>NC_050573.1:515817640-516147640 GCF_011100635.1 Trichosurus vulpecula
CATTGATTGATTCAATATAGATTCCCAAAGCCAAAGTTCAAAACATAAGCCTGTTACTTTGCTCTGAGTGCATGTTGCAGTGATAGACTTGAAGAGGTTAAGAGGAGTGAGTGCTTCAGTAAGACTTTCTGCTATTATTTCAGAAAATTTCATGTTAAGAAAATATGGTACTTTCAGGATCTAAAATAAACCCACATAAATTACTATCATTTCTATATATTACCTCCAAAGTTCAGCAGCAAGAGATAGAAAGAGAAATTCCATTTAAAATAACTGTAGACAATACAAAACACTCAGGACTCTACCTGCAAGACAAACTCAGGAACTGTATGAACTATGTGAATATAACTACACAAATAAAGTCAGATCTAAACAATTGGAAAAATATTAATTGCTCATGGGTAAGGTAAGCCAATATAATAGAAATACTAATTCTACCTAAATTAATCTGTTTATTCAATGCCATATCAAACCATCAAAAATTAATTTATATATAGAGAAAAAATAATAGCAAAATTCATCTGCATCATGTTAATGGAATAGTGAGATTTTCTTGTCCATTAATAGGCCTATGTGACCACATGTGTTCCATCACAAAAGGTAAACCCCCAATTAAATACCAAATTAGAAAAACTGAAAACCAAAGGAGAGAGTGATAAAATTGAAATCCAGAAAACCGTTGAACTAATAAATAAAACTAAAAGCTGGTTTTCTGAAAAAAAAAGCAATAAAATTGATAAATCTTTGGTCAATTTGATTTGAAAAAAGAAAGAAGAAAACAAAATTACCAGTATCAAAAAGGAAAAGGGTGAATTTACCTCCAATGAAGAGGTGCCATATCTCTCATGTCAGGTTGGCTAACATGTAAAAACAAGAAAATTGTAAATGCTGAAGAAGATGTGGGAAAATTGGAACACTATTGCATTGTTGATAGAGTTGAGAACTGATCCAACCACTTTGAAGAGCAATTTGGAACTATGTCCAAAGAGCTATAAAAATGTGCATACCCTTTGACCCAGCAATATCACTTCTAAGGGTGTATCTCAAGGAGATCACACAAGTGGGGAAAAGACCTGTATGTACAAAAATATTTATAGCAAGTCTTTTTGTGGTAGCAAAGAATTGGAAATCAAGGGATACTCATTAATGGGCATGGGGAATGGCTAAATGGGGAATGGCTAAAAATTATGGTATATGAATGTAATGGAATACTATTGTGCTATAAGAAATGAGGAGCAGATGGACTTCACAAGAACCTGGAGAATCTTATATGATCTGATGATGAGTCAAGAGAGCAGAACCAGGAGAACATTGTACACAACCATAGACACATTGCTTCTGTGACGACTAACTGATAGACTTGGCTCTTCTCAACAATGCAAGGTTCTAAGACAGTTCCAAAAGACTCATGATGGAAAAGGCTTTCCACATTCAGAGAAAGAATTATGGAACCTGAATGCAGATCGAAGCAAAGTATTTGCTTTCTTTTTTCTTTGTTATTTTATTTTATATTTGATTTTGTTACATATTTCTCATGGTTCATTTCATTGGTTATAATTCTTCTTTACAACTTGGTTATTGGGAAAATAAGTTTAAGGTGAAGGTATATGTAGAACCTATATCAGATTACATGCTGTCTTAGGAAGAGAGGGGGGAGAAGAGGGACAGGGAGAAAATTTGGAACCCCAAAACTTGTGGAACTGAGTGTTGTAACCAGATAAATAATTCATATTGATTGAATACAGATTGAAGCATGTTATTTTTTCTTTCCTTTTTTGTTTTATCCAAGTCATCTTGTACAAAGTGACTAATATGGAAAAGTTTTATAAAATTGAACACATATAACCTATATCTGATTGCTTCCTGTCTCGGGGAATGAGGAAGGTAGGGAGTGAAAGAAAGATAGGATTTGAATCTCAAATCTTTAAATAAAAATGTATTTTAAATGGAAAATAAAATATTCTAAGAAATGTAAAAAAATATATAATTGAGCAAGTAGAAGCTAATGATTCCATGAGATAGCAAAATACAACAAAAAAAATTAAAAGAATGAAAAAAAATAGAAGAAAATGTGAAATATCTTGATGGGAAAAAATAAGTGACCTGGAAAATAGACTGAGGAAAGATATATTAAGGATTATCAAGATACCTGAAAACTATGAAAAAAATATTTTAGATACTATATTTCAAAAAATTGTTAAGTAAAACTGCCTCAATATTTTAGACCCAGAAAGCAAAGTAGAAATCAAAAGAACACACTGATCAGCTCCTGAAAGAGATTGCAAAATGAAAATTCCCAGAAACATTATAGTCAAAGTCTAGAACTTCCAGATCAAAGAGAAAATAATCCAAAGAGCCAAAAAGAAACAATTTATATATCATGGAGCTGCAGTTAGGATTATATAAGATTTAACACCTTCTATGTTAAAAAAGAAGAGGACTTAGAATATTGCAAAAAGCAAAGGATGTGGGATTACAACCAACAATCAACTCCCCAGCAAAACTGGGCACAACACTGCAGAAGAAAAGATGGATGTTTAAGGAAATAGAAAACTTTCAAGCATTTTTGATGAAAAGGCTAGAGCTGAATAAGAAGTTTGACATTCAAAAGGAAGACTAAAAAAAATGGTAAACATGACAAAGAAATCCTCAATGGTTCTATAAGTTTAATCTGTTTACATTCCTACATGGAACCATGACTAATGTAACTCCTAAAAATTTTATCATTTTCAGGGCAGTTAAAATATGTTTATGTAGATAGAGGGCAAGGGAATTATTTGATCATATTGGAATTATTTATTAAAAAAATGAAGGGGTAGGTGGCAGGAACTAGAGTGAGCTCCATACCCGAGTCCCTCCAAAAACCTATAAAACCTATAAAAAAAAGGCTCTGAACCAACTCTAGAACGGCAGAACCCACAGAACAGCAGAGGGAAGCAGGGCTCCAGCCCAGGACAGCCTGGATGGTCTCTGGGTGAGGTCTATTCCACACGGAGCTGGGAGCTGGAAGCTGGGAGCTGGGAACGGAGTGGAGCAGAGCCCAGCCTGAGCGGCGTGGACCACCCGGACTAGAAGCCGGGCGGAGGGGGCCCTAGTGCCCTGAATATGTGAGCTGCGGCAGTTACCAGACCCCTCGACCCACAAACACCAAAGACTGCGGAGAAGGTTAGTGGGAAAAGCTGCGGAGTGGAAGGAGTTCGCGGTTCGGCTTCCAGCCCGGGGGCAGCGGAGGTGGGGCAGTTACTGCTGTTGCTGCTTCTGGCTCCAGGCCCACCTGGTGGGAGGAATTAAGTGGCGGATCAGAGCAGGAGTGCAACAACCTGCTGAAGATCTAAGCTCAGTCTAGACTGGGGATTCTTGGGGAAGGAGCAGTGTGGGTCTGACACAGCTGGCACCTCCCACCCAAACGTGGAACATAGAACTCGTTATTCTACAAGCAGTCCTACCCCACTGAAAAACTCAAGGGTCAAGTTAGTTGGTTGGGAATATGGCCAGGCAGCGAAAACGCACCCAGATTCAGTCTCAGACTTTGGATTCTTTCTTTGGTGACAAAGAAGACCAAAACATACAGCCTAAAGAAGACAACAAAGTCATAGAGCCTACAACAAAAGCCTCCAAGAAAAACATGAACTGGCCCCAGGCCATAGAAGAACTCAAAAAGGATTTGGAAAAGCAAGTTAGAGAAGTAGAGGAAAAATTGGGAAGAGAAATGAGAAGGATGCGAGAAAACCATGAAAAACAAGTCAATGACTTGCTAAAGGAGACACAAAAAAATACTGAAAAATACACTGAAGAAAACAACACCTTAAAAAACAGATTAACTCAAATCGCAAAAGAGCTCCAAAAAGCCAATGAGGAGAAGACTGCCTTGAAAGGCAGAATTAGCCAAATGGAAAAGGAGGTCCAAAAGACCACTGAAGAAAATACTACTTTAAAAATTAGATTGGAGCAAGTGGAAGCTAGTGACTTTATGAGAAATCAGGATATTATAAAACAGAACCAAAGGAATGAAAAAATGGAAGAGAATGTGAAGTATCTCCTTGGAAAAACCACTGACCTGGAAAATAGATCCAAGAGAAATAATTTAAAAATTATTGGACTACCTGAAAGCCATGATCAAAAAAAGAGCCTAGATATCATCTTTCAAGAAATTATCAAGGAGAACTGCCCTGATATTCTAGAGCCACAGGGCAAAATAGAAATTGAAAGAATCCATCGATCGCCTCCTCAAATAGATCCCCAAAAGAAATCTGCTAGGAATATTGTCGCCAAATTCCAGAGCTCCCAGATCAAGGAGAAAATACTGCAAGCAGCCAGAAAGAAACAATTTGAGTATTGTGGAAACCCAATCAGAATAACCCAAGATCTGGCAGCTTCTACATTAAGAGATCGAAGGGCTTGGAATACGATATTCCGGAGGTCAATGGAGCTAGGATTAAAACCAAGAATCACCTACCCAGCAAAACTGTGTATCATGCTCCAAGGCAAAATATGGATTTTCAATAAAATAGAGGACTTTCAAGCTTTCTCAGTGAAAAGACCAGAACTGAATAGAAAATTTGACTTTCAAGCACAAGAATCAAGAGAAGCATGAAAAGGTAATCAAGAAACGGAAATTGCAAGGGACTTACTAAAGTTGAACTGTCTTGTTTACATTCCTACATGGAAAGATGACATGTATGATTCATGAGACCTCAGTATTAGGGTAGTTGAAGGGAATATGCATATATATATATATATATATATATACACACATATATGTTTATGTATGTATATAAGTGAATGTGTATGTATGTATATATCTATGTGTATATGTATGTATGTGTATGTATGTGTATATGTATATATATATGTGTGTGTGTTTATATGTGTATATATATATATACATATATATATATATATATAAATATGTAAAAGAGAGAGAGCAGACACAGGGTGAGTTGAAGATCAAGGGAAGATATCTAAAAGAAATAAAATGAAATTAAGGGATGAGAGAGCAACATACTGAGAGAGGGAGATAGGGAGAGATAGAATGGGGTGGATAATCTCTCATAAAGGTGGCAAGAGGAAGCAGTTCTGTGGGAGGAGGGGAGAGGGCAGGTGAGGGGGGAATGAGTGAACCTTGCTCTCATCAGATTTGGCCTGAGGGGGGAATACCATACATACTCAGTTGGGCATCTTACCCCACAGGAAAGAAGAGGGAGGAAGATAAAAAAAATAAAACAGGGGGGTGGGGATGATGGAGGGGAGGGCAGATGGGGGTGGAGGTAATCAAAACAAACACTTTGGAAATGGGACAGGGTCAAGGGAGAAAATTCAATAAAGCGGGATGGGTTGGGAAGGAGCAAAATGTAGTTAGCCTTTCACAACATGAGTATTGTGGAAGGGTTTTACATTATGATACATGTGTGGCCTAGGTTGAATTGCTTGACTTCTTAGGGAGGGTGGGTGGGAAGGGAAGAGGGGAGAGAATTTGGAACTCAAAGTTTTAAAATGAGATGTTCAAAAACAAAAAAAGTTTTTGCATGCAACTAAAAAATAAGATACACAGGCAATGGGGCGTAGAAATTTATCTTGCCCTACAAGAAAGGAAGGGAAAAGGGGATGAGAGGGGAGGGGGGTGATAGAGGGGAGGGCTGACTGGGGAACAGGGCAACCAGAATATAAGCCATGTTGGAGTGGGGGGGAGGGTAGAAATGTGGAGAAAATTTGTAATTCAAACTGTTGTGAAAATCAATGCTGAAAACCAAATATGTTAAATAAATTTAAATTAAAAAAATAAAAATAAAAAAAAATGAAGGGGTGAGAAAGAAGCATGCCTCACTGGGGCAGAGGAGGAAGAGGTAAAATGAAGAAAAATTTCTCACACTAAAAAGGTAAAAAAGGAGGCACTTTTACAGTTTAGGGGAAATTGGGTGGGTAAAACTTTCGTCAGAATTGGTTCAGAAGGACGAACTCATACACACACACACACACACACACACACGCACACTCAGTTGTGTACAGAAATCTATCTTACCTAATAGGGAAATAGGAGGTGAAGAGGAAAAGAGAAAATTTGGGGGCATGATAAAAGGGAAGGTGGATTAAGTGACATAGTGGTTACAAAAGAAATGGATTTTTGAGGAGAGAAAGGATAAAAAGATGGAGAGAAGAACAAGCAGAAGAAAAAGGATGGAGGGAAATATACAGTTAGTAATCATAACTATGAAAGTGAATGGGATGAGTTCACCAATAAAACAGAATTAGATAGCAGAATGGATTAGAAACCAGAATTCAACTATATGTCATTTACAAGAGACAGACATAGAATAGAAAGATATACACAGGGTCCAAATTAAGTCCTGGAGCAGAATCTAATATGCTTTTGCTGAATTAAAATAGGAAAGTGTAGATATATTTAAAAGAGGTAATTAGGGAAACTACATTTTACTAAAAGGTACCGTAGACAATAGAATAATATAAAATTTTACAGAAAATTTCTCTGATAAAAGCTTCATTTCTCAAATATGAAGAGAATGGAATCAAATTTATAAAAATAAGGATCTTTCCTCATTGATAAATGGTTAAATGATAAGAACAGTTTTCAGAAGAAGAAATCAAAGCTATCTGCATTTATATGAAAAATACTAAAAATCACTATTCAATAGAGAAATGCAAATTAAACCAACTCTGAGGGACCACTCTATACCTATCAGAGATGACAAATACTAACGGGGAGGAGGGGAAACAAACCTGTTCACTAATGAACTGCTAGTGTATTAATGAACTGGTTTGACTATACTAGAGAACAATTTGGAATTAAGACAAAAAACTATAAAACATACTCTTTGATCCAGCAATACCACTATTTGATCTGTGTCCTGAAGAGTTCAAAGAAAAAGGAGCAATATATACAAAATTATTTATAGCAGCTCTTTTTGTGGTGTCAAAGAATTAGAAATTGAGAAAATACTCATTAATTGGGGGATAGCTGAACAAGCTGTCAATAAGATTATTATGTAGTGCTATTGTGCTATGGGAAATTATGAGGAATATGGTTTCAGGAGGAAAAGAAAACATGGCAAGACCTATATGAACTGATGCAAAGTGAAGTAAGAATAACCAGGAGATCATTGTGCACAGTAGCAGCTATATTGTAATGATGATTAACTGTGAAAGACTTGGCTACTCGGAGCCATACAGTAATCCAAGATAATTCTGAAGGACTCATGATGAAAAAATGCTATCAACCTCCAGTGAGAGAACTAATGAAATCTGGGTGCAAATTGAGGTATAATTTTCTCTTTCTCTTCTTCCTCCCTCCCTCCCTTTTTTCCTTCCTTCCTTCCTTCCATGGAAATATGATTTCCATGATTTCACATGTATGATTGAATTCATGCTGTCTTCTCCTTGGGTGGGGAGAGAAGTTGGAAGAGAAGAAGAGATTCAAAACTCAAAATTTAAAAAGAATGTTTAAAATAAACAAATTACACATTTCAAAAAAGCAGAAGGTAGTGGGAGAATGAAGTACCTCAAAGGTTCCCTTAGTCACTTGTTAAAAGAATAATTCAGTCACCTCTTTGCTAAAGATTTGATGAGGCCCTTTGACATCTTAAACTTGATTCTTATTCAAAATACGTTTCTTCTGTCTATGTGGCTGTCTATTTGATTAATTTGGATTCAATTCAATTCAAAGTGTCTCCTGTGTGCCAGGAACTACACCATATGTGTGTGTATAAATGTATATATGTACACACACACATATATACATATATACACATATATATACACAGTAGAACCTTGGTTTATGAATTTAATTCATTTGGAGATTCTGTTGTCATGCCATTTGTTCATTTGTTCATTTTGCAAAGTGAATTTTCCCATAGGAAATAACGCAAAGTCAGATGATTGGTACCACATCCCCAAAATATTCATATGAAAATAATTATTCATAATTTTAAGTAAGGTTTTTGTCCCTAATGCACCTGAAATACAATAGCAATGATTAGTACACAATAAAACTGAAAATAAAACAAATTAACCTGTACTTTACCTTCGAGAAGAGTGTTTTTTCGTAATGTCATGGAAATGTGACATTGCATCATTGTTAAAAATATTCCTGGCTCCTCTCATTGCTACAGCCTTATTTGGGTGATGTTTTTCAACAAAATTTTGCACTTTTTCCCGCATCTGATAAACTTCCCCAATCTCATTTGACATGAGGGATTCCTCTGACCTCTCAACTGCCTTAGCATCTGAGCTTGTTGCTTTGCTGTATTGTACAACACTATGGATGCCACTTCTCTTTTTGAAATTATCAAACCAGCCTTGGCTAGCCTCGAAACTTTCTTCCTCTGACTGACTTGTGCCCAGCATCTTTGAAACGAGATCAGCATGCAATGCCCTTGCCTTTTCACGATAATGTTCTTGGTTATACTATCACCTGCTAACTGCTTGTCATTGTTTCACAGGAGAAGCAACTTTTCTACATCTTCTAGAACATGTGACTGTTGCTTTGATATTCTCATGACAACTTTAGTTGTGTCTATCACTTTTATTTCATTCTTCCTCTTCAAAATGGTGCAGATTGTAGATGCAGACTAGTTATAAAACCACGAAAGGTTGGTCACATGCACATCACATTCATGCTTCTCAATGATTTCTTTTTTCACTTCCAACGTAATGGTCTCCTTCTTCTTTGCACCTTCATTTTCCATCTTCTTCTTCACTGGGGCCATTGTTACAAATATTGACGTAGATCACAGTCACTACTGCACAGTTTTACTCAAAGTACTACTGTACGTACACAAACACACGTGAACATACTTGTAATGGTACTGTTAAGAGCGAACGATGCTGCCTTCATGAAGGGTCAATACCCAATAAGGCAGATTATGCAGTATACCACCTGAGGTTTCTTTGTTTGATGTATGAAAGCAAAAAAAAAAAAACTACATTACCCTAGTTGAGTGTCATCCCTTTGCAATCTGTTCAAGTCCAAACATGATGTATGTACTGTGAATTTTTGTTCGTCTTGCAAGACAAATTTTGAGAAAAAATTTTCCTAGTCCAGTGTAGCATACGTAAACCAGGTTGCTCATAAATCAAGGTTCTACTGTATCTGTACACACACATACACACACACACACACACACACACATGCACACACACACATGCCCCCTCATGTCCCCACAAGTGCATGAAGTTCCATGGAGTTAAAACCAAGTAGGGTGTCTGATGGAAAATGAGGAGTTATCTGAAAGTTTTGATTTAGGAAACCTTCAGTAGGAGTGTATTGCTCTATCCTCCAGACCTCCAATCTGAATGGGGAGACAACTGAGGGAGATGAAAGGGTTTGAGTATCAAAAACTAAGTCAATTTGTTTGGTGACAATGTGAGGGAGATATGTTCTGTGGAATTGAAACCAAGTAGAACAGCTAATGGAAAATGGAGTTTCCTAGTATCCGGAACTCCATCTCCCTCTGTTTCTGTTCAAAACCAAAAGCAAAACACCCCAAACTCTCACTGGTCATACTGTTAACAATTCACAAAGTCTCTCTTAAAAATCCTGGTGAAAATTCTCATGAAATCAATTCATGAGGTTCTGTTCCACCCATGGAACTTCAACCTCCTTCAAGCTTTCTCTGTGTCCTAGACATATTTGAGTTGCACTTATGAGCACTTAAATGGATTGATTTGGAATTTGTCAGCACAGCAAGGAAGGCAGGGCAGCTGAACTGAGCAAAGCAGCAGCTTTGATTAATAGAACCAGCCTCTCTCTCCTGGTAGCACACTGAAGTAAGAAAGCAGACTTTTCACTGCTGGTGTTTGAGACTAGCCTCCATAACATTGTTTGTTCAAAGTCTTATATTGTTAGAGGAGGGAGATGGGAAACAGGTAGAACTTCAACACTGAAAACAGAATGGCTTTGAACCCTTATGTTTCCTGTCTGATGAGCTGAACCATGCTGTCAAATTGCCAAAAGGGATGTGACAGTGACTTGTCTGGATCAAAACTTCATCAGCCCTAGTAGTCTTGACAACACCTCTGATCACTTGACTCCAGCCTTGGAATTGTCAGGGACCCATAATGGAAGCTACTTACATCTCACTTCTTGCCAAACAGCCCATTTTCTATATCCGTTCCTTTGTATTGGCCATTCCTTTTTCCTGGAATATATTCCTTCCTTACCTTCACTTCATAGATTACCTATCTAAATTGGAACCACACATGTTCACTAAAGTATCACATAAGGAGAAAATTCAAGTTCCAACATAGTACATATATATTAATTAATCAACAGACATTTGTAAAACAAGTCCTATGAAACATTTAAAGCAAAAGATAAAATGGTTCTTGCTCTCAAGGAGCTTATATTCTTTAACAAAAATCAATGTGTACAATATGATGATTTATGAAAGAAGTATATGCAAAATGTATTAAAATATAACATTATTTTGTTGGGAAAGTACTTGCTTCTGAGGAAATCAGAAAAGGAATGGTAATGATGAAATGATGAAGAAGAAGATTCTAATGATGATAGCATTTATATACTTCTTTAAGGTCTGAAATGCATTCTAGATATTTCATCTCATTTGATATTCAAGAAAACCCTTTGACATAGGTGTCATTATTATCACTATGTAATCAGGAAATCGAGGTTCCAGTTCTGTCTTGCCCAAGTTCACCCAGCTATTACATGTTTGAGATAGGATTTGAATGCACTCCAAATCTAGTGTTCTATTCATAATACAATCTAGCTGCCTCATGTAGGAGGGATTTTATATTAAAGCTTAAAACTGATCTGACACTTTTGGGACATACCATAGATAACATTTGTTTTTACTTTCTTTAGTTATATGTTATTTAGTTCCCATTTCTTCTCACAATGACATGTAAGAATTGCTGTGGAATCTAAAACTGGCTTTGGCAGATCATTGTTTTTAATCAAAAGTAATCAACAATAACACAGTAGGTCAACTGTGTAGATTCATGGGCTCACAGAATCACAGATTTTGAGCTTAAAAAGATTTCACAGACTCTATTCTACCCAACTCATTTTATAGAAGAGGCTGGAACTAAGGCTCAGGGAGTTTAAGTGGTTTGCCTGAGGTCACACAGTTAATAAGTATGAAAGACAGGACTTGAACGTTGATCTTCTGATGCCATAGCAAACACCACTGTGCTATCACGCATCAACATCTTTTTTCAGTTGTACAATGTCTTTTAGTCAAGGGCTAAAGGTATTATTTGGGCAACTAGGATGGCACAGTGGATAGGGTGCCAGGTCTGGAGTCAGGAAGACTCCTTTTCTTCTTTCAGACGTTTACTAGCAGTGTGACCCTAAGCAAGTAAGTTAACCTTGTGTGCCTCAGTTTTCTCATCTGTAGAATGAGCTGGAGGAGGAAATGACAAACCATTCCAGTATCTGCCAAGTAAACTCCAAATGGGGTCATGAATAGTTGGAAACAACTGAAAGGACTGAAGAACAGCAAAGGTATTATTATTCCTTATTTTAATATGGGAAACCTTAAGCTTATAACTTCTAGGGTGGATTGTGAACCCAGGGTTTTCTATGTCCAGGTTCAACAAGCCACTATATACATGTTGTCTCTGGAGAAGGCAAGGGAAGGAAATAAACATTTATATAATGCCTACTCTGTGACAGACACTGTGCTAAGAGCTTTTTATAAATACATAACATTTGATGTCTGCTCAGATCTATGTGTCCTGGAGAACACAGCTCATTATTAGCAGTTTTCTCTATCATTTTTTTTGAGCGTTAAAATCTGGAGGTCTTGGAAGAGAGGTGGGAAAAATGGTAGAATTTATCTAGCAACTGAATGTACCAGTGACATAAAGGCACTTAATACTATCACATGGTATAATGACAGAGCAGAATTTGTCCATCTTACTTTTCTTTTGGAGCTCTCTGCCCTCGTGCTACCATGTAGCCTTCGGGGGACATACTTACTTTCTTAATGGGGATAGTTATCTCCTTATCCAATTGGGGCCCATCTGAGAGCACACTATCTTTGTCAAAATTCAGTTACGGCTTTTTGTTCTGGGCATTGATGGCAATTTGAGGGTGTTTATGGGGTTCAGTGGGTTCAGGCTTAGATGTTACCTGTGTCTTATTTAGATAAATTGTTAGTACCTAGTGCCCTGACCATCATATAAAGCAATTGGAAGTGCCTGCATTGTCCCCTGCCTGACACTCCAGGGTCCTTTTATCAATGGATGTGTCACTTATGATATCTGTGACCTTGAGAGAGCCTAAGACCTAAAAATGATGACTACTAAAACTCATCACTGATCACTTCCATGAGCAAGAGTATAAAGTCTAAGGATAATTAAACTACAGGTAACTTGAGAGGTCATCTTGCTCTTCCCCCTGCCTTAAAGCAGAGCTTCACTTTAATAATCATGTGAAAGTTTTATATACATATGTAAGTATACATTTACACATTATCATTATATATAAACATATAAATATATGTTTATATACACAAATACATACACACATACACGAAAGACTCAATGGAGGCAACACTGCAACATCTTTCAGTAATTCCCTCCAAAAAGAGTTTGTATGACTGGAATATAGAGCCATGAACTGGTGGATGACAGGAGAACTCATAGGATCTTATAAATGGGAAGAAGCCTTAGATATGTTACAGTTCAGAGCAACCTGCTCCAAGTGCAGCCCACTTTAGACTAAAATGTAATTGCAGAATGTTTAATAAATAAAATATACAGTATAGATGATATTAATAATATGTTTTTATAAGTCACTATGTAGCCCACAAGTATCTATTTCCATTTGAGTTTGATACCACTGATTAGTCAAACTCCCTTACTTTTGAGATCTTAGAGGTTAAGTGATTTTCCCGAGTTCACAGAGATAAATGTAAGAATCAGGATTTGAACACAGATTTTACGAAGCCAAAGCCAACACTTTTTGGCTTTCAGGCTTTTTAATGTTACCTAATTAATTCTAATACTCAGAAATAACTCAAAATAGTTTTGAATATTATTTATTTAGAATTTATTAATTCATTCAACAAACACTGAATGAATACCTACTATGAGCAAGGCACTGTGCTAAGTACAGATTGTCATATATGAATAAGTAAAATATAGTCTCTTCCCTCAAGAACCATATAATCCAGTATTAAAAAGGTATACACAAATAATTCTAAGTAATGCAACATTTATCTCCTAATATGTGTAATAATATGTAGAATAGTTGATAGCAACTAGACATCAAAGTCAGGAGGCCATGGGTTCAAGTCTAACCTCTTACACATATTAACTCTGTGACCCTAGGCAAGTTGATTAACCCATAAGTGTTCTAAGCAACTCCCTAAAACTCTAAGTTATAGACTGCTGACCTCCATTGGTAGAGAAAGTGCCTTCACCTGGATCTCATGCATAAGATCTTTTCTCACTCTGGAACTTCCTTCAGCATCTAGAACCTTCTCACACTGGCACATAACTCTGCAGTGCTGGTCCCCTTGTCCCATTGCTGAACTTCTTTTTATGGCTCATCATCATCCATTAGAAGGTAAAATCCTTGAGGGCAGAGACTGTATTTCTTTTTGCTTTTATTTGTTTCCTCTGAGCTTAGCACAGTGCCTGGCACACAATAAGAGATTAATCAATGTTTGTTGCCTGTCAGGAGCAATGTTATCACATGTCTAGTCCCTATCCCTTTCCTTATATACAAAGCATAGTCTCTATAAATGAAATAGGGTATAAATACTCTAAAAAGAGGTATAAAATATATAGTAGGAGTTCATAGGAGGGAGAGTCCATTGAAGATTTCATCGAGGGGGTGACATATGAACTAAACCTGTAAGAATGGTGAGGATTTAAAGGGGTTTTCTAGAGAAAAGGAAAGAACATTCCAGTTATAGGGCAAATTATAAGCCCTGAAGCAAGAGACCTATTTGAAAGATGGCAAATAGTACAATTTGGCTGGAGTGTAGTCTGTTTGTGTGGGATTAGTATGAGAAAGGCAAATCAGAGTCATCATATAGATGGCCACCAAAACCAAGAAAAGAGGCTTGAATTTTGTCTGACAGGCAAGGGAGGGCAATTGAAAGTTTTCAAGCATAGAAGTGATATTCATTAAGAGGCTGATATCTGGTAGTGGCCTGAAAACTTTGATTGTGGCAGTGGGGAATAATAAAGACAGAGTGAGTGCTAGAGACTTTATAGAGGTGGAATTAATATCACTTGGCAATTGAGGGACATGGGAGAGGTAAGAGTCAAGAAGCATTCAAAATTTTCTAATGTAGGTGACTATGAAGATAGTGGGGCATTAAGAGAAGGAAAGAAGGAAGAGGATATAATTATTTAATTAGTGTTATGCTCTAGCCTGACTTCAAGTATCTATTCATGTAACCTGGAGTAAATCACTCGACCATTCTGTCCATCTGACATCTTAGATAAAATTAGGGCATTGGATTAAGTCGTCTTTATAGATCCTTTGTCCTCTATAAGTTCATTTTTCATTATATACATGTAATATATATGTGTATATATATATATATATTTAAAATTATTATAATATAATAATATTAATAATATTTAACATAGTTGAGAAGTCCCTTTAGGAACAATATGACTTGAGGAACAATATCAAATGTTGTTTAGCTAGAAATGAGGACACTTTGGAAATCCTAACTATCTAGTTAGCAATGCCATAACATTTTTTGAATGAACCAGACAGTCAGAATCCTAAGATGGAGTTTGCTAGAAGGCTCTATTTGCACCTTGAAATTATATTATACTATAATAAAGCCCTTGTTTACAACAAAGCTTTACTTAAACTGGGACAAATTTTCAAAGGGATAAACAATGCTTCAAGTTTACTGTGGACCTGGATTTAGTCAAGCTTGAATGCTTCTTGACATGTAAATGTCATAATGACAGTGTTCATTTGTGGAAATGCATTTAGTCTTAGCTATATGAAAGATAGATGGGATATGGGATGAAGAAAGCTGTTATCAGCTCTACAGTGGAAATGAAATGTCAGCTGTCTATGAGGTTGTCTGTCAATAGTGTAGAACTGTTAGCATTTTAGAACTGATCAGATTTCATTCAAAGTCAAGTTAGAAGAATACAGTTTAAATTAACCCTGTTATTAAATGATTACACTTTCCTTTGAAACAAATTAGGTGCTTATTAAGGTTTTAATCAAATATTTTAAATTAATGAGCTACAATCCACAGGCATTTTCTCAACATTTATAGGTCTTGCCTTTCTAGGTTTGGAACTGAAACCTTTCAGAATGAAAATTAGACATACATATGTTTGGGTGTCTTTATTACTTAGTGTACTATAGGAAATTTCTTCCTTGAGATGAGTATGTATACTTCATGCCTCAGTGCTATTTATCTCCATATTCTTTCCTAATGAGGAATTCTACCTCTCTGAAATAGGTAAGGTCAAGAAATGGAACTCTTTCTTAATTAGAATTTTTTAAAAATTGAACTGGTATTCAAATTCTAAAAGAAGGAGAATGTTTTTCCCCCACACATTTTGTGAGCCATAGCATTAAATGATGTAATTAAATTTAAATTCCAATTCCTAGTCTCTTAGGTGTATCTTTTTGTTTGGCAGGCGGAAGCCAGGGCAATTGGGGTTACACAGCTAGTAAGTGGGTGAAGTTTCTGAGGGAGGATTTGAACTCAAGTCCTCCTGACTCCAGGGCTGGTGCTCTACTCACTGAGTCACCTAGCTGCCCCTGGTTTATCTTTTTTTCTATTTTATTAAAACCCCTCTCTGTAAGAAATATATATGACACTCTTGCCAAGTAATTCCATATTATTTACTTTGATAATGAGGGACAATTGAAAGAGAATAAAAATGCTCTAAGCATCCTTAAATGTTTCATAATGGGCTAAAAGAACATCTACAAATGGCAAAGAAGCTATTGTGAAGCTGTGAAGTGGCAGTGAACATACTGTGTGCTGTGGTGACCACCTGTGCATTTCCTGGTTCAACAGACCTAAAAGGAGGTGTTTGGTGTTGAGACCAAAACCAAACAGGAGTGCCATTGTCTTATTACAATAACTTCTGACTTAGTTTCTCTCTGAACTTCATTGATGAAAAGAAAGCCTATATTTAAAAAAAATTACATCATATTGATTCAACTACACCAACAAAATGTTGGAAAGACACATAGCAGATTATCTCTCCTATGTTCTTCAAAAGACACATAGTAAGTATTTAGAAAAACTAAGCCAGCTGGATTCAGATCATTTCAAGAGTTCAAAATATAAATCTGATGAAGGAGCTAACAACTTAATGCCTAAGAGAATGCATATAAACTCTAGCAAAACAAAATCAGAGAATGTCCCATCAGAAAACTAGACTTCATGCTTGGAACCAACCTGGACCCTAATAGATGAGTTTTCCCCTTGGTTTGTACAGATCTAGGCCCCTTCTTCATTGCCCTACAATCTTTAAATGATGCTCTCTTTAATTTGTTGTCTTCCCTTATTAAAATTTGAAGGCACACTCTTGGTTGTTTGTATTTTTATTCCCAGTGGCATAGCACAATGCTTGGCAGATAGTAAGTGCTTAATAAATGCTCTATCACTGATCTATGTATCATCTACCTATGTATACGCAAATATATACATAGTATACATACACATGTGTATGTGTGTATATATATACATATACATACTTACATACATACACATGTATAGATATAGATATGCAGAGACAGAGAGACAGAAGACAGAGAGAGAGAGAGAGACAGAGAGAGAGAGAGAGACAGAGAGAGAGACACACAGTTACAGTGTCATAGATCCAGAGCTGGAAGGGGTGAGATATTGAAGACCATTTAGGCCAGTGGTGTCAAACTCAAATAGAAATGGAGGCCATTAAATCCTACATAAAGATATCTGCAGTTATATATTGATTTAGAAAACCACATATTAACATTATCTATGCTCTATTATATTTTAATTTATTTTGTTTATTTTCCATTAGCATTTTCAAATGATTTGACAGCAGAGTGTTGCTGGCATATGTGGCCTGTGTATTGGGCACCTCTAATCTAGTATACCTCACTCATTTTATAACAGAAGAAACTAAGGCTCAAGGAAGTTTAGTGATTTGACTAAAGTCCTATAGGGAGTAAATGGAAGAAGTAGGTTTTGAACCCAGGCTCACTTATTCCAAACCCAGAACCTAAGAAAACTAGGAGTCCATCTAGTCCAAACTTTAGTTGAACAGGAATTTCCTCTACCATGTTCTTCAAGTGTTTTTTTCCAAATTAATCTAGTAGAGACTTGCTGACTATGGAAATGGGAACTGGATAAAAAGAGGTCTTCCCTGTGGGACTCTTCTAAGTCTTTCAAATCTAACACTCAGCCATATCAAGTGTTTGTGAAGTCACTGAAGAGAGAAGTGATCTCCAATGTATGTAGGTGTGAGCAAAGTAGGGCAATGATACTGTTCCATCCTTGCAATAATTTTCAACTAGGATTCAGAGCCTTCTACTTGAGCAATCTTGGGTGTGAGCCACTAGGATGAAGGCAGTTTGAAAAGCAACTTTATTTAGTTTAAGTACATAATAGTGTCCTTTTGCTCTTGAAGGGGAGAATATATAGAGTTCATTTTAAACATATGATGTGAAGTGTATCTAACTGTAAGCTAATGTTGCTGACAAGATCTGAAATAATCAGCTAATTACAGAGTGCAAATGCATGATTTGTCGTTCAAGAAGGAGAAGCTTGTGAGAATCAAGCAAGGTGAGCATCATAGATTAATGTTAATATTTGTGATTATACCTGTGAGTAAACCTATTTCATTTTTACTGTACATCCAATAAACTATATATCTAGACAGATTTACCCACAGTTTAGTAATGATGTTATAGAAGTCATTTTTCTTTATATTTTGCAGCAATGTTTATCACCTTTTCAGTAAGCAAGATGCCACCTCCCTGCACCAAAAAAGAAATTAAATTTAATATATTAGGTATTGCTTTATTTAAAATACTTGCCTGTTTTAAATTAATACAGAAAATGTAGATAATATTATTTTGAAATTATAAAGCAGATAAAGCTCCCTCTTTTTTGAGGTGTTTAAGGAATTTACTTTTCAATAGCTTGGGGCTTTCTCCCCCTACCTCTGCAACTATGTACTGCCACTACTGTCTTTCAGAAAGTTATTTCTTTTTGAATTTTATAAGGTGGTAGAATCACTCATGTATGTCTATCCACTTTGTTTGACTACCCATTCTGTAATACCATAGACAGGTTTGAATCAATCATACAAATGTTTCCTGCCTCCCCAGATTTGTATTTGTGCCACCTGAATGTACCATTTTACTATCTCATCATCCATATTCTCTCCAAAGGACCTTTTTATTCTTAACCTAATAGAACATTGTTTGCTTGCAGAAAATAAATTCATACAATATCTATGTGAAGTGGGCAGAAAGAATAAATGGGTCATTTTATACCAGATTTCTCTACTGGGGCACCACATAGATGGTTGGATGGGAGGAGCAACACCGAGTGATGTTTCACAGACACATCCTGTGAGGAAGGCATTTCAACAGATATAACAACCACCCGAACATAATTTTATAAATTTATCAAATGCACTATTAATTGCAACATTTGCCACATGGGGGTGTTAGGTGATGAACTTAGATCATCAATAAGACATTTATTGAGCACCTACTATTTATCAAGTGCTATTTTAAATGATTCTGGAGGTACAAATATAAAAACAAAGCTATCCCTCTTTGTGTATGCACATATACATGTATATGCAAAACAGATAAAGGTAACCTTAGAAAGTGAAGCAACTTGGGATGGGGACAGAATAATGTATACAAAGCACTCTGAAGAATCTATAGCACTACAGAAATGTTAGTTGATATCTAATATATAGAATTATTTTACATCCATACATACACGTGTAGACATGTGCATGTATATATTTATGTCTAATGGTAGCCATCTTCAGGGGGGAAGGAAAAAAGGAAAGAAAAAGAAATTTGCATGATAAATTTACTATATATTTTAAAGGAATAGCAAGTTATAAATAATAGATTTGCAGTTCCATGGGCAATCTTTTTTTTATACTATATTATAGAAATGCTTGTTTTATCCCACAAATTAAAAATAAAAGAAAAAAATAATAAAAAGAAATGTCAGTACATATGACAGATTGTTGCATTTTTAAATGTTTTTTTTAACAGTTACCACATCTAAAGGAGGAAGCCATATGACTATGCTGACTGCATCCAGGAGTTTGAATTTAGGCTGTGCTCCTTACTATCTGCATTACCCTGGGCAAGTCATTTAATCTTTCTGGGCCTCAATTTAGTTGAAAAATGAAGGGATTGATTTAGATGAGCTCTAAGGTACTTTCCAGCTCTAAATCTATGATTCCTGTAACCATTGTTGAACTCTCAACTGAAAATCATGATCATTACCTCCTCCTTGAAGTCTAAAAAAGATTGAATCCTTGGAAATTCTCAACTCTACTCAAATGATTCTGTAATGTTAGCAGTTTGGATATTTCTTCCAGTGATAAAGATTCCAACTCAGCAGTCCCATTCCATCTTGAGTAATTTCAATCACTGTCCTACCACAAATTCACCATAGGGGGTGGAGCCAAGATGGCAGCTGGAAAGTAGGGACTTGCATGAGCTCCCCCCCAGGTCCCTCCAAAAACCTATAAAAATGGCTCTGAACGAATTCTAGAACTGCAGAACCCACGAAATAGCAGAGGGAAGCAGGGCTCCAGTCCAAGATGACTTGGATGATCTCTGGATAAGGGTCTATTGCACCGGACTGGGAGCTGAGGGGAGCAGAGACCAGCAAGAGCCACTCCTGGACCAACCAGACTGGGAGTCCAGTGGGACAGGCCCTAGCACCCTGAATCAGTGAGCTGTGGCAGTTACCAGACTTCTCAACCCACAAACACCAAAGACAACAGAGAAGGTTAGTGGGAAAATTTTCAGGGACAGAGTGAAAGGAGTTTGGGGTTCGGCCACCACCCAGAAGCAGCAGAGGCGGTGCAGCTACAGAACTACAGCTGCAGTTGTTTCTGGCCCCAGGCCCACCTGGTGGGAGGACTTAAGTGGCCGATCAGATCAGGAGTACAGAGACTGCTTAAGAACTGAGTCCAATCCAGGTTGGCGGTTCTTGGGGGAGGAGGAGCACTGGTGTGGCAGAGCTGGTTGTATAGAAATAGCTCTGAAAACAACAGCACATCCCCTCAAGCTTGGAACAAAGTACTCTCTACTCTACAAGCACTCATACCTTGATGAAAAACTCAAGGGTCAAGTAGTTGGCTGGGAACATGAACAGGCAGTGAAAACAGACTCAGATTCAGACTCAGACTTTGGAATCTTTCTTTGGTGACAGAAGACTAAAACATACAGACAGAAGTCAACAAAGTCAAAGAGCTTACATTAAAAGCCTCCAAGAAAAACATGACCTGATCTCAGGCCATGGAAGAGCTCAAAAAGGATTTCGAAAAGCAAGTTAGAGAAGTAGAGGAAAAATTGGGAAGAGAAATGAGACCATGAAAAACAAGTCAATAACTTGCTACAGGAGACCCAAAATATATGGAAAAAAATCCTAAAGAAAACAACACCTTGGATGGTGGCTGGAAAGCAGGGACTTGCGTGAGCTCCCTCCCACATCCCTCCAAAAACCTATAAAAATGGCTCTGAAGAAATTCTAGAACTGCAGAACTCACAAAATAGCAGAGGGAAGCCGGAATCCAGCCCAGGTCAACTAGGGTGGTTGCTGGATGAGGTCTATCGCACACAGAATGGAGGGGAATGGAGCTCAGCGTGGGAGGCAGCATGACCAGCCAGACCAGGAGATGGGCAGAACAGGCCCTAGCACCCTACATCAGTGAGCTGTGGCAGTTACCAGACTTCTCAACCAACAAACACCAAAGACAACAGAGAAGGTTAGTGGGAAAAGCTGTGGGGGACAGAGTTTGTGGTTCGGCCACTGCCCCAGGGGCAGCAGGGGAGGTGTAGCTACAGAGCTACAGCTGCAGTTGTTTCTGGTCCCAGGCCCACATGGTGGGAGGAATTAAGTGGCGGATCAGAGCAGGAGTGAAGAGCCTGCTGAAGATTTGTGTCAGGTCCGGGTTGGTGGTTCTTGAGGAAGGAGGAGTGTTGGGGTGGCAGAGCTGGCCATATAGAAATAGCTCTGAAGTCAATGGCGCATCCCCTCAAGCTTGGAACAAAGTACTCTTTGCTCTACAAGCAGTGATACCCTGATGAAAAACTCAAGGGTCAAGTAAGTTGGCTGGGAACATGGCCAGCCAGCGAAAGCACACCCAGATTCAGTCTCAGACTTTGGAATCTTTCTTTGGTGACAAAGAAGACCAAAGCATGTGGTCTGAAGAAGTCAACAAAGTGCAAAGTCCTACACCAAAAGCCTCCAAGAAAAACAAGAACTGGTCTCAGGCCATGGAAGAGCTCAAAAAGGAGTTGGAAAACCAAGTTAGAGAAGTAGAGGAATGGGGGGTGGAGCCAAGATGGCAGCTGGTAAGCAGGGACTAGAGTGAGCTTGATTACCGAGTACCTCCAAAAACCTATAAAAATGGCTCTGAACCAATTCTAGAACGGCAGAACACACAGTACAGCAGAGGGAAGCAGGGCTCCAGCCCAGGACAGCCTGGATGGTCTCTGGGTGAGGTCTATCCCACACGGAGCTGGGAGCTGGGAGCTGGGAGCTGGGAACGGAGTGGAGCAGAGCCCAGCCTGAGCGGCGTGGACGATCCAGACCAGAAGCCAGGCGGAGGGGGCCCTAGCACCCTGAATATGTGAGCTGCGGCAGTTACCAGACCCCTTGACCCACAAACACCAAAGACTGCGGAGAAGGTTAGTGGGAAAAGCTGCGGGAGTGGAAGAAGTTCGCGGTTTGGCTTCCAGCCCCAGGGGCAGCGGAGGTGGGGCAGCTACAGCTGTTGTTACTTCCAGCTCCAGGCCCACCTGGTGGGAGGAATTAAGTGGCGGATCAGAGCAGGGGTGCACAGCCTGCCGAAGATCTAAGCCCAGTTCGGGTTGGGGGTTCTTGGGGAAGTAGCAGTGTGGGTCTGACTGAGCTGGCACCTCCCCCCCAAACGTGGAACATAGAACTCATTATTCTACAAGCAGTCCTACCGCACTGAAAAACTCAAGGGTCAAGTTAGTTGGTTGGGAATATGGCCAGGCAGCGAAAACGCGCCCAGATTCAGTCTCAGACTTTGGATTCTTTCTTTGGTGACAAAGAAGACCAAAACATACAGCCTAAAGAAGACAACAAAGTCATAGAGCCTACAACCAAAGCCTCCAAGAAAAACATGAACTGGCCCCAGGCCATAGAAGAACTCAAAAAGGATTTGGAAAAGCAAGTTAGAGAAGTAGAGGAAAAGTTGGGAAGAGAAATGAGAAGGATGCGAGAAAACCATGAAAAACAAGTCAATGACTTGCTAAAGGAGACCCAAAAAAATACTGAAAAATACACTGAAGAAAATAACACCTTAAAAAACAGACTAACTCAAATGGCAAAAGAGCTCCAAAAAGCCAATGAGGAGAAGAATGCCTTGAAAGGCAGAATTAGCCAAATGGAAAAGGAGGTCCAAAAGACCACTGAAGAAAATACTACTTTAAAAATTGGATTGGAGCAAGTGGAAGCTAGTGACTTTATGAGAAATCAGGATATTATGAAACAGAACCAAAGGAATGAAAAAATGGAAGACAATGTGAAATATCTCCTTGGAAAAACCACTGACCTGGAAAATAGATCCAGGAGAAATAATTTAAAAATTATTGGACTACCTGAAAGCCATGATCAAAAAAAGAGTCTAGATACCATCTTTCAAGAAATTATCAAGGAGAACTGCCCTGATATTCTAGAGCCACAGGGCAAAATAGAAATTGAAAGAATCCATCGATCGCCTCCTCAAATAGATCCCCAAAAGAAATCTCCTAGGAATATTGTTGCCAAATTCCAGAGCTCCCAGATCAAGGAGAAAATACTGCAAGCAGCCAGAAAGAAACAATTTGAGTATTGTGGAAACCCAATCAGAATAACCCAAGACCTGGCAGCTTCTACATTAAGAGATCGAAGGGCTTCGAATGTGATATTCTGGAGGTCAATGGAGCTAGTATTAGAACCTAGAATCACCTACCCAGCAAAACTGAGTATCATGTTCCAAGGCAAAATATTGATTTTCAATAAAATAGAGGACTTTCAAGCTTTCTCAGTGAAAAGACCAGAACTGAATAGAAAATTTGACTTTCAAACACAAGATTCAAGGGAAGCATGAAAAGGTAATCAAGAAACGGAAATTGCAAGGGACTTACTAAAGTTGAGCTGTTTTGTTTACATTCCTACATGGAAAGATGATGTGTATGATTCATGAGACCTCAGTATTAGGGTAGTTGAAGGGAATATGCATATATATATGTATATGTTTATGTATATATATAAGAGAATGTGTATGTATGTATATATCTATGTGTATATGTATGTATGTGTATGTATGTGTATATATATATATATATATATATATATATATATATATATATATATATATATATGTACAAGAGAGAGAGCAGACACAGGGTGAGTTGAAGATGAAGGGAAGATATCTAAAAGAAATAAAATGAAATTAAGGGATGAGAGAGCAACATACTGAGAGAGGGAGACAGGGAGAGATAGAATGGGGTGGATTATCTCACGTAAAGGTGACAAGAGGAAGCAGTTCTGTGGGAGGAGGGGAGAGGGCAGGTGAGGGGGGAATGAGTGAACCTTGCTCTCATCAGATTTGGCCTGAGGGGGAATACCATACATACTCAGTTGGGTATCTTACCCCACAGGAAAGAAGAGGGAGGAAGATAAAAAAAAGGGGGGGATGATGGAGGGGAGGGCAGATGGGGGTGGAGTTAATCAAAACAATCACTTTGGAAAGGGGACAGGGTCAAGGGAGAAAATTCAATAAAGCGGGATGGGTTGAAAAGGAGCAAAATGTAGTTAGCCTTTCACAACATGAGTATTGTGGAAGGGTTATACATAATGATACATGTGTGGCCTAGGTTGAATTGCTCGACTTCTTAGGGAGGGTGGGTGGGAAGGGAAGAGGGGAGAGAATTTGGAACTCAAAGTTTTAAAATCAGATGTTCAAAAAAAAAAGTTGCATGCAACTAAAAAATAAGATACACAGGCATTGGGGCGTAGAAATTTATCTTGCCCTACAAGAAAGGAAGGGAAAAGGGGATGAGAGGGGAGGGGGATGATAGAGGGGAGGGCTGACTGGGGAACAGGGCAACCAGAATATAAGCCATCTTGGAGTGGGGGGGGAGGGTAGAAATGGGGAGAAAATTTGTAATTCAAACTGTTGTGAAAATCAATGCCGAAAACCAAATATGTTAAATAAATAAATTTAAATTAAAAAAAAGAGAAGTAGAGGAAAAATTGGGATGAGAAATGAGAATGATGCAAGAAAACCATGAAAAACAAGTCAATGACTTGCCAAAGGAGACCCAAAAAAATCCTGAAAAAAATGTTGAAGAAAACAACACTTTAAAAAATAGAGTAATTCAAATGGCAAAAGAGCTCCAAAAAGTCAATGAGGAGAAGAATGCCTTGAAAGGCAGGATTAGCCAAATGGTAAAGGAGGTCCAAAAGACCACTGAAGAAAATATTACCTTAAAAATGAGATTGGAGCAAGTGGAAGCTAATGACTTTATGAGTAATCAAGATATTATAAAACAGAACCAAAAGAATGAAAAAGTGGAAGAAATGTGAAGTATCTCATTGGAAAAGCCACTGACTTGGAAAATAGAGCCAGGAGAGATAATTTAAAAATTATTGGACTACCTGAAAGCCATGATCAAAAAAAGAGCCTAGAAATTATCTTTCAAAATATTATGGAGGAGAACTGCCCTGATATTCTAGAGCCACAGGGTGACATAGAAATTGAAAGAATCCATTGATCACCTCCTGAAAAAAGATCCCAAAAAGAAAACTTCTAGGAATATTGTCACCAAGTTCCAGAGCTCCCAGATCAAGGAGAAAATACTGGAAACAGACAGAAAGAAACAATTTTAGTATTGTGGAAACACAATCAGAATAATACAAGATCTAGCAGCTTATACATTAAGGGCTCGAGGGCTTGGAATATGATATTCCAGAGGTCAATGGAGGTAGGATTAAAACCAAGAATCACCTACCCAGCAAAAGTGAGTATCATGCTCCAAGGCAAAATATGGATTTTCAATGAAATAGAGGACTTTCTAGCTTTCTCAGTGAAAAAACCAGAGCTAAATAGAAAATTTGACTCTCAAGCACAAGAATCAAGAGAAGCATGAAAAGGTAAACAAGAAAGAGAAATCACAAGGGACTTACTAAAGTTAAATTGTTCTGTTTACATTCCTACATGGAATGATGATGTGTATAATTTATGAGACTTCACTATTAGGATAGCTGAAGGGAATATACATATATGTGTGTATATGGATATATGCGTATATGTGTGTATGTATATACGTATATGTATGTGTATGTATATATGTATATATGTGTGTATATGTGTATGTATATATGTATATATATATGTATATATGTGTGTGTATATATACACATAGACAGAGGACACAGGGTGAGTTGAATATGAAGGGATGATATCTAAAAAACTAAAATGAAATTAAGAGATAAGAGAGGAATACATTGAGAGAGGGAGAAAGGGAGTGATAGAATGGAGTAAATTATCTCACATGAAAGTGGCAAGAAAAAGCAGTTCTGTAGGAAGGGAAGTGGGGGCAGGTGTAGGGGAATGAGTGAATCTTGCTCTCATCAGATTTGACCTTAGGAGGGAATAACATAAACCGTCACTTGGGTATCTTACCCCACAGGAAAGAAGGAGGAAGGAGATAAAAAAGGGGTGACGATAAAAGGGAGGGCAGATAGGGCAAGGACGTAATCAGAAACAAACACTTTCGAAAAGGGATAGGATCAAGGGAGAAAATTCAATAAAGGGGGATATGGTAGGAAGGAGCAAAATATAGTTAGTCTTTCACAACACAAATATTGTGGAAGGGTTTTACATAATGATACACATGTGGCCTATGTTAAATTGCTTGCCTTCCTAGGGAAAGTAGGTGGGGAGGGAAGAGGGGAGAGAATTTGGAACTCAAAGTTTTAAAAATAGATGTTCAAAAAAAATAAGTTTTTGCATGTAAGTAGGAAATAAAATACACAGGCAGTGGGGCATAGAAATTTATGTTGCCCTACAAGAAAGTAAGGGAAAAGGGGATGGGAGGGGAGTGGGGTGACAGAAGGGAACAGGGCAATCAGAATATATGCCATCTTGGAGTGGGTGGGAGGGTAGAAATGGGGAGAAAATTTGTAATTTAAACTCTTGTGAAAATCAATGCTGAAAACTAAATATATTAAATAAATTAAATAAAGAGTAAATTCAGTATTAGGGAACATTGAGAATTGAAATAGGACTTAAAATAATCTTTAAAATGATAAAAAAAATAAGTTCACCATAGGATGTTCACCCAAAGTAAAGGAAATCTTTGCTGCTTTTATCTTGTATAAGGAGGATACTAATGGAGCTACTGAGTTGTCCGTTCAGTATCATTTTCCCTCCTCATATAATCAGTTCTTCTTCCCTTATTACAACTTGTCTTGATAATGTCTTTTGTTCGTATTCTTAAAAATTCCTCATTACCTTCAGAATCAAAAATAGCCTCCATCGTTTAGCATTTAAAACCTTTCATAGCATTGCTCCAACCTATACTTTCTGTCTTATTGTGTATTATAGCCCTCCAAGAAAACTATAGTCTATAGTCTGGACAAGCGATCCTTGTTGTTTCACATTCATAGCACACCATATCTAGACTCTTTCCTTCTCCTCCATTCCCCAGCATCTTCTGTTCCTATAATACCATCTTTCTTATCTCCATCACTCAGAAGTCTTAGTTTCACTCAAGTCATAAAAAGAACATATGTTAATTAAAGAAAGATAGTTTTGAAAAGGATGAATGAGATATATTTCTTTCATATCTATGCTTTTATTTAGTTTCAAAACAGGAAATGGTTTGGCTATTTTCCCACCCACCTCCTCAACATTGCTCAGTTTCCTTATCTTTGTTACAATGACACTGTCAGCGAAGCAGAACATTTTAAAAAATTCTTCTATTTCTTACATAACTAAAAGGGATACCAATTAGTGCTAATTTTGATGGGACTTCTCAGGATGTGGACACCTCTCCATTAGGACTGTAACCAGCAACTTATTGCTCATAGATCACTAAGGAGCTGTCATATGGTAGCAGTTTCCAATCAATATCCACCTGGATTTGATTTAGCTGAGTGACCTACAGGACAGGCTCCACATGTGATTAGCAATCCCCTGAGTCTTGCAATCCTTCACAAGAGAGCTCCCAAGTGCCCAAATTCTCAACACAGACATTTACCATGCCTTAAAACTACTCTTTATTATGAGAATGTGTGACAAGTGCAGTTTTGTAGATAAATTTGCTCATTGATTTTGGCATTAATTTATAGTAAGCTTAAATGGGCTAGTCTATTTTCTTTGATAGTTCATGTACTCACTTATGTAAATGTGTATTTTTATGGTGTTATCTTCCTGTTGTTATGTAATAATTAGCAGATTTTAAGATGAACAGTGCGGAGTCAAAAAGGAGGATATATAATTCTTGGACAGAAGAGTACAGAGTAATAGAAAGAGAGCAACACTTTTACAAATGTAGATCTCTCTCTATGTGTATGTATATATATATATATATATTTATATATAATATATATGTATATACACACATGCATTTATATACACACATACACTCATGCATGCATACACACATATACATATGCACACACAATCACATACCTACACATATATACACATACACATATACATGCATAAAATACATATATGCATACATACAAACACACATATATGAGTATTGTACCCATCTAATTTATGTATCCACATAGATCTGTCTAGATGTGATATTGTGGTATCCAGGTTGAAAGAGATTTAAAGAGAGAAAGAGAGAGAGAGAGAGAGAGAGAGAGAGAGAGAGAGAGAGAGAGAGAGAGAGAGAGAAGAGAAACTCTTATCAATGTCACCCGAGGGGAACTTTCCCAAGGCTCTGGTATGATAGGCTAGGAATAGGAATATGATGAATACTCTATTTCTTTTATATGTTAACTTTTTCCCTAGGCTTTTACTCTTCCCAGGGATCTCTCCATGAAGAATACCTGGAGTCAAGTATGAGTCTGCTCTAGAAGCAGGAAGCCAGAATTTCCTTTTCCAAACTTTGACTACCTCCACCCCTCATGGAGGCATGAAGCTTTCAGTAATCCATACATTCATACACGCCATAACTGATATTTGAAATGAAGCCTATTTGTTATAAATCTATGCTCATAGAGAAGAAAGGGACACAAAAAGTCATCATGTGTATTTCGTGCATTACTCTCATTATTTGAGGATTAAAAGAATTTTTTTCTAGTGGATATTGATAATTTATATTTCTTCACAATACAAAATAAGTTTTTAAGCCATATTTGTTTGTGTACCCCTAGTGCCTAGCACAGTGTTTAACATATAGTAATTAATAAATGCTTGATATTCTATTGAAAAACTATTCATTTTCCTTCACAACCCATTCAATGGGAGGATAGATATAATTTATATAAATTTGTAGTATTTCCTTGTATATTTTAGATGTTAGTCTTTTATGAAAAAATACCTGTGGCAAACATTTCCCCCCAGATTTGCATTCTTCTATTTTATTTTGGCTACATTATTTTTTCCCCTTTGAGCAGAATAAGAAAAATAAATCTACATAATCAAATACATGTAACACAGACACCCTAGCTCTACTACCTGAAGACCAGGTGTGTTAAGGTGTTACCATTTCACTCCTCCTCTAGGATTGCCTGGTAACTTTAAGAAAATTGAGGATTCTCTATGCTTTCTGCAAATGGCTCCAGTCCCTGATAGTGTTCCCCAAAATGTACAAAGGTTGTCCTCGGTTCCATTTAGCCTAACAGTCAGATCATATTTTGCACAGAAATGTTTACTTGAGAAGGCATAATCACAACCATACAAATTTCTTTACCATGTAGGAGTCATTGCTTTTCTCCCCTCCTGCAGCACCCCAGGCTTTGGGGAGGAGAAGGAAAAAAAAAGGATCATAGCTTAGTTCATTTCCTGTAGAGCACTGTTGCAGTTTCCAATCTGAAAACCAACATGGGCTAGAGTACCATATACCTTGGCTTCTCAGGGATTTTATGCTGGGTTGGCTGCACTATCCTGGCTGCAATCCTAGCTCCAAAATCACCATGGTTTGACTTCTGAGTCCATGAGGAACACCTCTAGCATCCAAGGAAAGAAATAATACAGAACAGAAACAAACACAGCTAGGCTTATTTCTTAGAGCCGGGATAAAAGAGAGAGAGGAAGAGAAGGAAAGTATTCCCTTCTCACTAGTTCAGTTTATGGCATCCTGTTATGGCTAAACTGAGATCTTCATCATCTGGTTGCAGCACATAAGAATAGTAGAGAAGAGAGCACCAGAAAGAAAACAGTAGAAAAGAGGGCCTGAAAAAGATAAGATCAGTCACTCCAATTTTAAAGACTCAGACAGCCAATCAAAGTAGGCTATCCTCACACACTTGGTGGGGGATGAAGAAGCCTCCATCTTAGTTAAACTAGGTATGCTATCATTTTCAATGCCATATTAAATAACAAAGGCAAGAATGGACAACACAACACAATTTACTCCTACTGCTTATGAAAAGGAATCTAATGCTTCTCTATGACATGGCTATATCTTGTCTGAAATAAACATTAAAAAAATCCCCTTTAACTATACTCTTTGGTGCCTTTAGTTTAAAGAATTAATCAATTAGCATTTATGAAGTGCCTAATATGTTCCAGGCATTCTGCTCATCACTGGCAGTCTGAAGGCAAAACAAGACAAGCAAAAACAAGATAATCTCTTCACTCAAGCAAGTTATATTCTATGGAGAAGATAACGTGTATGATATGCACACATACAAAAGTTTACAAAATAATGGATGGGGCAGGACTTGTAGTTTCACTGATACTGATAGTACCCAGAAAAGAAAACTCCCTCTATCAATAAAGATTCTTTGTAATTTAAAATATCAGATAATTACCCAGAGCATTAAGAAGGTTATTATTTTACAGTGGATCACATGGCCAGTAAGTCAGAAAATGACAATTGAACCCTGGTGTTCCTGGCTCTGAGGATAGTACTCTATCAATTTCTCTATATTCCCTTAAAAATAAATATATACAGCATATATTCCAAAAGGAAGAAAGAAAGAAAGATAGAAAGAAAGGAAGGAAGGAAGCAAGCAAGAAAGAAAGAAAGAAAGAAAGAAAGAGAAATAAAGAAATGAAGGAAGGAAGGAAGAAAGAAGGAAAGAAAACAAAAGGAAGGAAGGAAGAAGGAAAAAGAAAGAAAGACAGACAGAAAGAAAGAAAGAAATGAAGGAAGGAAGGAAGGAAGAAAGAAAGAAAGAAAGAAAGAAAGAGAGGAAGGAAGAGAGGGAGGAACAAAGGAAGGAAGGAAGAAAGGAAGGAAGGAAGGAAGGAAGAAAGAAAGGAAGGAAGGAAGAACATTAGGTAGGGAGGTTATTAGCATCTGTGAAGAGGGGGTAAAGGTCAAGAAAGACTTCAAATAGGAAGTAGCACTTGAGCTGAGTTATAAAGGAAATTAGGAATTCCAAGAGGCAGAGGTGAGGTAGGAGTGCATTTAAAAACATTAAGTGACAACCTGAGCAAAGTCACAGATATTGGAAATGGAAAGTGATATATGAGCAAGAGCAAGAAAGCCAATTTTGCTGGACCACAGAGGGAAGGAAGGGTGTAATGCTTTAAAAATCTGGAAAGGTAAATTGGAGTCAATTTGTTAAAAGCTTTAAAAGACATGCAGAGGAGATTATATTTGATTCTATAGGCAAAAGGGAAACATTGGAGTTTATGGAGCATGAGAGTGACATAATCAGACCTGAAATTTCGAAATATATTCTCATTCTGGGCATTGTCATATACATCTATAGTCCCTGCTGCTTGGGAGTCTGAGGCTGATAGATTCGTTGAATTCATGAGTTCTGATTTATAGTAGGGCTAAAGCCAATCAGATGTCATTGCCAAGTTTGGCACCATATGGTAAGCCTCTAGGAGCAGAGAGCTACAAAGTTGCCTAAAGAAGGGCAAAATGGTCCAAGTTAGAAAAACAGAGCAGGTTAAAGTTTCCATGTTAGTCAGTATTGGGATAAAGACTGGAAATGGCAATTTCATTTCCCTACTGGGTGAAATATAGAAAAAAATTAAAAAGAAAGAGAGTGGAAGAGAGAGAGAGAGAGAGAGAGAGAGAGAGAGAGAGAGAGAGAGAGAGAGAGAGAGAGAAGAAGAAGAAGAAGAAGAAGAAGAAGAAGAAGAAGAAGAAGAAGAAAGGAGGAAGACATTTTGAAGAAAGAAAAAAGAAGCAGCTGAGTAGAGGAGGAGGATTTATTGGAGGTGGAAGATACAAAACAGGGAAATCAATTATGAAGCTACTACAATAATTCAGGTTAATGGTGATAAGTGCCTGAACTAGTATGGTGGATATATAAATTAAGAGAAGGAAATGGAAATGAGAGCCAATGTAAGGAGGAACTCATTAGACATGAGAAGCAATAGAATATATTTGCTGCATGAGAGTGATGTGTCACAACTGACTTTTCAAACCTGGATGACTAGGAAGATGGAAGTGCCCTTGACAGAAGTCAGACATTTTGGAAATAGAATGGATGTTCTGGGGGAAAAGAATGGGTTCAGTTTAAGGTGTTTCATTTGAGTTTGATGGAGGGGATATGGTTGATGAACTAGCAAAATTTTTTGGGTTTCCTTTAGAAAGTCATTGACTTGTTTTTCATGGTTTTCTTGCATCATTCTCATTTCTCATTCCAATTTTTCCTCTACTTCTCTAACTTGCTTTTCCAACTCCTTTTTGAGCTCTTCCATGGCCTGGGACCAGTTCATGTTTTTCTTGGAGGCTTTTGGTGTAGGCTCTTGGACTTTCTTTTTTTCTTTTTCTTTTCGAATTCTTAGTATTTTTCCCTCCAATTATATGTAAAAACAATATTTAACATTCTTTATTTAAAACTTTGAGTTCCAAATTCTCTCCCTTCCTCCATTCTCACCCCCCTCATTGAGAAGGCAAGCAATTCAATATAGGTTATACATATGTAGTCAAGCAAAACATATTTCCATATTAGTCATGTTGTGAAAGAAAATATAGACCAGAGAAAATTGAGAAAAATAAAGAAAGTAAAGCAAAAATAAAGTATGCTTCAATCTGTATTCATACACCATCAGTTCTTTTTCTGGGATGGATAGCATTTTTTTTTTATCATAAGTCCTTCAGAGTTTTCTTGGATCATTGTATTGTTGAGAAGTGCTAACTCATTCACAGATGATCATCACACAATATTGCTGTTATTTGTACATAGTACATTTCACTTTGCATCAGCTTATCAACTTATGCCTTTTCAGGTTTTCCTGAAAGCATTCTGCTCATCATTTCTTATAGCACAATAGTATTCCGGTACAATCATATAACACAATTTGTTCAGCCATTTCCCAACTTATGGACATTCCCCCAATTTCTAACTCCCTGCCATCAAAAAAGAGCTGCTACAAATATTTCCATAGGTCCTGACTCCATGCATTTTTAAGCTCCTTTTAGATAGTAGTGGCACTGCTAGGTCAAAGGGTATGCACAGTTCTATAGCCCTTTGGACATAGCTCCAAATTGCTCTAAAGAATGATTGAAGGTAGATCCTAAGCCCCAGTGTGATAGAGCAAACACCAACACCAGGACCAACCATGTGCCTTAGCATAGCCAAGGGGAAGTGGCAGACTTCAACTACCACATGCATCAGCTTAGCCCCGGGCAAACAGGCAACCTCCATCAGCCAGACCTCCATATGTTTCATTGTAGCCCTGGGAAAATGCAGAAACACCCCACCAGATCTCAGCACATGCTAGACACCACCACTAGACGCTAGCTCAACACCAGGTAAGTGGACAGGCCCATACAGCTTCCAAAAGAACTAGCCACCCTTTATCCCACCCCTCAGTGCAGCACCAGAGATGAATGCCCTGCAGGAACTTCAGGGCAACATCAGTGAAATACCAGGTAGAGAGTCAGGGCCTGCAGCAACTGGCACAGGAAGTGGAGACAGTGTGCCTTCCATCCAGGGTGCAGAATTCAATTTTAAAAGAAAGGAAAAAGACTAAAAAAAAGATGAGCAAAAACAACAACAAAATGAAGTTAGAGAGGAGGAGATCAAGTAAGGAGGGGTGGGGACTGACAGAAGGAAGAGCAGATCAGGGGAAGTGCTATCACATCATGGGCAAGGACCCAATTGTCTTGAGATCATAGAATTATACACACTATTTCTCCTCTCCCATCAGAAAATAAGCTCACCAAGGGCTAAATAAAGATTTTATTTTTATATTATGGGATCGTGGTACATTATGTGTGCTTAATAAATTTTTGATTATTTGTGTCCATACTTGTGGAAGTCTCCAAAGCTTTATGTATGTAAACTCAAAATTAAATAATATTTATGTAGAGACTTAAAATACCACAGTATTTGTTATATTGCTCAACACAATTCATTTTGGCAACTACAACATAATAGGTAGTCAAAAAGCTATGATATTTTTATTACATGTTTAAGGTTTGCATATTGTTATAAAGTTACAATGGACAACTAGGTAGTACAGAGGATAGGTTGCTGGGACTGAAGTTAGGAAGACTCATTTTCCTGAGTTCAAATCTGGCCTCAGACCCTGAGCAAATCACTTAACCCTATTTGCCTCAGTTTCCTCATCTATAAAATGAGCTGGAGAAACAAATGGCAAAGCACTCTAGTATCTCTGCAAAGAAAAGCCCAAATGGGATCACAGAGTCAGACCTGACTGAAAAAAAATGACAACAGAAAGTTATAATGGAATCTTTTCATTTGATTTGACTCATATATGACCGAAGAAAATTGTTTCATGCTGGAAATCATACTTTTTTTTTAAGGAGCATTGCAAAATAAAATTTGGAAATTTGTGCTTTATGGATTTAAATTCTAGCTTTTCCATCAGTTTGTTTGTTCCTGTAATCCAACATTTTTGGAGACCCCAAGGAAGCACAGAAAAGGACAAAGAATTCATAGAGAGGGGCTATACAGAACTTGGTGACAGCCATCATTATTTCAAAGATGCAAACAGAATTTGAATTGAGCCTTCATGTCACTGAAGAAATATGAAGTCAAGAACTACATTTTGGGAGCCTGACCAAAGGACCTGGTATCTTGTTACATCAAGCTCATGCCACTAACATAATTTCTTATTTGAACTCTTAGTATTTTCTAATTTGAATTTAGTTTTGTTGCATATTATCACTGAAACACTGCATTTTCTAGAGTTAGATATACATTTTAATCCATGACACATTCTTAAGTTTATGAATATTTTTTCATATTAATAAAATTTATTAGACTACTTTGGCCCTTCTTTTATCCTCAATACTTAGCAAAGTACCTGGAACAGAGTGGAGGCTGAATAAATTGTTTCTGACTTGGTATAGCAGGCAACAAATTATTTGCTTGATGTTTTAAAAATTCTATTAATAACCCTTTTATTTTCATAGGGGCATTTAATTCATTTACATTCAAGGATATAATCATTTTGACATCTTAATTTGAGTTTTTCCCAAATAAATGAAATCTTCCTTATTTAATGCCAATACTTTTCCAAACTTAATAAATTTCCTAACTTTTCTTCTGTTAACTCTGTTATGCAAAAAACAAACAAACAAACAAACAAACAAACAAACAAAAACCTAGTTCCCTTTTTCATTATTCCTAAATTGAAAGTCAGAGTTTTACTTTTGGATTGATGCCTACCTCCTGTTACTTTTCTCCCCAGTATAATTGCTTTCTCCTTTCTTATTTTTGCCTTTATTTGTAGCACCCTTAATCAATTCTTTCTCTTTCCATTTTCCTCAATTCCAACAGTGTCATTTGCTATTTAACTAAGATACTGATAGTTTTTTTTTTTCCTCTGTGACTAGGCATTCTTAGTTGCAAATTATTTCTTGGTTCTAATACTTAGTTTGATGATACTATTCTCTCTCACAGATTCTATGTTATTAGTAGTTTTCATTATCAAAATGGCCCTTCGTTTGCCCTTCTTTCCATAAATTGTTCAGTCTTCTTAATTTTGTTTCCAACTTTTGCTTCATAAGAAGTTATAGGTTTGTTGTGAATTTTATTTTATGATAAAGTCACAGATTTCTTACTGTAAGCAAATAATATACTAATTTTTCTATCATTTTTCCACTCTATAGAAAAAAACGCATGAAATTTGAATTGATGATTGTTTATATCCAAGTCCATTCTTGTCAGTTAATAAGACTATTCACTTGTTATTGTTGCTAAATAGATCCACAATTTTATGTCTGAGTGAATTGGATTTTATGTTCTTCCATATGGCTGTTCTATGAATTCTGCCTATTTGCAATTAAACTTTTGTTTTCGACCTTTCTGGGAAATTGAATGATTGTCTGCAAAGACATGTTCAGATTTCTTTCTTCTTCACATGTTTTAGGAATTTGATTGATAAATCATTGCTTCTTTCTTCAGTCCATCTTCCCCTTTTGTGAATTAATTCTAATGTTTATTTTCCCTCTCAGTTCAAATTTGGTAGAGGCTAGATGGGTGGGATGAAGTCGTTTTTCTACTTCTGCTGTTTCTCCATTTTATCCTCCAAAATATTTCTTTTGGTAACTGATTATTTTGTTTATAATTTGCACAGTTAGTTCTAAACTATAAAATTTAATCATGATCTTTTTCCAAGATTCCTTATTCATGTAATGTAAAATTTCTTCCTCATTTCATCTTGTTACTGTTGCTAATTTTTATTGATTTATTTTTGATTTTATTATTCATTTAATTATTGCTTGACAAATATTAGTGTTATTTATTTTGTCATTGCTAAAGTATGTGAATATTAATTTCAACTTATTTGTTTCTGTGTTTTTTCATTGAGTCAGAGCTCTTCTTAATTTTGACATTTGTCAGTGTGATTTTTGAATTTTTTTGAGATTTTCTGAGATTTGCTTCTGTTTAGTGTACTATTGCTATTTGAAGAGGATGTTGAAAACACAGGTTGTTTCTAAGACACATTCTTGTTGTTCATGGAAGTTCACCAAACTCATTATTTTATTGATAAGAAAAGAGAAGGATAGAGAGATTGAAAGCTATACTCAAAGTCACAAGGAAATAAGTAGCAAAAATAAAATTAAAATCTAGTTCTTCAGTGCTCTTCCCACTATACAATCTAGCTCTAGTTTGGAGTTAAACCTTGAAAGTTTTTGAAAGGATGGCCAAAGTGTCTATATTACACTCAATGGGGAGCTGCAGGAGGTTTTTTCTTTAACTATTGTTTTGCAGAGAAATGAGGTGGATCAAGGGGATTATTTGTTTAGCGGAGTGAAGAATTAAATAGCATAGGGAAAGCCTAGTGAAGAAATAAATAACATAGGGAAAGCCTGGAAGCAGTAGTTCAAAGGAGAGGTCCAAGGTCCTAAAATAGGGCATTGGCAGTGGGATAAGTGAAGAGGGCATAGCTATTATGAAAGTAATTATGAAAGTAAAACTTACAGGATTCATAAAATAATTGGATATAATTGATGAGGGAAAGAGAATAACAAAAGACGATTATAAGCATTTGATCCTAAGTTACTGGATGGAAGGAGAGTGTTACTATCAATAGAGATAGGAAATCCTGTTGAAGAGGTATAATTGGGAAGAGAGAAGATTATAAACTCAATGTAAGGCATTTTAAATTTAAGGGGCTTATTGATGATCTAGACAGAGAAATAGAGTGTGTATTTCAGATATAGGACTGGATCTCTTGGGAAAGATTAGATAGTGGCAGATTTAGGGATTTTCTCTTATGCATAATAAATGAAGCAATGGCTATTGGTGAGAATGTGGAGGGAAACAATGTATCATAGATAGAGAAAAGAAGAAGGCCAAGATCAGAACCTTGATGGCTACATACGCTTACAATGCAGGATGGGGATGACTAATCTGAGAATGAAACTGAAAAAAAAAGAAGTATTGGTAGTAGGTAAAACAGGAGAAAACAATGCCAAAAGGAAACAATATTCAGAAGTTATCTTTGGTTAAAAATGGCCTCAAAAGATGAGAGAGGATAAGAATTATGGAAAAGTTCATTGAATTTGACACTTGAATGAGGGGACTAGTCACTTTGTTGAGAACTGTTTAACTAACTTTAACTAGAACTGTTTAACTGTTTGACAAACTAGTGTTTGGGGCAAAAGCTAGATTTCAGGGTTCTGAGAAGTGAATAGGAAGTAAAAGCAGTGAATGTCAATTGCTTTTTCTAGAATTTTAGCACTGAAGGCAAAGAAGTAGAATAGCTTGATCATATTGAAAACTGAAGTGCTTTTGTTTCTTTTTGTTTAGTGTATGGGAGATCAGAGCATGTTTGTTGATAGAGGAGGGGAAAAATTAACTAGAGAAAAAGAGATTGAACATGGTGCACTGCAGAGAAAAATTTAAAGTCTATTGAGAGAATGAAGATTGGATTCAGCAGTTAGGTTTTCAGTTCTAGACTGTATGTTCTACTCGTGTGACCTTGCTCAATGTGTGACTTGCCCTCTCTTAGTCTCACTTTCCTTATCAAGTGAAAGTGTTGATAAACTGACTTTCCAAGTTCCTCTTTACTCTAAGCTCTGTGATCCGGTAAGTGTGAAAAAAAATGACCAAAGAAGCAAGTTCCTGGAGGGGATGGTAAAGAAGGCACAGAGCTTTGGTTATCTTTGGAAAGGGTGGTTCGCCTTATCTTTTGAGACCATATCAATGGAAAACAATGAGGGAAGTGCATTAAAAAAGAGTTTAAAGTCTTGAGAATGAAGGATACAAGAACACATAACAAATGACTTCATTCCTTTCTGGAAAGTAGGTAATGTGAAGATTCAGGGAGGAGGAAGATGGTAGTGAAGAGGAATCTAAGAAAGCTAACCCTGATAAGTCAATAAGGAGGATCTCATCAAGGGAGGCACAGATCAGTACAGAGTGCATAATGTTATTCAGAACTGAGGACATGGAAGGATCATTAGTGGATGAGAATTTATAGATAGCTGATTGATAAGAACTCTGGGAACTGGTGCAAGGTGTAAGAAAGCTTGGATCTCATTTACCTTTAAACAATAAAGCATAATAAGAAAATACAATTGAATGAAAAGGCAGAAGTGATTTTTCTGCTGTTTTAGCTATGGCCTTTGAAATTTAAGACAGAGTCTATTTTGTCCTCCATTTGAACTTTAACTTTTACAAATTTGGATTCTATCCTCCACATCATAGGAACCATTAGCACATATTGAATAGGATTTGAGAGGGACCAGGTGAAGGAAGTAGATGTAGGGATAGCTGTGTCAAAAGTAACTGATGTTACAAGCATTAACCTTTTTTTAAAAGATTTGCTATCTGAATTCTCACTCTACGCTAAAACAAACAAAAAAAGTAATTCTATTCTCAGAAAGAAAGATAACTTGGCTTTTGGCTAGCATTGGACAACCTATGCCATACTGCTAAAAAAATACTGGGATGATATGATATAAGTTTCTAAGTTAGTTCTTTTTCTATAATATCTGAGAAAAAGTCAGCTTATCAAAGGATAGCAAGCAGATGTACAGTTGTCTTCCAGGAATGTTATCACATATTTGAGTAGGCTAAAAATAATATAGAATTCCCAGATACAGAATTTTAAGATAGACATGGGGGGATTCTTAGTATCTGTTTTTAGGAACTTTTCTAGGATCTAACCATTTGTCCCATAATACAGGCTTTTTAGTAGAAAAGTGCCCATGCATTCATATCTAGTACTTTTCATACAATTTAACAAAAAATATTAACAATGACAGCTGGCATTTATGGAGTCATTTTGCAAAGAACTTTATACATATTATTTCTGTTGAACCTCACATCAACCCTGTAAGGTAGATGATATCATTGTCCACATTTTAAAAGAAATTAACTGAGGCTGAGTAGTTAAATGATTTTATTCATGGGTCATGCAGTTAATAATCAATCATCTGATGCAGGAACTTAGATGTTCGTCACTCTAAGTCCAGCATTCTATTTACTATGCCATCCAGCTGTCATAAAACAATTGGTAGTCATTTTATGTCATTTTATGCTCATCATTCTGAAATATTCAATATTTTTAAATAATAGGTAAAAGAATCACAGAATCATGGCATCCAAGAGCTATAAAGGACCATGGAAGCCATCTAAGTCAATACACAACTCACTAATAAAACTTTCAAGATCAATGCCAACAAGTGATGATCTAGTCTTTTTTTATTTAACAAGACCTCCATTAAAGAGAAATGCCTCTTTATATAGCCCTTTCCACTTTTGAATAGCTCTAGTTAATAGGAAATGTTTCCTTCCTTCACAGTTAAATCTTTCATCTAGTAACTAACATTCATCACTCCTAGTTTGTGCTTACTGGCACCAAAATCAGCAAATTTTTCATCTTTCTTCTATGTGCCTGGAGTGCTCTCCCTCCTCATCTCTGCCTTCTGGCTTCCATGGCTTCCTTAACATTCTAGATAAAATCTTATCTTTTATGGGAAGGTTTTTCTAATCCTCATTTATGCTAGTGCCTTCCCTCTATTGATTATCTCCACTTTTTTCTGTTCCTACATAGTTGTTTGCATGTGGCCTGTTCCATTAGACTGTTATCTCCTTGTGAATAGGGCCTGTCATTTGTATTTCTCTGTGTCCCTGGTATTTAAAAAAATATCTGACATATAGGAGACACTTGATAAATACTTATTGACTGAGTGACACAACAATTTTTTAAATAATTAACGATCATAATCATGTGATTTTTCATCTCCAGAATAAAAATTCCCATTTGTTTTAAATAATTCTCGTATGCAAGTTTTCTAAGGTCTTTTATGACGAGAAACAAGATGTTTACTCTCTTCATGATACAATCCAGTCCAGAGGTTGTTAATCTTTCTTGTATCAGGGACTCCTTTGGCAGTTTGCTGAAGCTAAGGACCCTTTTCACCATAATGTTTTTAAATAATTTAAGGAAATGCTAAATCTCAGTTGGAGATTAATGAAAGTAAAGATGTATTTTTTGCCATTCAGGTTCATAGATCTTCAATAATCTACCCATGGGCTTCTTAGTAATCTATGGACACCAGGTTAAGAGCTTATGTTGCAGGCTATCCGTGTTTTTCTTAAAATATGACGAGAACTGAATACAATACTCCAGGAAAAGTCTGACTAAAGCTGAATATAGTTAAATGATCACCTCAATTACACTGTATACTATGATTCTCTTTTCTTTTCTTTTTTTCAAACTTTTTTTAATGAAGATTTTTATTTTTTGTTTACAACACTCAGTTCTGCATGTTTTTGAGTTCCAGATTTTCTTCCCCTCCCTTCTCTCTCCTCTCCCTGCCAAGACTGCATGCAATCTGATATTCTATATATGCCTTCACATGAAATTTATTTATACAATAGCCCAGTTGTAAGGAACAATTATGACCAATGGAATGAATCATGAGAAAGAAGAAACAAAACCAAAAAAAAGAGAAAACAAACAGAGCAAATTGTTTGCCTCAATCTGCATTTAGACGCCATAGTTCTTTCTCTGGATGTAGATAGCTCCTTCCATTATGAGTCCTTTGGAGTTGTCTTTGAACCTTGTATTGCTAAGAATAGCTAAGTCTATCAAAGTTAGTCATCACAGAATCAATATATCTGTGGTTGTGTACAATGTTCTCCTGGCTCTGGCTCCCCTCACTCAGAATCATATCATGTAGGTCTTTCCAGGTTATTATGAAATCTGTATCTTCCCCGTTTCTTATAGCACAGTAGTATTCCGTTACATTTATATACCACAACTTGTTTAGCCATTCCTGAACTGATGGGCATCCTCTTGATTTCCAATTCTTTGCTACCACAAAAAGAGCTGCTATAAATATTTTTGTACATATGGGTCCCTTTCCCACTTGTGTGATCTCTTTGGAATACAGCCCTAGAAGTGGTATTGCTTGGTCAAAGGGTATGCACATTTTTATAGCCTTTTGGGCATAGTTCCAAATTGCTCTCCAGAATGGCTGGATCAGTTCACAATTCCACCAACAAAGTAACAGTGTTCCAATTTTCCCACATCCTCTCCAGCATTTATGATTTTCCTGTTTTGTCATGTTAGCCAATTTGAAAGAAGAGTTGTGGTTTTGACTTGCATTTCTCTAATCAATAGTGATTTAGAGCATTTTTTCATATGCCTATAGATATCTTTGATTTCCTCCTCTGAAAACTGCCTGTTCATATCCTTTGGCCATTTCTCAGTTGGAGAATAACTTGTATTCCCATAAATTTGACTCACTTCCCTGTATATTGTAGAGATGAGGCCTTTATCAGAGACACTGGTTGTAAATATTTTCTCCCAGTTTTCTGCTTCCCTCCTAATCTTTGTTGCATTGGTTTCTTTTATACAAAAACTTTTCAATTTAACATAATCAAAATTATCCATTTTGCATTTTGTAATGCTCTCTATCTCTTGTTGTGTCATGAGTTCTTTCCTTTCTCATAAATCTGATAGGTAAGTTATTCCTTGCTCTCCCAAATTGCTTATAGTCTCAGCCTTCATTCCTTAATCATGAACCATCTTGATTTTATTTTGGTATACTGTGTAAGATATTGGTCTATGCCCAGTTTCTGCCCTACTATTTTACAATTTTCCCAGCAGTTTTTGTGAAATAGTGAATTCTTAGCCCAGAAGCTGGATTCTTTGGGTTTATCAAAGAGTAGATTGCTATAGTCATTGATTACTGTGTCTTGTGTACCTAACCTATTCCACTGATCCACCACTCTGTTTCTTAGCAAGTACCAAGTAGTTTTGATGACTGCTGCTTTATAGTACAGTTTAATATTTAGTATGTCTAGGCCACCATCCATAGCATTTCTTTTCATTAATTCCCTAGATATTCCAGACCTCTTGTTCTTCCAGACTAATTTTGTTATTATTTAATCCAGCTTTGTAAAATATCTTTGGTAGTTCTATTGGTATGGCACTGAATAAGTAAATAAATTACTTAAATTTTTCATTTTTATTATATTAGCTCATCCTAAACATGAAGAACTGATGTTTTCCCATTTATTTAGATCTGACTTTATTTGTGTGAAAAGTGTTTCATAATTATGTTCATGTAGGCCCTGGGTTTGTCTTGGCAGATAGATTCCTAAATATTTTATAGTATCTACAGTAACTTTAAATGGAATTTCTCTATCTCTTGCTGCTGGGCTTTGTTAGTAATATATACGAATACTGAGGATTTGTGTGGGTTTATTTTATATCCTTCAACTTTGCTAAAGTTGTTTATTATTTCAAGTAGCTTTTTACTTGATTGTCTACGATTCTCTAAGTAAATCATAATAACGTCTGCAAAAAGTGATAACTTAGTTTCCTCTTTGCCCATTCTAATTCCTTCAATTTCTTTTTCTTCTCTTATTGCTACAGCTAACACTTCTAGTACCAAATTGAATAGTAGGGGTGATAACGGACATCCTTGTTTCACCCCTGATCTTATTGGGAATGCCTCTAGCTTTTCCCCATTACAGATAATGCTTGTTGAAGGTTTTAGATAGATGCTATTTATAATTTTAAGGACTGCTCCATTTATTCCTATGCTTTCTACTGTTTTTAATAGGAATGGGTATTGTATATTGTCAAAGGATTTTTCTGCATCTATTGAGATGATCATATGGTTTCTGCTAGTTTTGTTGTTGATATGTTCAATTATGCTGATAGTTTTCCTAATATTGAACCAGCCTTGCATTTCTGGAATAAATCCTTCATTGTCGTAGTGCATTATTCTCCTGATAAGTGGCTGAAAACTTTTTGCTAATATTTTATTTAAAATTTTTACATCAAGATGGCGTATATTCTGGTTGCCCTGTTCCCCAGTCAGCCCTCCCTTCTATCACCCCCCTCCCCTCTCATCCCCTTTTCCCTTCCTTTCTTGTAGGGCAAGATAAATTTCTACGCCCCATTGCCTGTGTATCTTATTTTTTAATTGCATGCAAAAACTTTTTTTTTGTTTTTGAACATCTGATTTTAAAACTTTGAGTTCCAAATTCTCTCCCCTCTTCCCTTCCCACCCACCCTCCCTAAGAAGTCAAGCAATTCAACCTAGGCCACATGTGTATCATTATGTATAACCCTTCCACAATACTCATGTTGTGAAAGACTAACTACATTTTGCTCCTTCCCAACCCATCCCGCTTTATTGAATTTTCTCCCTTGACCCTGTCCCCTTTCCAAAGTGTTTGTTTTGATTACCTCCACCCCCATCTGCCCTCCACTCCATCATCCCCCCCCTTTTATTTTTTTTTATCTTCCTCCCTCTTTTTACGCCATCTTGGAGTGGGGGGGGAGGGTAGAAATGGGGAGAAAATTTGTAATTCAAACTATTGTGAAAATCAATGCTGAAAACTAAATATGTCAAATAAATAAATTTAAATTAAAAAACATTTTTTACATCAATATTCATTAGGGAAATTGGTCTATAATTTTCTTTCTGTTTTGGCTCTTCCTGGTTTGCATATTAGTACCATATTTGTGTCATAAAAAGAATTTGGTAGGACTCCTTCACCTATTCTCCCAAATAGTCTTTGTAAAGTATAGGAATTAATGGTTCTTTAAATGTTTGATAGAATTCACAGGTAAAACCATCTGGCCCTGGAGATTTTTTCCTAGGGAGTTCATTGATGGCCTGCTCAATTTCCTTTTCTGAGATGGGGTTACTTAGGAATTTTACTTCCTCTTCTGTTAACCTGGGCAATTTATATTTTTGTGAATATCCATCCATTTCCCTAAGGTTGTCAAATTTGTGGGCATGCAATTGGGTGAAATAATTCCTAAATATTGTTTTAATTTCCTCTTCATTGGAGGTGAATTCACCGTTTTCATTTTTGATAATGGTAATTTGATTTTCTTCTTTCTTTTAATCAAATTGACCAAAGGTTTATCAATTTTATTGTTTTTTTCATAAAACTAGCTCTTGGTTTTACTTAGCAATTTGATAGTTTTCTTGATTTCAATTTTATTAATTTCTCCTTTGATGTTCAGTATTTCTAATTTGGTATTTAATTGGGGATTTTCAATTTGTTATTTTTCTAGCTTTTTCAGTTGCATTGCCAATTCTTTGATCTCCTTTTTCTCTATTTTGTTCATGTAAGCATTTAAAGATATTAAACTTCCCCTAAGAACTGTTTTTGCTGTGTCCCATAAGTTTTGGTATGTTGTCACATTATTGTCATTCTTTTATATGAAGTTATTAATTTTTTCTTTGATTTGTTGTTTGTGCCACTCATTCTTTAGGATTAGATTATTTAGTTTCCAACTAATTTTGGCTTATTTTTCCATGGTCCTTTACTACAAATAATTTTTATTGCATCATGATCTGAAAAGGATGCATTGACTACTTCTGCCTTTCTGCACTGGATTGTGAGGTTTTTATGCCCTCGTACATGGTTAATTTTTGAATATGTTCCATGTACCACTGAGAAAAAAGTATATTTCTTTTTATCCCCATTCAGTTTTCTTCAGTGGTCTATCATATCTGCCTTTTCTAAAATTCTATTCACCTCCTTAACTTCTTTCTTGTTTATTTTGAGGTTAGATTTATCAAGTTCAGAGAGGGGGAGGTTAAGGTCCCCCACTAGTACAGTTTTGCTATTTCTTCCTGTAACTCCCTTAAATTCTCCTCTAAGAATTTGCATGCTGTACCACTTGGTGCATATATGTTAAGTAATGATATTGCTTCATTGTTTGTAGTGCCTTTTAGCAGGATCTAGTGTCCTTACTTATCTCTTAATTTAATCTATCTTTGCTTTTGCTTTGTCTGAGATTAGAATTGCTACTCCTGCTTTTTTTTTTTACTTTATCTGAAGCACAATATATTCTACTCTAATCTTTTACCTTTACCCTGTGTGTATCCCCCTCTTTCAAATGTGTTTCTTGTAAACAGCATATTGTAGGATCATGTTTTTTTTTAACCATTTTGGTATCTGCTTCTCTTTTATAGGAGAGTTCATCTCATTCACAGTTATGATTACTATCTGTGTCTTTTTTCCATCCTATTTCCCCCCATTTATACTTTTATCTCTCCATTCTCCCTTCCACTCCTCAAATAAGTTTTGCTTTTGACTACCACCTTCCTCAGTTTACACTCCCTCTTGATTCCCCTTCCTTATCTTACCTTTTTACCCTTGCTACTTCTTCCCCTGACATCTGACCACCCCCTCCCTTTTCTTTCCCCTTTCTCCTCCTACTGCCTGTAGGACAAGTTTGATTCATATACTTATTAGTGTATGTTATTCCCTTCTTGAACCAAGTCTGATGAGAGTAAAGCTGAAATACTCCTCTTCTCCCTCCCTTCTTTGCCTCTACTATAATATGTTTTTGTGCCTCTTTATGTGATGTAACTTACCCTTTTCTACTACCCCCTTACCTCTTCTCCCAGAACCATTCCTTTATATCTATTAATTATAATTTTTATCATAATATCAGTTATTTTATACTGACACTCACAGTCTATGTATATCTCTTTCAGTTGTCATAATAACTGTACTATTCTCAAGATTGACATTATATATATGCATATATATGTATATATAAAATCATATATAAAACAATATAATCCTATATAAGAAGGTAACAAGGGTTTCCTCTCACCATTCACCTTTTTATGTTTCACTTGAGTTTTGTATTTGAAGATCAAATTTTCCATGGAACTCTGGCCTTTTCATCAGGAAGGTCTGGAATTCCCTTATTTCATTGAATGTCCATCTTCTTGCCTGGAAAATTATGCTCAATTTTTCTGTGTAGTTGATACTTTGTTGTAGTCCAAGCTCCTTTGCCTTTCAGAATATCATATTCCAATTTCTCCTGTCATTTAATATAGAAGCTGAAAGATCCTGCATGATCCTGATGGTAGTTCCATGACATCCGAATTGTTTCTTTCTGGCTGCTTGCAGCATTTTCTCCTTGACCTGATAAGTCTGGAATTTGGCTACAATATTTCTTGGACTTTTCAATTTAGGATCTCTTTCAGGGGGTAATCAGTGGATTCTTTTAATGCCTATTTTAACCTGGTTCTATGACCCTGGGGCAATTTTCCTTAAGGATTTCTTGGAAAATACTGTTCAGGCTCTTTTTTTCATCATGGCTTTCCAGTAGACCAATATTATTCTTAGATTGTCTCTCCTGGATCTATTTTCCAGGTCAGTTGTTTTCCCAATCAGATATTTCATGTTTTCTTCTATTTTTTCATTCTTTTGATTTTGTTTGACTGATTCTTAATGTCTCATAGAGTCATTAGTTTCTACTTTCCCAATTCTAATTTTTGATGTATTGTTTTCTTCCTTTACCTTCTCTATATCCTTTTCCATTTAGTTTATTTTACTTTTCAATGAGACATTTTCTCCATTTATATTCTTAATTTCCTTAACCATTTTGCCAATTTCACTTTTTAAAGATTTGTTTTCATCAGTGAATTTTTTTTCCTTTTTTCCATTTTTCTTTTACCTCTCTAATTTGGTTTTTAAAGTCCTCCTTGTGTTCTTCCAGGAATCCTTTTTGGGCTGGAAACCAGTTCATATTCCCTTTTGAGGTTTCAGAGGTGGGTGGACCCATGCTGTCCTCTTTTAAACTGGTATTTTGATCTTTCCTGTCTCCATAATAGGAATCAATGGTTCTTGGCTTTTTAGTGTGTTTTTTCATGGTGTTTTTTTTTCCCTCTTGGTTTCTAAAGTGAATCTCTGCTAATGGGGCTGAGGGGACTCTGTCCCAAGTTTCTTGTTTTGGGGACTGTGGGCCTGCTCCCTGGCTTTGTGTGCTATGTCCTCTGTTTTTGTGAATTGTGGGAGAGGGGTGGTCTGGCCTCTGGACATCTCCTCTTCCCTGGGATTGCTCTACAGCATGGGTGGTCTCAGCTGTTGTCTGTGCTGGTGTCTGCCACTTCCCCTGGCTGTGCAAAGGCACATGTAGGGTCCTGGTGTTGATGTTTACTAACTGCACACCCCTGGGGCTCAGTAACTCTCCTTGTTTTGCTGAGGTGGGGCCTGCTGGGGACACTAGTTTCTTCTGCCACCATGAGAAGGGCCCTCTCCCCAACTTTTCTTGCTAAAGGGCTACTGAAGCCCCATTTTTGACTCCTCTGATTCTCCCAAGGCAGTGTTCTCCGGGTGGGGCAGGGAGGGAGAGATGTTTTACTTGGTCAACATGGCTCCCAGAAGTTCAAGAGGGCAAATTTTGAACCTTTAGTGTGTGGGATGGAAGCCTCTTGGTTAGCTGCTCCCATGGCCTCAGGTTCTGTGCTGGTGTCTTCCATAGCTCCAATAGACTCCCATCCTGGGCTGAGAGACCTGGGACTCGAATGCTGCCATAGCCAGTACTTCCACCTTGGGCCTGCTCTTGCTCCCACGTTTTGCTGGCCCAGCATTCTCCCAGACTGGTGTGCTTGCTGGGTTCTTCTGTTGTTCCCAGTTGGTGTGGTCTGGTGCCATTTTGCATGCCCAGCACTTCTGCCCCTCTCAGTCTACTATTAGCTTCTCACTCTCTCAAATCTGCTCAGATTCACTTTTTTAGATGTATCTGACAGAATTTGTGAGAGAGCTCCAGTAGTTCCCTCCTTTCGCAGGGCCATCTTGGCTCTGCCCCTGACTCCTACTATGATTTTCTTAATGCAATCTAGGTAAATAATAGCTTCTTGGAGGTTGTCATATCTCCCTGCTGACTCACACTGAGTTTACAGACCACCAAAATTTTTATGTCTTTCCAAAGCGAATGATAAAGGTGGCTCATTCATTTCAGATTTATGAAGTTGACTTTTTGAACCTATGTATAAGACTTTACATTTTCTCATTGAAATTCATCCTGTTTGATTAGAATTATTATTCTAATCTGGTATAATATTGCCACACTCTTCTTGGATTCTGCCTGTCATCCAATATGTTAATAATTCCTCATAGTTTCATGTTATCTGTAAATTGGCTAGGCACGCCTTCATTCATATTGCTGATAAAAATGTTAAATAGCACTAGGCCAAGGATAAAACATTAATTACTTATTCAAATTGAATTTTAATTATTATAGTTCTATTTGTGAAGGATAATAATTGGTTACATTCTATGTCTTCTAAGGAATTATTTTTTTTGAAGTTATGCTAAATCCTATAATCTACAAAGCATTAGATAAACTTCCCCTGTCTCAAATTAATTATCTATTTAATCCTTCCAAACGTATCCTGCAAGTATTAGAATAAATAAAAGCACACATATTGTTATTGAGTTGTTTCAATTGTGTCCAACTCTTCATGACCCCATTTAGGATTTTCTTGGCAAAGATATTGAAGTGATTTACTATTTCCTTTTCCAGTTTTTTTTTTAACAGATGAAGAAGTGAGGTAAATAGGGTTAAGTGAGTTGCCTAGGGTCACACAACTATTAAGGGTCTGATGCCAGATTTGAACTCAAGAAGAAGTCTCCCTGACTTCAGGCTCAACACTCTATCCAGAGCATTACCTACATGCCCTTACGCATACACATATACCCATGCATTTATCTATTTATCTGTCTGTCCGTCTATCTATCTATCTATCATATATACATAAGTACAGAAAATATCCAGTTTCAACATTTTTTTTGAGTCTGGATCTCCTTCTCTCTCCCAGGCTTAAGGTATAACAGTCACTCATGAGTTCAATTCCATTACTGAATTGCATATAAGCTTTGACTGGCTGCATTCCTGTCCTGGGCTAGCTTGTTACTATTTAAGCAGTCTGATGACCCCATGTTCCAGGGTTTCACCATGTTGGTACCAGACAATGGAGACACCTGGTTATCTTTACAACAGCTTATGACTCCCAAGCTCTAGTGATTCACAAGCCTCAGCCTTCTAAAGATTATATACAATATTTCACCAGCTTAGCATATACCCACATATAACATTTGTATATTACACACACATGTTATACATGATTCACAGATACATAAATGCATGAAATTTGAGCAATGTTGTTTTAGTGATAGGTAGTAATGAGAATAATGAATTGAAGGGAATAAATTCCAAGACAAGGAATGATTACATTTTACAGCATAAATGTGGACATGATCCTGATTAGAAGTTTTTCTAATTCAAAATTAGACTCTTATAGTCATTAGGCCAAGTTCTGTTTTTATGCCAAAGCATATATTGCAAAAGAATAGATTCACATTCATAAGAAGTTTGAAAGAGTATTAAATTTTAACCAAAGATATATCTCATGTAATAATTTAACTTATTAAAATATTATTTTACCATTGCTCTATCATAGCTTGAAAATAATTAAGTTGATGAAACAACACAATTGGATATACAAGTAATAAGTTGGAAGGGTTAGATATATAGTTGTGTTGGGGCTAGGGGGCTTTAGCTAATTCTTTGTACATTATCATACCTAGCATATTTTGGTACCAAATGAATATTAATAACAATGATAGTAACAATTTCAATTTAGTTTTCAGTATAGAGTACATATGTAGCAAAAATTTCTGCTGAGTTCTTTCTCCTAATGCAAATTCTGTGTATTATTTCCAATTTATCCATTTTATTGACTCATTCTATGTCCATGAGAAAGTCATTTAATATCTCCATACCTATGATTCCATCTATAAAATGGGGATAATAATACAGACCTATTTAATTATTTAGATCTTTAGAATGCTGAGGAGCTTTATTGAAGTTAATTATATGAAAGGTACTTCAAGTTCACTCTATTATTAAACTTATTTATCTGATTTTTTTACAATATAACCTAACCAATTATACATGGCACTGTGCTACAAGTAGAGAGATAAAAATATAATGAACGTGTGAGAGCTGAATAGTGGATGGCCAGTAATGGGAGGGTATATTGTTTAAAGTAATAGATGGATTATTCAAAGTGGCTCGATGTGCTCACTTAGATGAGAAAGAAGGAATGCCTCAAGACAACCTCTCTTTAATATGTTTGAAGTGCAATTTCTCATATAGATATCTTGGTTTTCCTTGTGATTTTTTAAAATTTGAAGTTCATATACACATGTAGAGCAATGTATGGCTTTAGAGTAATGTAAATAACTTTAGAGTACATATTGAACCACTGGCTAATTTTTTCCCCCATAGCAGATACTTAAGTTAAGAAAACTCTGTTTGAAAAGTAAAATTTTCCTCCTGAAAAAAAAAAAAACATTTAATATTGAAGTGATATAGGTGATAAATGTGATTTCTTACTTCTTTAATTAATAACTCAAAAATTTTCTGATTCCACAAACACTTTTGATAACATACACATACCATGTCTCTCTGGCACACACATATCCTATCACACATATTTCTGTCACACACTGATTCTCTCTGTCACACACCTTCCTGCCATTCATTATCTCTCTCACCTAATCCTGCTTTCATACAAAATACTGTCTTTCTTCTACACAATCGGCTACAGCAAAATGAGTGCAGCCAAATTAGACTGGACAAAAAAATTGGCCCATCCAATTTTCTATAACATCTGTATACCCATGCCATATGGCAAAGCCCCAGAAGCATCATCTTGCTTTTTGCGCACAATTAAAATAACCCTGGGCAAAATCAGATTCAGAAAAAGAGCATTTTATGTTCTTTCAAATGTATAAATCACCTCAGCCATATAAACTTATCTCAACACTACCCCACAGACAGCATCTGACAACATCAAAGTCAATCTATAAGTCAATTATCAACATTTATTAATCACCTATTTTAAGAGTACTGACAAGTTATCCACATGAGAAATAAAAGCTTGCATCATAGAGATTCTTCAAATGGTTTATCTTTAAAAGCCACAGTGTCCCTTTTCATCATTTTTTGTCAATGTACTACAGCAGACTATGATCAAGGGTACTAAAGATCCAGAATTTACTTATAACATTAGGTTTGGAAGACATGGTGCCATTTTCAACTGGTCAGGTTGACTGATGATAACCAAGTATTGTTTTATGTATGAGCACTAATAAAACCAATTTAGCTTTAGCAGGATACTATCTAAACTATGAGACAGGATGGGGAGCTAAGAGATAAGCAAAGGTGGTGTATGTGTGTGAGTAGAGGGAGGTATGATCCTAGTAAAAAATATATATATACTGGGTATTATGTATCCCAGGATTTTTTCCAATTGGTCTAGCTATCAAATAAAACTATCTTAGGGATGTGATGAAGTTTAGCAGTATTTTCTGTAATAATAATGTTGCTAGCAGCTACTGTGGTTGTGAAGACCAATAACACCAGCACGCAGAAGGGCTGCTAACAAAGGTTCTTTAATCTGCTTTCCTAAGGAAAGCAACTTTAATGGGTTAGCAATCTAAGTTTAATTAAACATAGATATATCATTCACATAGTTCGGGGTGAAAATATTAGCCCCCAGAACTTCAGGGCCAATACAAACAGAAATTATAAGCATACATTATAAACAGAGCAAATAACACAAACCAGTCTATCCATAGCAGTACATAGTTACCAGAGAAGCACCAATATCTGGGTTTCAAAGCCAGGTGAGGGGCCAGGGCTATTTCAACAGTTTGCCCAGAGTATTGTCAGCCATATTCTTTCTTTTTTTCCTTTTTTTTCTTCCATTATTATTTATTTATTTGATATTTTTAGTTTTCAGCATTGATTTCCACAAGATTTTGAATTACAAATTTTCTCCCCATTTCTACCCTCCCCTCACCCCAAGATGGTATACATTCTGATTCCCCATTCCCCAATCAGCCCTCCCTTCTGTCCCACCTCTCCCTCCCCATTCCTTTTTCCCTTACTTTCTTGTAGGGCAAGACAGATTTCTATGCCCCATTGCCTGTATATCTTATTCGCCAGTTGCATGCAAAAACAACTTTTTTTTGAACATCTGTTTTTAAAACTTTGAGTTCCAAATTCTCTCCCCTCTCCCCTCCCCACCCACCCTCTCTAAGAAGGCAAGCAATTCAACATAGGCCACAAATGTATCACTATGTAAAACCCTTCCACAATATTCATGTTGTGAAAGACTTAACTATATTTTGCTCCCTCCTATCCTGTCTCCCTTTATTCAATTTTCTCCCTTGACCCTGTCCCTTTTGTAAAGTGTTTGCTTTTGATCACCTCCTCCCCCTATCTGCCCTCCCTTCTATCATCCCCCCTTTTTTATCCCCTTCCTCCTTCTTTCTTGTGGGGTAAGATACCCGATTGAGTGTGTGTGTTATTCCCTCCTCAGGTCAAATCCTTTGAGAGCAAGATTCACTCATTCCCCCTCAACTGCCTGCTCTTCCCTTTCACTGAACTTTTTCTTTCCATTTTTATGTGCGATAATTTACCCCATTCTATCTCTCCCTTTCTCCCTCTCTCAATATATTCCTCTGTCATCCCTTAATTTGATTTTATTTTTTAAGATATCATCCTTTCATATTCAACTCCCCTGTGTGCTCTCTCTCTCTCTCTCTCTCTCTCTTTCTCTCTCTCTCTCTCTCTCTCTCCCTCCCTATATATATATACATATACACACATATGTATATATATATATGTATATACATATACATACATATATATATATATATATATATATATATATATATATATATATATATATGTATATTCCCTTCAGCTGCCCTAATACTGAGGTCTCATGAATTACACACATCACCTTTCCATGTAGAAATGTAAACAAAACAGTTCAACATTAGTAAGCCCCTTATGATTTCTCTTTCTTGTTTACCTTTTCATGCTTCTCTTGATTCTTGTGTTTGAAAGTCAAATTTTCTATTCAGCTCTGGTCTTTGCACTGAGAAAGCTTGAAAGTCCTCTATTTTATTGAAAACGCATATTTTGCCTTGGAGCATTATACTCAGTTTTGCTGGGTAGGTGATTCTTGGCTTTAATCCTAGCTCCATTTGATGAGGGCACAGTCTCTGGGAACCCCCTTTAACCTGGAGTACAGTCTCTGGGAGTCTCCTTGAACTCCCCTTGAATCTTCCAACTAGATCTGGCCTTCCCCTAAAGCCTTACATTATCATTAGGCCAAAACGTCTACCTAGCCTTGCCCTTTATTGTCCAGCTACTTCCCATCCTTGATACTATCAATATCCATGCCTTCAGCTACTTCCTACCTTTAATCCCATTCTCTTGGTTCGTGGAGTCTGACCTCATCTGGGTCCCATCAAACTCTTCCTTAGACTCCTCCTCAAGACCCTCCCTAAACCCCTCCTCTAGTCACCCCAGACTACCCCTCAATCCCTCCTATAATCTTTGTGTATATAATCTCCATCTTGCCTCCATGAAGGTGCTCAGATTCAATCTAGCTCAGTAGATTGAATCTGGCCCACTTGTGAAAACAGGCATCACAAAAGGTGGGATTTTTTAAGGCAACCCATTATGGTGAATCCTTAATAAACTTTATCTTTTCTCTTGGCTGAGAAGACTTGAGTTGAATTCTTTTGGCAGGACCTGGCATGTAGGTATTTTGGGGTCTTGAGCACCCCTAGAAATGTATGGTTTCCTACCATCATTCATCACATTGACCTCCAGAATATCGTATTCCAAGCCCTGCGATCCCTTAATGTAGAAGTTGTTAGATCTTGTGTTATCCTGATTGCACCCACACTCTTTCAAGGAGTATACCCCCAAAAGTGAAATGCTAATCTTCCAACACATGTACTCTGGTCAGGGCCCTGAGGGCTCGAGGCTTGCCATCCAGGGTGTGGGAAGCTAAGGTGTGGGAAAGAAGTTGTTCAATCACTCACTAGTACCACATCATATACACATCAATGATTCCTGATTGTCCCAGTGCTGAGAAACACTCCAAGACAAAAAAGATCCCATTTTACCTGCCCCATGCAAACAAAGGCTCATTAAAGGCACTTGAGGACCTCAGCATCCCAAAAGAGAAGAACAGAAAAAGTCCTGCCCTGATTACCAATACATTTTCACATCTTATTTTTGCATAAAAAAAAACATCATCATCAGGAAATCACAAAGAAAAAAGAGGAAATATGGCATAATAGAAAGAACACTAGACTTGGAGACAATAGAAATCTCAATCCCACCTCTGCTCCTTACTGGATCAGTGATAATAAACAAACATCTGGTATGGTGTTATAATTCAGTTATATCCAACTTTTTATGATCCCCATGGACCATAGTATACCAGGCCCTTCTATCTTCCACTATCTCTGAAAGTCTGTCCAAGCTCATGTTTGTTGCTTCCATGACATAATCCATCCATTTCAAACTCTACCATAACCTTCTCCTTTTGCCTTCAATCTTTCTCAACATCAGAGTCTTTTCCAATGAGTCCTATGTAGCCCAAGTATTTAAACTTCAGCTTCTGTATTAATCCTTCCAGTGAATAGTGTGAATCATTTTCAAGTTTTGATTGATTTGATCTCCTTGCTGTCCAAGGCATTCTCAGGAGTCTTCTCCAGCACCACAATTCAAAAACATTGATTCTGTGGTGCTCAGATTTCCTTATAGCCCAACTCCCAACTCTCACTGCTGTACATTACTACCGGCAAAACCATAGCTTCGACTATGTGATCTTTGGTTAGCAAGATGATGACTCTTCTTTTTAAGTTTTTGTCCAGATTTGCCATGGCTTCCCTTCCATGGAGCAAGCATCTCTTCATTTCATAACTGCAATTGCCATCTGTGATCTTTGAGCCAAAGAATATAAAATCTGACAGTATTTCCATTTCTTCTTCCTCTATTTGTTAAAAAGTGATGGAATCAGTTGCCATGATCTTAGTTTTTTTTTTTTAATGTTAAGCTTCAAGTCAACTTTTACACTCTCTTCTTTCACCCTCATCAAGAGACTTCTTAAATTTTTTTTCACTTTTGGCCATCAAAGTGGTATTGTCTGTATATCTGAGATTGTTGTTATTTCTACTGGAAACCTTAATTCTGATTTACCCTGCCTGGCATATCACATAATGTACTTTATATATAAATTAAATAAATAAAGTGAGAATATACAACATTGTCATATTCCTTTTCCAATCTCAAACCTATAAGTTGTTCCATGTTCACTTCTAACTGTTTCTTCTTGACCCAGATACAGGTTGCTCAGGAGACAAGTAAGATGATCTGATACTCCCATCTCTTTGGGGACTTGTCACATTTTCGTATGATCCACAAAGTCAAAGGTTTTAGTGTTGTCAGTGAAGCAGAAGTAGTTTTTTCTTTGTTTTTGTTTTTGTTTTTTTTTCCTGGAACTCCCTTGCTTTCACCATAATCCAGTGAATATTTGCAATTTGGTCCCTAGTTCCTCTCCCTCTTTGAAAACCAGCCTGCGCTTTTGGTTCTTCTCAGTTCACATGTTGCTGAAGCCTAGTTTGAAGAATCTTAAGCATAACCTTGCTGGTATGTGAAATGAGAGCAATTATTCGGTAATTTGAAAATTCTTTGCATTGTCCTTCTTTAGGATTAGAATGTAAATCAATCATTTCCAATCCAGTGGCTACTGTTGAGATTTCTGAATTTGCTAGAATACTGAGGACAGTACTTTAACAACATTGGCTAGGAATTCTGTCACCTCCACTCATCTTTTTGTTAGCAATGCTTCTTAAGGCCCATTTGACTTCATTCTCCAGGATATCTGGCTCTAAGCTAGAAACTGTGCCACTGATGGGGTTTAGACTGTGGCAACCTCCTTCAACCCCACCCTGAATCTTCCCGCTTGATCTGGCTTTTCATGCCCAAATAGCCTAGCCTACCCTTCCATTGTCTGGCTACCTCTGGATTGCCTTCTGGCTGTTTCCCACCCTTGATCCTGATCAAAATATCTATACCCTAGCTCTGTTACCCTAGCCCTCTTATTGTCTGTCATCTCCAGGTAGCTTTCAGCTACTGAGTCTGACCTCATCCCAGTCCCATCAAGCTCCTCCTTAGACTCTGTCCAGACCCTCCCTAAACCCCTCCTCTCATCACCCCAGGACCACCCTAGATCCCTAATACAATCTTTGTGTATATAAGTCTCATCTTGCCTCCATGAAGGTGCTCAGATTCAATCTAGCTCAGATAGAATCTGGCCCACTTGTGAAAACAAGTGTCACAAAGGGTGAGATTTCTTAGGAGAACCCAATATGGCGAATCCATAATAAACTTTGTGTTTTTCCTTGACTGAGAAGGCTTGAGTTGAATTCTTTGGCAGGACCTGACATGATGGTATTTTAGGGTTTTGAGCACCACTCAACCCCAAACCTCATCACCACCACAGTTATTGGTGATGTTAGAATCTTTCTTGTATAGTTCTGTATATTCTTGCTGCCTCTTCTTAATCTCTTCTACTTCTGTTAAGTCCCTGACATTTTTTCTTAAACCTTTGATTACTCACCTGTTAAATGGGAATTAAAAAAAATGCAGCACTTAATACACAGAGATGTTTTGAGGATTGAATGGCATGATGCATGTAAAGTTCTTTACAAAACCTTTACGGTATATAAATATCAATCAAATCCAAACTAAAAATGTGAGATTATTTAGAATGAAATTGGCAAATGTAATTTTAAAATTGAATTAAAAAGATACATCATTCAAAAGCATGGTGACATACTCAAAGTGCTGTTGGTGGTTTAGAGGTTATGTCTTAAAAGGTTTGGATGACGGGTGCAGAAAGTCAAAAATAGAAACTCCAGAATGATTTTTAAACTCTAACAGGAGGAAAGAAACAGAACAGCAGCCTTTAAAATCCCTGAAGGAATAGGAAAAGGGAAATACTTAAAATAGAGGCATAAAATTGAAAACTTACCATTATACAGAGAATGTCTAAATAAAGATAGTTTATGACTCTTAGAGTAATAATGAAGAACTCTGTCCTTCAAATTAAGAAAGAAGATGTGACAGGCCACTTGTGAAATGCCCATTTACAAATAGACAGTTCAATTTGTTCAATCTGGACTTAACTGCCACTGTTTTCTCCTCAGTAGGTTCATCATATCAGTCCTCTGACCTAATTATTTGCTTATATCATACTTAGAGTACTTTGTTTTGTGGCATTCTCAGACCCCAAGAATATATTCATTGCAAACCTTAAATATCAAATCATTTATATGAATAAATAAATTATTATATGCACATACAAAGAAATGAACCAAGTTGTATCTGGCACAATTTTCAGTATCTGGCATTAATTGTAGCTTATGTGCTCACCAAAATGATCAAGTCTATGAATTATTCTCACTCTTGCTAAGTGTCTCCAAGAGTTGCATAGTCACTCAGAGGCCAAGACTCTGGCAACTTAATAGTTAGAGATATGTTTCATATACTTGGGTACCTTTAGAATTTCACCAGAGGCTTAGCCCTTTCAGGACTCCAGAGATCTGACCTGTTTTCTTCTTGATGACAGGATCAAGCAGATATTTTCTTACTTGGTTATGATTGGCCTGGACTGGGGGACGTATTTTTGAAAAAAAAATGAAAGCAACAACAACAAAAAAAACTTTGAAAGACTTAAAACCTCTGATCCACACTATAACCAGTAATGATTCCAGGGGACAGACAAAAAAATGTTCTCTTCCTCAGAACAGAAAGGTGAACGATTCAATATGAAGAATGAGACACACGTTTTTAGATATGGCCTATGTGTTTAGCTTAATTATGTGTATTTGTAATTAGCTTTTCCCTCTCCTTCGGAGGAGGAAAGTGGGAAGAAGAAAAAATTAAATGTTTGTTAATTGATAAAAATAAAATATTAAAGCAAAGACACACAAAAAGGGAAACCTAGGCACAGAAAACTCTCATGAGACAACCAATTAAATGGAAGCAAAAACAGTTCCTTATGCTTGTTTTTGTGAATTTTTGAAGTTTTCAATCTTTTAGGAGACCTGTTGAATCTTAATGATTTTGTCTTTTTCCTATTGGGATGTTACTAGAGAAGACTTTCTTAACAATAAATAAACAATTATTTATTAAATGCCTACCATATGGCAAATACTACATTCTGGGGACATAAAGTAAAAAAGGAACTGTCCTCAATATCAAACCTACATTTTATAAGGGAAAACAACTTGTAGACATATAAATATCAACAAAATAGGTACGAATTAATGAAGCGATTATCAGGAGCAAGGACAAGCCCTAGCTGTTACATAGCTCAGTTATGACCTCATTTCAGCAGGTAGAGCTTTAATGTAATGACCTTTAATATAAACTTCATATTCTAAGAGAATAATTTTTTTGGCTGGTTAGCTCACTTTCGACAAGTTGTCTCATCCCCATGTGTAATGATGCTATACTCTGTGTATAGTAGCACCTTACACATGCCACGTATGGGAGTACTTACTGTTTCTGGTACTGGGCATAATATAGGTGTTGCATTATGTGAACAGCTACCTTTCTGAAATATCTAATTTGGATGTCCCAAGGGCATTTCAAATTTAACAGGTATGAAAAAAAATAGCTCATTTTCTCTGCCCTCTTCTACTATCTTCACAACTTTCCTGTCACTGTTGAGGGCACCAACCTTGTCCAAAAACACAGTTGTATGATCCAAAAATATTCAAGAATGATATGGAATTATGCTCAGGGAGTTATAAAACTGCGCATACCCTTCGATCCAGCAATACCACTACTAGCTCAGCATCCCAAAGAGAGAAAAAAAAGCAAAAAGGAACTACTTATACAAAAATATTTATAGCTATTCTTTTTGTTGTGGCAAAGAATTTAAATTAAAGGGGTGTTTATTATTTGGACAATGACTAAACAAGTTGTGATGTATTCTTGTTTTGTTGTTTAGTCATTTTTCAATCATGTCTGACTCCTTGTGACTACATATGGGGTGTTGTTGGCAAGAATACCAGAGTGGTTTGCTATTTCCTTCTCTGGTTCATTTTATAAATGAACAAACTGAGGCAAACTAGATTAAATGACTTACCCAGTGTCTCAAGCTAGTAAGTATCTGAGGCTGGATTTGAATTCAGGTCTTCTTGATTCTAGGCCCAAAACTCTATTCACTGTGGCATCCTGGGTGAAGTAAGGTAAATATTATTTCTATTTCATATGTGAGGAAACTGAGGACAGAGAAGTAATTGCACAGGGTCACAGAACAAATTTCTATCAGAACCAAGATTCTATCCACAGGTCTAGTTCCATCATCACAGTCCTAGAATCAGATTTAGAGCTGAAAGGATCTTCAGGGGCTATCTTTCAAGCCCTCAGTTTTACAGATTAAAAAAAAGAGGCCCCAAAGGTGAAATGACTTGGCCACGGCCACATTGGTGGTACAGAACTTGCAGAGATGGAATTAGAATCCAAGTTTTATTGCCACAAATCCTATGCTTTTTTTCACCTGTACCACACAGTACCAGTGTGCTTTTCACTGCAGTCTCTGGCTGTTCAGGTGATATTGTATAAGGTAATAACAACCTTAGTTTTAAAAGGCATCCTGGAAGAGGTGGGACCTTGACAGAATTTTGAAGCAGTGCTATATACCCTAAAAAGGGGGATATTTCAAGGAGTGGAGTGGGGCAGGATAAAAGGGGTTAATAGAGAAGATGCAGCCACAAGAAAGCTATGGTTATTCTCTGAACTGGTATACTACAGGGGTGTAGGGAGTGAAGAAGGAAGACTAGTACCTCTGGTGTGTTGGCTGCCAAGCCCTTTTCAAGGCTGCTTGCCACCATTGATGTCTACCTGATCCACTTTAACTCTCGACTTTGCCTGCAAGAAACTGTAACATGTGTAGCAGCCACACCCTGGTAAACCATTTTGGCAGACAGACTAAACCAGGTTGAGGGTAACCAAGGGGTCTCAAACCCATTGGTGAGTTAGGGGGGTGTCTACCCCAAGCATGTGAAGACTTCTTCTGGTGGAATGGGTGGATGAGAACAATTTGTTCCAATGGCCATGGAGGCAGCTAAAGCAGGTGCTGTGGACCACTTAGAGCTTGGTTAGACATCAAAGATTCCAAGGTCATCCTCTGCATCCTGAGTCATCACCAGTTGTCTTGACTCTGTCCTGCCACTTTACTGTGATGACTCTGGAAGAGAGAGTGAGACCAACAACTTCATGCAAAACTGCCTCACTTAAATCCAATTACGCAGAAATCAAAAGACATCACCCATACAATTTGACCATTTTTACCTATCTCAAAATCTTTTGGTGACAGGCAAATGATGAAGCAACAGGTACAGATATACTGGGAGCTGTAGTCACAACCTTGCTCACAGGTGGCCCAGGCCATAGGGTCATTTCCTCACTGGAAGCAGCAGTGGGATTTGGCAGCCCCCTGTGTCTCTGAGCAGCCTTTTAAGGACCACACTGCTCACATCACTGGTGTGAGGAAGGGGCCAGGAAAGATGCCCTAAAAATTGTCTGCTTACCCAACCCTGGCCTGATTACTGTGGCAGGTGGGGAATCTCACCATGTGGTCAAAACACATGCAAAAATTGTATAAAAACTTCTGCAAAGATGACTCTATTTACCACAGGTACATAGAATGTGTCCACACTTACAGACAACACGAAGTCCAGTATGCCTGAAAGAGGAACAGCTCTTGTTGCAAGAGAACTCAGCAGACATCACATCCAAATTGCAGCTGGATATACATTTTTCTGGAGCAGCCAGTGAAGGAAAGTGCCATGAAGCTCATGTAGATTTTGCAAGCAAAACTACTCTAGTCAACAATCTTGTATGACTAGAGAAAGGAATGAAAGATATAGGCTCATACCAGTGCAATTGCCACTTGCAGGAAAATTCCCCACCATCATCGTCAGTGCCTATGCTCCCACCATGATGAACCTTGATTAGGTCAAAGAAAAATTCTTTGAAGACCTAGAGACCCTTATCATCAATGTTCCAAAAGAGGACAAGCTTTTAATTCTAGGTGACTTTAATGCTAGAGTAGGCTCAGACTACCAGGGTGCGGCTGCTACACATGCTACAGTTTCTTGCAGGCAAAGGTGAGAGCAACAACAACGGTCACTTACTACTGAAGATGTGTACATCTTATGATCTTCTCATCAACAACACTGTCTTCCATTTACCTAAATGAAATAAAGCTTTGTGGATGTACCCTTGCAACAAATATTGACATTTAATTGACTATGTGATTGTAAGAGAAGAGACAGGATGTGAGAGTGACAAAGGCAATGTGGGTAGAAGAGTGCTGAACTGATCATAGACTTATTCTCTCTAAGATAAATATTTGCTTTCAACAAAAGTAGCATGCTCAAGGCAAAATGACTACCAGAAGAATTAATGTCAACAGATTAGAGCTGTTCTCTGAGTGGGAACAGAGTTTGTTGTTAACTTGGAAAGAAAGTTGGGCCAACACACAGTTGGCAACAGTGGAGCAGAAAAGGAGTGATCAGCGATGAGAGATTTGGTGTACAGCATTGCATTCACTAATCTGGGTCAAAACACTTGCAAAAATTAAGAATAGTTAGATGAAAATGCTGGGGAAATTCAGAAGCTACTAGGTGAAAAATGAGAACTCCATCAATTTTGCCAGCAGGATAGTTTATCCATCTCTAAGAAGGCAACATTTAACTCCATCAAAAGTAAAGTACCAGCAAATCTTAGAAAGATGCAAGATTCTTGGTTCAGTAAGACAGCACATGAAATTCAGTTTTATTCTGATAGGAACAATCCAAAGTGCTTTTATGGTACCCTAAAGGCTATATATGGGCCAAAGGACCTATGGTGCATCTCAATTACACATTGCTGATGGAGCTACATTGATTAGTGATAAGGATATGTTCCTGGAAAGATGGGATGACCACTTCCACAGTGTTCTCAATAGTCCATCATCAATCAATGCTGAAGGCACCAAGCATTTACCTCCAGTTGAAGCTACTTCCTCTCCAGACAAATTTCCAACTGAAGAAGAGTTTTTGAATGTCATTAAGCTCCTCTCTTGTGCAAAGTACTTGGTGCTGACTCCATGCAAGCTGATATTTATAAGGTGGGAGTTCCATCACTCATATAAAGAGCTGACTGAAACTTTCTGGGTTACATGGCAAGAAAAGGTTATCACCCAGGAGTTCAGAGATGCCTCTACTGTCCATCTCTATAAAGATAAAGGAAATAGATCATCCTGTGACAATCACAGGGGGTCTCTATCTTACTCATTGTTAACAAGATTTTTGCTAGAGTCCTCCTTAATAGACTAATACTTCAAATGGAAGATGGTCATCTACCAGAGAACTTGTGTGGTGTCAGAAAGGGTTGAGGAATGGCTGATATGGTGTTTGCTGTCCAACAACTCCAGGAGAAATGCCAGGAGCAGAAGAGAGGTCTGCACGCACAATTTGTAGATCTGACCAAGGCCTCCGTGAGGGCTTATAGAAAATTACGTTAAAATGTGGTTGCCTGGGTGGGGCAGAGCCAAGATGGCACTTTGAAAGGAACTACTGGAGCTCTCTCACAAATTCTGTCAGATACATCTAAAAAAGTGAATCTAAGCAGATTTGAGAGAGATAGAAGCTACTAGTAGAATGAGAGGGGCAGGAGTGCTGGGCACGCAGAATGGCACCAGACCAAACCAACTGGGAAGAGCAGAGGAATCCAGCCAGTGCTGGGTGAGCAAAACTCCAGAGCAGGAACAGGCCCAGGGCAGAAGTACCAGCTATGGCAGCAATTGAGCCCCAGGCCTCTCAGCCGAGGATGGGAGTCTGACAGAGCGCAGAGCCTGAGACCACCAGAGTAGCTAGCCCTGATGCCTCCAACTGACAGACTAAAGGTTTGAAACTTGTCTTCGTGAACTTCCAGGAGCCATTATGTGCAGGTAAAATGGCTCTTATCCCTCCCTTGAATAAACCCAGAGAATAACACCTCAGGGGAAACAGAGGAGCCAGAGGGGTTAGTAGTGAGAGAAGTGGGGGAGAGAGAACTTTTCTGTGGTGGCAGAGGGAGACTACTGCAGGAAGAGAGGTGTCCCAGAAGACCTCCCCTCAGCAGGACGAGAGTAACTGAGCTCCAGGGGGTTGGGCTAACTAACGTCATTGCTAGGACACCAGACATGGCTTTGCACAGCCAGGGGAAGTGGCAGACACCAACACAGACAAGAGCTGAGACCACTCATGCTGTAGAACAGTCCTGGGGAAGAGAAGACTCCCAGGAGCCAGACCACCCCTCCCCAACTCCTCACAAAACCAGAGGCCATAGCACATAAAGCTAGATACCAACACAAGAAACTTGGGACATAGCCCCTGAGCCCCAGAAACAGAGATCCACTTCAGAAACCAGGAGGAAAAAAAAACACCATGAAAAAGAACAGTAAGAAGATTTCAAAGACAATTGATTTATATTATGGACAGGGAAGATCAAAATACCAATTCAGAAGAGGACAGCATGGACACTACACCCAAATCTGAAACCTCAAAAGGGAAAGTGAACTGGTGTCCAGATTAAAAAACACTCCTGGAAAAACTCAAGGTGGACTTTAAAAACCAAATTAGGGAGGTAAAAGAAAAAATGGAAAAAAAGATTACCGAGGAAAACAAATTTTTTTTTTAAATGCAATTTATTTATTTAACATATTTGGTTTTCAGCATTGATTTTCACAACAGTTTGAATTACAAATTTTCTCCCCATTTCTGCCCTCCCCCCCACTCCAAGATGGCGTATATTCTGGTTGCCCTGTTTCCCAGTCAGCCCTCCCCTCTATCACCCCCCTCCCCTCTCATCCCCTTTTCCCTTCCTTTCTTGTAGGGCAAGATAACTTTCTACGCCCCATTGCCTGTGTATCTTATTTTTTAGTTGCATACAAAAAGTTTTTTTGTTTTTGAACATCTGATTTTAAAACTTTGAGTTCCAAATTCCCTTCCCTCTTCCCTTCCCACCCACCCTCCCTAAGGAGTTGAGCAATTCAACCTAGGCCACATGTGTATCATTATGTATAACCCTTCCACAATACTCATGTTGTAAAAGGCTAACTACATTTTGCTCCTTCCCAACCCATCCCGCTTTATTGAATTTTCTCCCTTGACCCTGTCCCCTTTCCAAAGTGTTTGTTTTGATTACCTCCACCCCCATCTGCCCTCCACTCCATCATCCCCCTGCCTTTTATTTTTTTTTTTCTTCCTCCCTCTTCTTTCCTGTGGGGTAAGATACCCAACTGAGTATGTATGGCATTCCCCCTCAGGCCAAATCTGATGAGAGCAAGGTTCACTCATTCCCCCTTCACCTGCCCTCTCCCCTCCTCCCATAGAACTGCTTCCTCTTGCCACCTTTATGCGAGATAATCCACCCCATTCTATCTCTCCCTATCTCCCTCTCTCAGTATGTTACTCTCTCATCCCTTAATTTCATTTTATTTCTTTTAGCTATCTTCCCTTCATCCTCAACTCACCCTGTGTCTGCTCTCTCTCTTTTACATATATATATATACACATACATACACATACATACATATACACATAGATACATACATACATACACATTCACTTATATATATACATAAACATATATATATATATATATATGCATATATATATATATGCATATTCCCTTCAACTACCCTAATACTGAGGTCTCATGAATCATACTCATCATCTTTCCATGTAGGAATGTAAACAAAACAGTTCAACTTTAGTAAGTCCCTTGCAATTTCCGTTTCTTGATTACCTTTTCATGCTTCTCTTGATTCTTGTGTTTGAAAGTCAAATTTTCTATTCAGTTCTGGTCTTTTCACTGAGAAAGCTTGAAAGTCCTCTATTTTATTGAAAATCCATATTTTGCCTTGGAACATGATACTCAGTTTTGCTGGGTAGGTGATTCTAGGTTTTAATCCTAGCTCCATTGACCTCCGGAATATCGCATTCCAAGCCCTTCGATCTCTTAATGTAGAAGCTGCCAGATCTTGGGTTATTCTGATTGGGTTTCCACAATACTCAAATTGTTTCTTTCTGGCTGCTTGCAGTATTTTCTCCTTGATCTGGGAGCTCTGGAATTTGGCAACAATATTCCTAGGAGATTTCTTTTTGGGATCTATTTGCGGAGGCGATCGATGGATTCTTTCAATTTCTATTTTGCCCTGTGACTCTAGAATATCAGGGCAGTTCTCCTTGATAATTTCCTGAAAGATGGTATCTAGGCTCTTTTTTTGATCATGGCTTTCAGGTAGTCCAATAATTTTTAAATTATCTCTCCTGGATCTATTTTCCAGATCAGTGGTTTTTCCAAGGAGATATTTCACATTGTCTTCCATTTTTTCATTCCTCTGGTTCTGTTTTATAATATCCTGATTTCTCATAAAGTCACTAGCTTCCACTTGCTCCAATCTAATTTTTAAAGTAGTATTTTCTTCAGTGGTCTTTTGGACCTCCTTTTCCATTTGGCTAATTCTGCCTTTCAAGGAATTCTTCTCCTCATTGGCTTTTTGGAGCTCTTTTGCCATTTGAGTTAGTCTATTTTTTAAGGTGTTGTTTTCTTCAGTGTATTTTTCAGTATTTTTTTGGGTCTCCTTTAGCAAGTCGGAAAACAAATTTTTAAAAAGTAAAATTGGTGAATTGGGTAAGGATAATCAGAATATAAATGGAGAAAATGTCTCATTGAAAAGTAAAATCAACCAAGTGGAAAAGTAGATAGAGAAGATAAAGGAAGAAAACAAAACATTAAAAATGAGAATTGGGCAAGTAGAAGCTAATGACTCTATGAGACATCAAGAATCAGTCAAACAAAATCAAAAGAATGAAAAAAATAGTAGAAAACATGAAATATCTTATCCCAGGAGAAACAATCTAAGAATTATTGGTCTACCTGAAACCTATGATGAAAAAAGAGCCTGGACAGTATATTCCATGAAATCCTTAAGAAAAATTGGCCTGAGGTCCTAGAACCAGAGGGTAAAATTATTATCAAAAGAATCCATCGATCACCCCCTGAAAAAGAACCCAAATTGAAAAGTCCAAGAAATATCATAGCCAAATTCCAGAGTTATCAGGTCAAGCAGGAAATACTGCAAGTAGCTAGAAAGAAACAATTCAAATATAACGGAACTACAGTCAGGATCAAGCAGGATCTTTCAGCTTCTACCTTAAATGACAGGAGAAATTGGAATATAATATTCTGAAAGACAAAGGAGCTTGGACTACAACCAAGGATCACCTACCCAGCAAAATTGAGCATAATTTTCCAGGCAAGGAGGTGGACATTCAATGAAATAAGGGAATTCCAGACCTTCCTGATGAAAAGGCCAGAGCTCAATGGAAAATTTAATCTCCAAATGCAAAATACAAGAGAGACATAAAAAGGTAAACAGGAGAAAAACCCCTAGTTAATCAATTAGGCTAATTAATTGCATCCTTATATAGGATTATTTTGTTTTATATATGTTTTATATATGTGTATATATATATATATATATGTATATATATATATATATACACACACACACACACACATAAATGTATAGAAATCTAACTTGTCCTACAGGCAGTGGGAGGGGAAAGGGGAAAAAAGGGAGGGTGGTGGTCAGAAGGGAGGGAAGAAGTAGCAAGGGGAAAATGGTAAGATGAGGGAGGGGAATCAAGAGCAAGGGTAAACTGAGGAAGGAGGCAGACAAAAAGCAAAACTCTGTTGAGGAGGGGAAGGGAGAATGGAGAAATAAAAGCATAAAGGGAGGGAAATGAGATGGAGAAAAAGACACAGATAATAATCATAACTGTGAATGTGAATGGGATGAACTCTCCCATAAAATGGAAGTGGATAGCAGAATGGATTAAAAACCATAACCCTACAATATGCTGTTTACAAGAAACACATTTGAAACAGGGGGATACACAGAGGGTAAAAGTAAAAGGCTGGAGTGGAATATGCTGTGCTTCAGCTAAAGTAAAAAAAGCAGGGGTAGCAATCCTAATCTCAGACAAAGCAAAAGCAAAGATAGATCAAATTAAAAGAGATAAGGAAGGACACTACATTCTGCTAAAAGGCACCATAAACAATGAAGTAATATCATTATTTAACATATATGCACCATGTGATATAACATGCAGATTCTTAGAGGAGAAGTTAAGGGAGTTACAGGAAGAAATAGACAGCAAAACTGTACTAGTGGGGGACCTCAACTTCCCCCTCTCTGAACTTGATAAATCTAACCTCAAAATAAACAAGAAAGAAGTTAAGGAGGTGAATAGAATTTTAGATAAAGCAGATGTGAGAAAACTGAATGGGATAAAAAGAATACACTTTTTTCTTAGCAGTACATGGAACATGCTCAAAAATTGACCATGCACTAGGGCATAAAAACCTCACAATCGAGTGCAAAAAGGTAGAAGTAGTAAAAGCATCCTTTTCAGATTATGATGCAATAAAAATATTTGTAATAAAGATCCACGGAAAAATAAGCTAAAAATTAATTGGAAATCAAATAATCTAATTCTAAAGAATGAGTGGGCCAAAGAACAAATCACAGAAACAATTAATAACTTCATTCAAAAGAATGACAATAATGAGACAACATACCAAAACTTAGGGATTCAGCAAAAGCAGTTATTAGGGGAAGTTTTATATCTCTAAACACTTACATGAATAAAATAGAGAAAAAGGAGATCAATGAATTGGGAATGCAACTGAAAAAGCTAGAAAAATAACCAATTGAAAATCCCCAATTAAATACCAAATTAGAAATACTGAAAATCAAGGGAGAGATTAATAATTTTGAAATCAAGAAAACTATCAAATTAATAAGTAAAACCAAGAGCTGGTTTTATGAAAAAACAATAAAATTGATAAACCTTTGGTCAATTTGATTAAAAGAAAGAAAGAAGAAAATCAAATTACCAGTATCAAAAATGAAAAGAGTGAATTCACCTCCAATGAAGAGGAAATTAAAACAATATTTAGGAATTATTTTGCCCAATTGCATGCCCATAAATTTGACAATGGATGGGAAATGGATGGATATTTACAAAAATATAAATTGCCCAGGTTAACAGAAGAGGAAGTAAAATACCTAAATAACCCCATCTGAGAAAAAGAAATTGAGCAAACCATCAATGAACTCCCTAGGAAAAAATCTCCAGGGACAGATGGTTTTACCTGTGAATTCTATCAAGCATTTAAAGAACCATTAATTCCATACTTCATAGATTATTTGGGAAAATAGGTGAAGAAGGAGTCCTACCAAATTCTTTTTATGACACAAATATGGTACTAATACCCAAACAAAGTAGAGTCAAAACAGAGAAAGAAAATTATAGACCAATTTCCCTAATGAATATTGATGTAAAAATTTTAAATAAAATACTAGCAAAAAGATTGCCACAACTTATCGGGAGAATAATGCACTACGACAAGGTAAGATTTATTCCAGAAATGCAACGCTGGTTCAATATTAGGACAACTATCAGCATAATTGACCATATCAACAACAAAACTAGCAGAAACCATATGATCATTGCAATAGATGCAGAAAAAACTTTTAACAATATACAACACCCATTCCTATTAAAAACACTAGAAACCATAGGAATAAATGGAGCCTTCCTTAAAATTATAAATAACATCTATCTGAAACCTTCAACGAGCATTATTTGTAATGGGGAAAAGCTAGAGGCATTCCCAGTAAGATCAGGGGTGAAACAAGGATGTCCATTATCACCCCTACTATTCAATTTGGTACTAGAAGTGTTAGCTGTAGCAATAAGAGAAGAAAAAGAAATTGAAGGAATTAGAATAGGCAAAGAGGAAACTAAGTTATCACTTTTGCAGATGTTATTATGATTTACTTAGAGTATCATAGAGAATCAAGTAAAAAGCTACTTGAAATCGTAAACAACTTTAGCAAATTTGCAGGATATAAAATAAACCCACATAAATCCTCAGCATTCCTATACATTACTAACAAAGCCCAGCAGCAAGAGATAGAGAAATTCCATTTAAAGTTACTGTAGATACTATGAAATGTTTGGGAGTCTATCTGCCAAGACAAACCCAGGACCTATATGAAAATAATTACAAAACACTTTTCACACAAATAAAGTCAGATCTAAATAAAGGAAAAATATCAGTTGCTCATGGGTAAGGCAAGCTAATATAATAAAAAATGACAAATTTGGCTAAATTAATTTATGTATTCAGAGCCATACAAATCGCACTACCAAAAATTATTTTACAGAGCTGGATAAAATAATAACAAAATTCATCTGGAAGAACAATAGGTCTGGAATATCTAGGGTATTAATGAAAAGAAATGCTAGGAAAGGTGGCCTAGCCATACCAGAAATTAAACTGTACTATAAAGCAGCAATCATCAAAACTACATGGTACTGGCTAAGAAACAGAGTGGTGGATCAGTGGAATAGGTTAAGTATACAAGACAAAATAGTCAATGACTGTAGCAATCTACAATTTGATAAACCCAAAGAATCCAGCTTCTGGGCTAAGAATTCACTATTTCGCAAAAACTGCTAGGAAAATTGGGAAATGGTAGGGCAGAACCTGAGCATAGACCAATATCTTACACCATATGCCAAAATGAAGTCAAAATCAGTTCATGATTTAGGAATAAATGCTGATAGTATAAGAAATTTGGGAGAGCAAGGAATATTTTACCTATCAGATTTATGGGAAAGCAAGGAATTCATGACGTGACAAGAGATAGAGAGAATTACAAAATGTAAAATGGATAATTTTGATTATGCTAAATTGTAAAGGTTTTTTATAAAAAAGCCAATGCAACAAAGATTGAGTGAAGCAGAAAACTGGGAGAAAACCTTTACAACTAGTGTCTCTGATAAAGGCCTCATCTCTAAAATGTACAGGGAACTGAGCCAAATTTATAGGAACACAAGTCATTCCCCCATTGAGAAATGGTCCAAGGATATTAACAGGCAGTTTTCAGAGAAGGAAATGAAAGATATCTATAGGCATATGAAAAATGCTCAAAATCACTACTGATTAGAGAAATGCAAATCAAAGCCACTCTTAGGTACCACATCTCTCCTGTCAGATTGGCTAAAATGACAAAATGGGAAAATGATAAATTCTGGAGAGGATGTGGGAAAATTGGAACATTGTTACATTGCCGGTGGAGTTGTGAACTGATCCAGCCATTCCGGAGAGCAATTTGGAACTATGCCCAAAGGGCTATAAAAATGTTTATACCCTTTGACCCAGCAATACCATTTCTAGGGTTGTATCCCGAAGAGATCACACAAGAAGGAAAAGGACCCTTATGTACATAAATATTTATAGCAGCTCTTTTTGTAGTAGCAAAGAATTGGAAACCAAGGGGATGCCCATCAATTGGGGAATGGCTGAACGAGTTGTGGTATATGAATGTAATGGAATACTATTGTGCTATAAGAAATGGGGAACATATGGACTTCATAATAACCTGGAAAATCCTACACAATACAATGCTGTTAGCAGAGCAGAACTAGGAGAACATTATACACAACCACGGATAAATGGATTCTGTGATGACTAACTGATAGACCTCGCTCTTCTCAGCAATACAAGGTTCAAAGACAACTCCAAAGGATTGATGAGGGAGTGAGCTATCTACATCCAGAGAAAGAACTATGGAGACTGAATGCAGATTGAGGCAAACTGTTTGTTCTCCTTTTTTTCTTTCTTTTGTTTTTTTTTTTGTCTTTTGTTTTTGTTTCTTCTTTTTCATGATTAATCCCACTGGTGGTAATTCTTCTTTACAACTTGACTATTGTATAAATAAGTTCAATGCAAAGTTATATGTAGGAGATGTATCAGATTCTATGCTGTCTTGGGGAGGGAGCATGGGAAGAAATCTGGAACTCAAAATCATGTGGAACTGAGTGATTTAAACTAAAAATAAGAAAAATCTTAATTAATAAAAAAATTTGGTTGCCCAGAGAAGTTCATTAGCTTGTACATCAATTTCATGATGGCACGTTTGCCAAGGTTTTGAATAATGGATGATGCACCTTTGCTTTCCCAGTCACCAGTGAAGTGAAACAAGGCTGTGTGTTTGCTCACATATTTTTCAGCAGGATGTTTTCTGCTACATTGTCAAATGCCTTCAATGAAGATGAACATATTGTGAAGGTCTGCTACTGCACTGATTGTAAATTTTTTAACTTGAAAAGGCTACAAGCCAAGTCTAAACTGGAGGGAGTTGTATTAGGAGGGCAGAGTTTATAATCTCAAAGAGGATCATAAACATGTCTGAAACGTTCGGAACCGCCGGATATAAGAAACTCTCAAAGTAGAAGGCAGAAGAATCAAAACATTTATTTAGGCTCCACAGTAACCAACCCATGAACCAGCAACCCCATTTTGATATATTGATCAAAAGCTTCCAGGCCCAATAAGTACGCCTTGAAAGAGTAACCAGGAGGCTACAGAGAAGCATGATTGCGTAAAGCAAAATCATGTTTCCCCCTCTATGGTAATAAGATTACCCCACTGGCCTGAAGTCTTTGTTCAGCTTCCTCCCGTAGGTCAGCTCTGCTACTGGCAGCTCCTGCTTCAGCTGTGGCTGTGGCTGTAACTGTAGCTGTAACTGTCGCTGTAACTGTCGCTGTAACTGTCGCTGTAACTGTCGCTGGCTCCAACCGGAAAAGGAAAAGAAGATCTTCAAGCTGTCCTCTCCCCTCTTATAGAGTTTTTGACATCATCAAGCACCGCCTGAACGACCAGGGCCGATTGGTTCTTGACTTGGCCCCTCCCCCTAGCATAGCCGTTAACACCTCCCCTCAGCCAGCCCCATGACTCATCACACAGGAAGTTGTCTGCTTCCTGGAATGCTCTTTGGGCTTCCTGCCCCGGAAGAGCAAGCCACAGTGTCCAGAGGCTCAATGAGGTAAGCTGAGTCATTCAAAGAAAACAAAGGCCATTCTGGCTACAGGAGTATTGATGCATCGTTATTTATTTGCAGATGATTGTGCATTCAATGCAGTGTCTAATGCAACAAAATGTGGATTGATTCTCTGCTGCTTGTGCTAATTTTGGCCAGCAATTAACATCAAAGAAACACAGATGCTCCATTAGCCTGCACCACACCATTCATGCATGGAACCATCGGTTACAGTAAATGGAGAAGTTTTGAATACTGTGAATAAGTTCACTTACCTTGACAGTGTACTTTCCAGGGGATATACACGCACTGATAATGAGCTTGACACATTCATTGCCAGAGGCAGCTCAGTGTTTGGGAGGATCTGAAGGGAAGTGTGGCTCTGAAGGACACAAAGAGGTATTATACTGCTTACAAAACCAAAGGTCTACAAAACTGTTATGCTGATCTCGTTGCTGTATGCTTGTGAAACCTGGACAGTATACCGGCGCCATGCCAGGAAACGGAATTACTTCTATTGGAATTGTCTTAGGAAAATTTTGAAGATCACCTGGCAGGATAAGGTACCAGGATGAGGTCCTTCCTTGAACTAAAATGTCAAGCATTCAAACTCTAATGCAGAGAGCACAACTCTGATGGGCTGGTCACATTGTCTGGATGCCAAACATACGCCTTTCGGAAACACTGTTTTATAGAGAACTTACACAAGGCAAGCACTCACATGGTGGACAGAAAAAGTGATACAATGACTCTTAAAGTATCTCTTAAGAACTTTGTAATTGATTGCACGATATGGGAGACACTGGCACAGGACTTCTGAGCATGGTGTGCCCTCATCAGAGAAGGTGCTGTGCTCTATGAGCAAAGCAGAATTAAAGTAGTTCAAAAGAAACAGAAGATGCACAAATTTAGAGAATCCATTCCAAATGTTCACATGGACTATTTGTGCCCAATCTGTGGTGGAGCCTTCTGAGCTTGTGTTGGTCTAATCAGCCATAGTCAGGCATACTACAACTTAACTCTAACACAGTGATGTCATTTTGTTCCTCTTCTAGAAAGAAGGACAACAACCAGCCAACACTACAGAGAATGGGATACCCTTAAATAATGGAGGCAGTTAGGGATAAGCTTGGAGTCAGGATGACGTGAGTTCATGTCCAGAGTGAGACACCTTCAGCTTGTGATCCTGGGGGATTTACTTAACTGCTGTCTATTTTGGTTTCCTGAAGTATAAAATGGGTATAATTATGTAGCATTTATCTCTGATTGTTGTTGTGAGCAATAAATGAGATGTTTGTAAAGCACTTAGCACAGAGCCTAGTTCATAGGAGTCACTTAATAAAAACTTTTTTCCTTACTTCTTTACCAATACATTCTACCATTTTGTCCTCACTTAGAAAAAACAGTGTGAATAGAGCGTTCCACATAGAGAAACTCCATTTCTTGGCTCTGGGGCATTTTCCCTGGCTGTCTTCTATTCCTGGAATGCTCTCCCTCTTCTCTCCACTTCCTGATTTTCTGGCTTGTTTCAAGTCTCACTTAAATCCTACCTTCTACGATAAGTCTTTTCTAGTCCCCCTTAAATCTAATGCCTTCTTTCTGTGAATCATTTTCTATTTATCCTGTATGTATCTTGTCTGTACATATTAGTTTGTTGTTGTGAGCTTCTTGAGGGCAGGGACTATCTTTTGCCTTTCCACTTATCCCCAATGCTTAGCAAAATTCCTTGGCATGTAACAGGCACCTAATAAATATTTACTGACTTTGCTTATTGACTACCTGGAGTCGGTAAGACTAGGTTCTAATTCAACCTCCGACCCATATTTATAACTGCTTTTCTTTGGCCATATCACCTAACTTCTCTGAACCTTGGTTTCCTCTTTTGTAAAATTAGGTGGGACTTAGTGAGCTCAGGGGTCCTTTTTAGGTCTAAATATGTGATCCATAATGGTAGCTTTTGCTATGAAACATTCATTACTTTAGCTTCTACAGTATCCTTCCTTCCACCTATAGTTGGTTGACAACAGAGGTGGAGAGAAATAAGGGTGGCATTTAGGCCAGTTTTCCTTGTAGCGAGTTCCTTTGGGAATTGGAAGGAAGGAGAAAGTTCATTATCATGTTTGCAAGCCTAGGGAAAAAAATCAATATTAACTTTCTGAAAAAAATAATATTTCTATGACTTTTGGAGAATTAAACCTATGACTTATCATTGTGCTTCAACTTGTCTTCTTTATACTCTAAGATGACTTCTATGCTGATAATTGACATAGTCATGGAGTGAAAACTTATACATTGTTCTTTTGAAATTTTTGAGATGTAAATTATGAGAAAAACATAGAGGCACAAATTCATTGCAAAGGTGACAAGCATTATATTCTTTTTACTTGATTCTACTGAATAAATGTTGTTTCTATCCATTATTTATGTACCTATAAAATGCATTGTTTAACTGATTTTCTGTATTTTTAGAAATCCATCCTTTCATACATATTGAAATGATTATTTTCAAGATCTGTGCTGCTTTCTTCACAACTATGGCATTTGGATAATTCAAAAGTGTGAGTAATACTCTTTCTTTGCACAATTAAAATCTGCTCATTTTCCTTTTGGTTTTCAAATGCAGAAATAAAATAAAACTTCTAAGGCACTATAACATAATTAGAAATACATAGGAATCATAATAATTCTCTGTTTCATTTATAGAATCCAGGATTATGTATACCCTAGGGGTTTTATAGAAAGATGGGAGAATAGGGCTATTTAGTCCATTTAGCCAGCTCTACTTCAAGAAGCAGGAAAATGGCATTCATAGGACATCTATAATTTCTCTAGTTTTTGTCTAAGGTCTATAAAGGTTTTCATTTCAGCTGAGTTCATATCCTAGGCTGAACCAAGGAGAAAGTATAGCAGGAATATTTAGTCTTTGGTTCCCATGATGTCGTATTTTTTCAATCTTCTTCATTTTGAGTGGTAGCCCTACCCTTTTTCTCATTTCCCATTTCTGTCACTCATTGAAGTCATGCTTTTTCCTGCATTATTAAAACCTACTCACCAGTTTTCTTTTATGACTAAAAGCAGTATAAAATACTTTTTCTTTCTCAAGATCTTTGCTTAAACAGGGATCAAAGTCTAAATTTAAAATTAATGAAGATTTAGAATAAAGAACTTAAAGCACCCGCTAAGTAACAAAATAAGAAGCATACACAGGAAGCAGGTGTAGTACAGTATGGCTAGAGTATAGAGTACATGGAGAAGAGCCCTTTGTGATACATCCAAGAAGTAGAGTGGCTTCAGATTATTGAAGACTTTGAATGGCAAGTAAAATAGTTTGGACTTTGCCTGGCAGGCAGTAAAGAGCTACAAAGGAATTTTGAGCAGAAAAGAGAAATAATTAGAACAATGGTGAAGGATCTGGTTTGCTCCTCCTTCCCGCCTCTAAATTTCAAAAGCCTTCAAAGTCACCCTCATTTTTCTCCCCCTTTACTCCAATCTTTAATGAAGAGGCTGAATTTCTCCTTGCCAATGTCAACCCCTCAACATATACCCTTGGTTCCTTGTCTTCCTATTTCCTCCAGAAGATTAACCCTATGATCATTCACTGTCTCTGTCTGTCTCTCTCTCAGCAGAGGTGGAAATAGTAGATAAGAAGATATGTGTGTGTGTGTGTGTGTACCTTCTTATCTACTATATCTATCTGTCTATCTATCTATCTATCTATCTATCTATCTATCTATCTATCTATCTTCTCTGCTGGCTACAATCATGCCCATCCTTAAAAACACAAAACAAACAAAAATACTCTCACTTGAGCCTACTATGCCATCAAGCTCTTGTCCTGCATCTCTCTTCCACTTCACAAACTCTTAGAAAAAGCCATCAATTCTCCTGGCCACCATTTTCTCTCTTTAGGCCTTTGTAGTCTGGCTTCTGCCTTTATCACTCAACTGAAACATCACTTTCCAAAGTCATCGGTCATCTCTCATTGCTAAATCTGACTTTTTCAGTTTCTATTCTTCATGATCTCTTTACAGTATTCTATACTGTTTACCATTTTGTATACTCTCTACTCTCTAGGTTTTTGTGACAGCTAGTACTGAGGGTCTGCAAGTTTTTGATACTTCCAAGGTGCTATGATTCTGGGATAGATGTGGTCACTGCTCTAATGGTCTGTACTTTGGTCTTTTCACAGGAAGGTAATGATCTAGGGCACGGTCTTTAACCCCTCAGTGTTTCAGAAAACTAAGACTGTAAATTGAAAATAAGTTGTTTATCTGCATAAGTTCCTCCCCACCCCACAAGTAGCTCCCTAGACCAGTAAAATCACAGTTCTGGTAAAAATGTTTTGAATCTTTGCAAGCCTGGGTGTTTTTAGGTAAAATGGTGGCTACTCAGGAAAATGCCAGATAACAGAAGTTAGTAGGATCATGAGATCATGGCTTCCATTTGGATTGGGCAACAAACTGGAAAAATAATACAACCAGGCTCTTTGTTTCAAGAGGTTTCTTCTAACTCAAGGATTACACTTATATTTGCTCAGTGCACTCATTATGTATTGCTGTTATATTTCTCTGTGTGTCACATTCACTTACTAGATTGTAAACTCCATGAAGGCAGGGAATATGTCTTATTTAAAATTTATATTTTCCCCAACAATTAACCAAGTAGCCTGCATGATGAGTGCTTAGTAAATTGAATTGAATTGTGTCAAATAAATTCAGTTTTCCATGTTAGGCTTGTAGTTGAGAGTATCCAATGTTTCCAGCACTTTATATTTTTTCTTGTAGTCTTTTCCATCATGTGATTTTGCGTATATTCTCCTAATTGCAAAAAAGTCATAAGATTTGTAGTTGTTATCAATGTTTCCTTCCTCAATATCTTGAAACAAACATGAAGAACCTTATAAAAACTACCCAAAGGTCCATGTTTCCTTCAAGCTCTTTTAGTTATGTAAATGTCTTATTCATTCCTCATATTTGGGCTTTAAGCATATTGCACACTGAGTCTTGCCTTGCCACTTTCAGATGTCACCATCTCCTTCAGCCAACTTCTTGAGGCTAGGAACAGTTCTCTATTATTATTACGCTTACAGTGTTTAATATATAGTTTGTGATTCATAAGTGATAGTTAATTTGACTCTATATCCAGAGGTATAGCCAGTCTTGGTATTTGGCATTCCTTTCCTTAAGTTCCCTTTTTCTTCCACATTTTATCACATTTTGTTGTATCCTATAATTCTTTATGGAGCCCTATCAATGGAGAAGTATTGCATAATGTGTCCCACGAATTTGACTGTATTTCTAAAGCATTTAAATTTAAAGTAAAATTTTGGGGAGGGGGGGCAGAGCCAAGATGGCAGCGGGTAAGCAGGGACTAGAGTGAGCTCCATACTGAGTCCCTCCAAAAACCTATAAAAATGGCTCTGAACCAATTCTAGAATGGAAGAACCCACAGAACAGCAGAGGGAAGCAGGGCTCCAGCCCAGGACAGACTGGATGGTCTCTGGGTGAGGTCTATCCCACACGGAGCTGGGAGCTGGGAACGGAGTGGAGCAGAGCCCAGCCTGAGCAGCGTGGAACAACCAAACTTGGAGTCAGGCGGATGGGGCCCCTACCACCCTGAATATGGGAGCTGCTGTAGTTACCAGACCCCTCGACCCACAAACACCAAAGACTGCGGAGAAGGTTAGTGGGAAAAGCTGCGGGAGTGGAAGGAGTTCGTGGTTCGGCTTCCATCCCCGGGGGCAGAGGAGGTGGGGCAGCTACAGCTGTTGTTACTTCTGGCTCCAGGCCCACCTGGTGGGAGGAATTAAGTGGCGGATCAGAGCAGGAGTGCACAGCCTGCCGAAGATCTAAGCCCAGTCTGGGTTGGGGGTTGGGGAAGGAGCAGTGCTGGTGTGGCAGAGCTGGCACCTCCCCCCCAAACGTGGAACATAGAACTCTGTAGTCTACAAGCAGTCATACCCCACTGAAAAACTCAAGGGTCAAGTTAGTTGGTTGGGAATACGGCCAGGCAGCGAAAGCACACCCAGATTCAGTCTCAGACTTTGGATTCTTTCTTTGGTGACAAAGAAGACCAAAACATACAGCCTAAAGAAGACAACGAAGTCATAGTGCCTACAACAAAAGCCTCCAAGAAAAACATGAACTGGCCCCAGGCCATAGAAGAACTCAAAAAGGATTTGGAAAAGCAAGTTAGAGAAGTAGAGGAAAAATTGGGAAGAGAAATGAGAAGGATGCAAGAAAACCATGAAAAACAAGTCAATGACTTGCTAAAGGAGACCCAAAGAAAATACTGAAAAATACACTGAAGAAAACAACACCTTAAAAAACAGACTAACTCAAATGGCAAAAGAGCTTCAAAAAGCCAATGAGGAGAAGAATGCCTTGAAAGGCAGAATTAGCCAAATGGAAAAGGAGGTCCAAAAGACCACTGAAGAAAATACTACTTTAAAAATTAGATTGGAGCAAGTGGAAGCTAGTGACTTTATGAGAAATCAGGATATTATAAAACAGAACCAAAGGAATAAAAAAATGGAAGACAATGTGAAATATCTCCTTGGAAAAACCACTGACCTGGAAAATAGATCCAGGAGAGAGAATTTAAAAATTATTGGACTACCTGAAAGCCATGATCAAAAAAAGAGCCTAGATACCATCTTTCAAGAAATTATCAAGGAGAACTGCCCTGATATTCTAGAGCCATAGGGCAAAATAGAAATTGAAAGAATCCATCGATCAGCCTCCTCAAATAGATCCCAAAAAGAAATCTCCTAGGAATATTGTCGCCAAATTCCAGAGCTCCCAGATCAAGGAGAAAATACTGCAAGCAGCCAGAAAGAAACAATTTGAGTATTGTGGAAACCCAATCAGAATATCCCAAGATCTGGCAGCTTCTACATTAAGAGATCGAAGGGCTTGGAATGCGATATTCTGGAGGTCAATGGAGCTAGGATTAAAACCTAGAATCACCTACCCAACAAAACTGAGTATCATGTTCCAAGGCAAAATATGGATTTTCAATAAAATAGAGGACTTTCAAGCTTTCTCAGTGAAAAGACCAGAACTGAATAGAAAATTTGACTTTCAAACACCAGAATCAAGAGAAGCATGAAAAGGTAATCAAGAAACGGAAATTGCAAGAGACTTACTAAAGTTGAACTGTTTTGTTTACATTCCTACATGGAAAGATGATGTATATGATTCATGAGACCTCAGTATTAGGGTAGTTGAAGGGAATATGCATATATACATGTTTATGTATATATATATATATATATATATATATATATATATATATATATATATATATATATATATATATATATAACTGAATGTGTGTGTATGTATATATCTATGTGTATATCTATGTATGTGTATGTATATATATGTGTTTATATATGTGTATATATACATGTATATATATATATATGTAAAAGAGAGAGAGCAGACACAGGGTGAGTTGAAGATGAAGGGAAGATATCTAAAAGAAATAAAATGAAATTAAGGGATGAGAGAGCAACCTACTGAGAGAGGGAGATAGGGAGAGATAGAATGGGGTGGATTATCTCGCATAAAGGTGGCCAGAGGAAGCAGTTCTATGGGAGGAGGGGAGAGGGCAGGTGAGGGGGGAATGAGTGAACGTTGCTCTCATCGGATTTGGCCTGAGCAGGGAATACCATACATACTCAGTTGGGTGTCTTACCCCACAGGAAAGAAGAGGGAGGAAGATAAAAAAAATAAAAGGGGGGGATGATGGAGGGGAGGGCAGATGGGGGTGGAGGTAATCAATACAAACACTTTGGAAGGAGGACACGGTCAAGGGAGAAAATTCAATAAAGTGGGATGGGTTGGGAGGGAGCAAAATGTAGTTAGCCTTTCACAGCATGAGCCTTGTGGAAGGGTTATACATAATGATACATGTGTGGCCTAGGTTGAATTGCTCGACTTCTTGGGGAGGGTGGGTGGGAAGGGAAGAGGGGAGAGAATTTGGAACTCAAAGTTTTAAAATCAGATGTTCAAAAACAAAAAAAAAGTTTTTGCATGCAACTAAAAAAATAAGATAGACAGGCAATGGGGCGTAGAAATTTATCTTGCCCTACAAGAAAGGAAGGGAAAAGGGGATGAGAGGGGAGGGGGGTGATAGAGGGGAGGGCTGACTGGGGAACAGGGCAACCAGAATATATGCCATCTTGGAGTGGGGGAGAGGGTGGAAATGGGGAGAAAATTTGTAATTCAAACTGTTGTGAAAATCAATGCTGAAAACCCAATATGTTAAATAAATATGTTAAATAAATAAAAAATATATAAAAAAATTTTGGGGAAACCCTATTTAAATCTCTTCTTGTGAGTAGAATATAAGCCCTATTTTAAATATTGCCTCTTGAAATATGAAAATAGCTGACTAGAAAGCATAAGATGTCACTGGATAATACTCTCAACCCCAAATGCATTAATACATTATGCAGATATTCATATAAATATACACATACACAACACACACATATAGACATCCGTAAATATACACATTTATGTATACATGTGTGTGTAACATATGCACATGCATGTATATACACAACAAGATTGTGTATATACGTATAGGTATATGTATATGTGTGTGTTTCTGTGTTTGTGTCTGTATACTACTTTAAACTCTTTACTGACTATAAAGAACCATGTCCAGGGAGCAGAAAATGTGGAAAAAAGATTAAAAAGCCATTGTGAGAAATATCAGTGTTCATGAAGTATACTCACTTTAAATAAAAGCACTGAGCACTGTGGAAAATGTGTAGAGCAAAGTGAAGACGAACAATGGAACCTCTATCTCCAGCCCTTTCTTTTCTTCTCATAACTCTCTATCTTTGTCTTTTTCTTCTCTGCTTTTCTATGACAATATTCAAACACTTTGTGACAGTTTCATTAAAAAAGAAAAACATCATTAGAGTTGAACACAGAGTAAAAGATCAGTTTCTAAACAGCTGATAGGATGCCATCATTGTTAAGACAACTCAAATTATCTTGATAATTTAACACATTGTTTTATTATCAACTGTAGTCAGTCTTGGAGCATTTAAAACAAGGCTTGAATCTTTAATGAACAACCTGAAATTTTTGTTTTGTTTTTGTTTCTAAGTTCAGCTTTTGTTAAATGACATTGATGTATTTTGATCCTTAACATTGTTATTTAGGAAGTAGAAAAACCTTGCTTAATATATTCACAGAGGTCATCATTCAAAATGTAGCAACTTTTATAGTGGTGGTTTGTCACTTTATATTTATAAGAAATAAATTAAAAATGAACAAGGTTCATATTTCCACTCCATGGTGTGCTATTTTTAGGTAAAGTAGTCTATATTTATTAATTGATTAACCAATGAACATTTATTAAGTGCTTACAGTGCCAAGCAAGAGGTAGCCTAGAATAGAGGCTAGATGGCCCTGGAGTCAGGAAGGCCAAAATTCAAATGCTGCTTCTGACACATATTAGCTGTGTGAACTGGGGCAAGTCACTTAATCTTTTAGTGTTCTAACAGATCTACACTTTCCTTCCTTCTTTCCTACACTTTCCTCCCTCCCTTCCTTCCTTCCTTCCTTCCTTCCTTCCTTCCTTCCTTCCTTCCTTCCTTCCTACCTTCCTTCCTTCCTTTCTTCTCTCCTTATTTCTTTCCTTCTCTCCTTATTTCCTGCCTTCCTTCCTTCTTGTTAATCACCACTTTCATTATGTATTAGGCTTGTTTCCAATACTTAAAGCAGGAGGGAAGACAAAAGTGACTTTAAGTTTCTTTGCAATGTAAGTAGATACTGACATGGACATATAAGCAAGACAGCCTAAGTACCATCTTGCCTGCTGGCGCATTTGTCTTGATATGTTTGACTTAGCCACCTAGTCAGTTTCTTATCATTTTATTGCTAAATGAAACTTCATTTTCCACTTTAATATTTACCTTTTATAAAATTCTCCTAGAAAAAACTACCCCTGTTACTCTAAACTCTTATTAAAGCCCTGTCTGCCTGAACCTTGAAGAAAGCCACAAGTAGGATAGACTAACCCATGCATTGCCACAGGGCAAAGAATTTAGAGGGCGCTGAAAGCCCTTGCAATCCCTTAGAAGCTTATAAACAACAGAGTTTAGCATACTTCCTACAGTTAGCCACATGCCAGACTAATTCCACCTTCTCCTGTCCCCAAATTCCCCTTCCTCCTGCCTTCCCCCAAAACAAGGAATTGTTATATGTTTATGCAGTGATTATGCCTTGACGAAGCCATGGGACTTTAAAGTAGATGTGACATTCTTCACCCTCAATCTATGGACTCTTCCTCTCTATCCCTACAGTCTCATGTCCATGAATTATGACATCCTGGGGACCTGACTTCCCCTGTTGACATTGTACTGACATTGGGTAAAACTTCTCAGGAGGGTGAGGCGGGATATAGTTAACAAAAATCCCAGGATGCTTGGCTGAAATGAGAATTTGGGAATATGTGACTATGGTAGAATTGCCAACATGGTTGGAGAATTGCCCTTCCTCACTGATACTGATGATCTGTCTCCTATAGATGGCTTACCCAGGGGAGAAGAAGAAACCATTCATCTGTGGTGTTTCCCTCTTCTCCCCTTACCTATAAGCAGGGACGAATTGACCAAAGCAGAAACAATTCCTCAATAAGACTGCTCAAAATATCCTCCTTTTAGGCCAGTCACCCTAAGTCCCCAGTTATAAGTTGATTTAATGGCGTAGTGTTGCTTTTGCTGCCCCAAAAACAAATATTGCTACTTACTGTTTTAACTTCATCTTCTGCCCTTGATTGCCAATCGAGTAATTTGTTTTAATCTATTAAACCCACTGGTTTGTACTTTAATTGAACTAATCAGGAGACTGTATCTTCAGATAGGGTTAGAGCCTGTTTGTCTCTGTGCTGCTACATTTATCATTATCTGACATCATAGGGCTTGCTTAATTTCACTTCACTTCAGTATAGTGCTCTGATTACCATCCTATCTGAAATATGGAGTAAGGTATTACTTTTTCTTTAGAGTGTCTTTTAGAAGGAAAAGATCCTATTCCTTTCAGTGCTTTGTTTCTGTAGGCATTCAGGAACTTATTCCCAAGTAGCTATGGAATCCTAGTTACCCACTGGCCATCATTAAATTGGCACAGATCCCAGGCACAAGTCCCTAAAGCAACTACCCAAAAGTCATCCAGCATAACTACAAGGCCTGCAGTTGAAAAAAGGCTCTGTTTATACCATGATTCCTCTGCAATTGTTGGAGTGAGTTGATAGTCAGTATGAGTTTCAGTGGCTGCAAACTATTGTGTTTATTTTAGAATAGAACTAATGAAGAATAGTGATATCAGAGAGCTGAGAAACACTTGTTCATATGTGAGTGTGTGTGTGAAAAGAGGAAGATGTTGAGGGGAGGGCGTTTTAAATCTTGTAGAACAATATATATACAAAAAAGTGTCAAAATATGCCTGCCAGGAAGCCTATGTTTTGATCTTAAAAGCACCTGCATAGCACAAAAGCAGGCAAACTCTTGAGTGGATTGAAGCCCATGTTCTATCAGGCTTTCCATCCCATCAATTGTTTGAGGAAGAAAGACTTCTATAGAGTCAGAAAGAATCTCAAAGGCAATGCTGTTGGCTGACAGAGCAACACATCTTCCTATGACATCAAAAACAAAGATAGAATGGAAGGGGTGATGGAAACGACATTGGGGAGGGGAGGAGGCAGAAGAGAAGGTCAGGGCAAAAATCTCCTCTAGGCCATTGCTTTATATGTGTTAATATGAGTAAATTCAAAATGTTTAGATGCGGGTGACTGAAAAAGATAGTTGTATGCAGGCAAAACCTTAATGCGAGTAAAGTGGCAATGTTCAGATCACTGTATGAAGCTGAATAAAGCATCATTCAGGGAGAGGAGAAAGGTCTCTTGTCTAATGCATCCAAGAGACCCTAGTTTTATAGCTCCTTCTGTAGAAGTGAAAGCATAAGGGGACTAAAAACCTTCCCTAAATTATATGCAATTTGACAACATGGAGCTGTTTGTGGACTTGTACTCCACTGGCTTTTTAGCTTTCATATGTGGTTCATGATTGCTTGTGAAAGAATTGTTTTAGCACTCACCCGGCAGTCTAGCTGATACAGAAGAACGTTTCAATCAAGAAAGCCCCCCCTCAAAAAAGGAGGTCCTTTATCAACACCCCCACCTCCAACCAGACACCTATAAAGTGACCTTCTCATGCAATAAAATTGCCTCATTTGGGTTTTTCTTTTTTAATTTTTTTTTCTGTCAACATGCCATTAATCTCTGAATGTTGGACATATATACTCACTAAGCACATTCATGAGTGCTACCATACTTATGGACTTGTTATCATTTATTTCAGTTTTTTATTTTAAATTATATGCTTGAAATGCTAGACAGCTAAATGTCTTCATTAAATTGACAAAAATTTGTAGTGAAGTCCTTGGTTTCTTATTTTGCTTAGTGTGCTACACTCAGATCTTTCAAGAATGTCTTAATAGACAGACTGAACCTAGATTTTTCCCTCTACATATGTAGATATATCTAAATAATTCTTTATCTCTATTAATCTACCTCTCTATTTATTATCTATATCTATATATGGACTTCATTTCAATAATAATGGAGCATTAGCCCTCATTCTGAATGGAAAAGTGCTTATTTGATCCAAACTAATATTTTACCAATTTTACTATAAAAATACATTTTAATAATATTTTGTCATTGCTTGCACCAATACTAGTGAAAACAACAAATCCATAAGCATTGATTTCATGCCTACTATGTACCAAGCCCTGTGCTAAGCACTGAAGGTAAAAAGAAAGGTAAAAACAGTTCCTGATCTCAAGAAGCTCACATACTATTTTAAACTTTCTCTATTTGTAAACTTTTTATTTTTCTACCATTAAAAATGTTAAAGGACAGCCAGTCTTGCCTCTTAGAATTGGCACTTATCCATTTGCTGCTTGGCATGTGTTAAGAAAAGAGAAGTAGCATATCAGAGGACTAGTGAGAAAATGTAAGCTACAATATATACAGACTATTTCTATTTGATGCCAAAGTAACTACTCATTAAAAAATCAAATCAGCAGCAGGAAAAAAAAAACACTCTATCTTATGTGGATGAAACATCAGAGGATTGTATTTTTCATTTTTAGTTTGTTAACTAAATAATATTAAAAAGTTGTAATCTCATATCCCATCATGGTGTGGAGGGGATACTTCACAAGAAGACTATGCCAGGGGAACACAAGCTTTGGCAGGTTCTACTGTGCTATTCAGACTCTAAGTATGGTCCTGACAACAGACTATGTCTATTTGTACTAAATAAGGACCAGCCCAATTTAGAACAGAGACTTACCAGCAGTAGATTGACCACTTGGTGATGAATTTTTTCTCCATAAGGATACACAAAATGAAAAAAACAACAACAACAACAAAATATCCTTCAGACTTGTGGGATCCACCTTCAGTTTCTACAGTCAATTTTTACAAAAGAGATGAAAAGAGATCGGGGGTGCTATGAGTCATATAGATTTTAGGCAAATAATAAATAATAACAGGCACTAAATGTGAGATCTTTGTTTCCAATGACAGGGAATGGGCATATTGCTGGAAAAACTGAATCAAATCAACCTTCATATTATTGTTATAAATGAAAGCAGAACACAAAAAGTAGTTGAGTTAAGGAGTATTGCTTATAGATTTTCCTTAGAGAAGAATATAAAGAAATTGGTTCTATTTCATATCCCAAGGTAACAAGAAACAAATATATGTATACACACATGTGTATATGTATGTATGTGTATGTATGCAAGTATGTATGTATGTATATTTCATTTTTCCTTTCTAATTTTAAGGGCTATATAAATTATTGGAGGGAACTGCTTAATTGATGAAATCATAACTCCAGTTGAGTATTTTATTATATCAATATCTTTTGTCTATACATCATCTTCATTTCCAAATATATCTATTACTCAATTCCCTTGGATGGAACCTTTGTAGTAAAGAATATATGAAAGAAAGAAAATAAAGCAATTTCTCAAAACCAATAATCATGTCAAGCAGGTATGGCAATATATGCCATATTGTGCATTCATAGTTCCCTACTTTTGCAAAGAAGAGACAGATTCACTTACTTTTTTTTCTTTTTCATCATCATCATCACTGTCATCATCTTGCAGTGAAGAAATATAATTTCATGGGTTATTTCATTGGTTATCTGATATCATTTTTGCATGTTAAGTATTTGCTTTAGAAAGATTGCCATGAAAACACCTATATCTTATATTCCAAAATATTGATAAATTCTATAAAAACAAAAAAGTGAAAATAGTATACTTTGATCTGACTTCCATTCTGCCTCCACAGTTCTTTCTCTGGAGGTGGATAACATTATCAATCATGAGTCTTTTGAAATTGTCTTGGATCATTGTATTGCTGACAAGAGCAGTCTATCATAGTTGATCATCACACAATGTTGCTGTTGCTGTGTATAATGATCTGGTACTGCTCACTTCACTCAGCATCAGTTTGTGGAAGTCTTTCCAAGTTTTTTTTCTGAAGTCCACTTGCTCATCATTTCTTATAGTGCAATAGTATTCCATTAAATTAATATACTACAACTTTTTCATCCATTTCCCAATTGATGGACATCACCTCAATTTCCAATTCTTACACACCACAAAAAGAGCTGCTACAAATATTTTTTGTACATATAGGTCCTTTTCACTGTTTTATGATCTCTTTGGGATGCAGACTTAGTAGTGGCATTGCTGGATCATAGTCTATGCACAGTTTGATTTCCCTTTGGATATAGCTCCAAATTGCTCTCCAGAATGGTTGGATCAGTTCACAACTCCACCACCAACAAACGTTGCCTCAGTGTCCCAATTTTCTCACATCTTCTCCAATACTTATCATTTTCCTTTTCTGTTGTATTAGCCAATCAGATGAGTGTGATGTGGTACCTCAGAGTTGTTTAATTTGCATTTCTCTAATCAATAGAGAAATTCATTAGAGCATTTTTATATGACTATAGATAGCTTTAATTTCTTTATCCGAAAACTGCCTGTTTGTATCCTTTATTAATCACTCCTTTGATTTTCATAATTTCTAATTTGGTATTTATTGAGGGATTTTTAATTTGTTCTTTTCCTAGATTTTTCAGTTTCATGCCCAATTCATTGAACTGCTTTTTCTCTATTTTATTAATGTAAGCATTCAGAGATATAAAATTTTCCCTGAGACTCATTTTGGCTGCATTTCATAAGTTTAGGTATGTTGTCTCATAATTATCATTCTCTTGGATGAAAGTATTGATTTTTTTCTATGATTTGTTGTTTGATCCACTCATTCCACACAATTAGATTATTTAGTTTCCAATTAATTTAATCTATCTTTACATTACTCCTTATTACATGTAATTTTATAATTTTATTGCATCATGATCTGAAAAAGATGCATTTAATATTTCTGCCTTTCTGCATTTGATTTTGAGGTTTTTATGGCCTACCACATGGTCAATTTTTGTGTAGTTGCCATGTACCACTTAGAAAAAGGTATATTTTTTTCTGTCCCCATTCAGTTTTCTCCAGAAGTCTACCGTATCTAACGTCTAAAATTCTATTCACCTTAACTTCTTTCTTGTTTGTTTTGTGGTTAGATTTATCTAGTTCTGAGAGGGAGAGGTTGAGGTCTTTCACTAGAATACTTTGGGTGTCTATTTCTTCCTGTAACTGACCAAACTTCTCCTCTAAGAATTTGGATGGTCTCCTACTTGGTGCACATATGTTTAGTATTGATATCACTTCATTGTCTATAATATCTTTTAGCAAGATGTAGTTTCCTTCCTTCTCTCTTTTCATTAGATCCATTTTTGGTTTTGCTTTGAGATTAGCCTTGCTACATCTGCTATTTTTTACCTCAGTTAAAGCATAATATATCCTGCTCCAGCCTACTACTTTTACTCTTTGTGTCTTTCTGTTTCAAAAGTGTTTCTGGTAAACAACTTATTACAGGATTCTGTTTTTTTTAATCCACTCTGATGCGCACTTTCATTTTATGGGAGAATTCAGCCCGTTCACATTAATTATGATTTCTAACTCTGTATTTCCCTCCATCCTCTCCCCCCTTTTATATTTTTCTCTCTCCTTTCATCCTGTCCCTCCTCAGCAATGTTTTGCTTCTGAGCAATGCCTCCTCCAATATGCCTTCCCTTCTGTCAGTCTCCCTCTCTTTTGCCCTTCCCCCTCCTACTTCTGTCCTCCCTTCTATACACCTCTCCCTTTTTTCCATTTCCTCTCCTGCTTCTCTATACGTAGGATAGATGACTCTACTCAGCAGAGTGCAAGTCTTATTTTCTCTTTAAGTCAAATTCAATGAGAGTAAGTTTCAAACGATGTTTATCCCCTCCTTTCTTTCCCTCTACTGTATTAGGTCTTTCATGTCTTTTTCCTCTTATATTATTTTCCCCACTCTGCCTCCTGCTGTCTTCTTCTCCTAGTACAATCTTTTTTCACCCCATTATTAATTTTTTTATCATCACATCAATGTCAAGTTATACCTACACCATCTCTCTAAGTATACTCCTTCTAACTCCCCTAATAGGATACAATTCTTAAGAGTGACAAGTATCATTTCCCCATGTAAAGATGTAAATGGTTTAGCTTTTTTGAATATCATGGTTTTTAAATTTTTTTCTTTCCTGTTTGCCTTTTTTATGCTTCTTGCATTTGTAGATCAAATTTTCTGACCAGCTATGTTCTGTTCATTAGGAAAAATTGAAAGTACCATATTTCATCAAATCTCCATCTTTTTCCCAGAAAGATTATGCTCAGTTTTTCTGGGTAGTTGATTCTTGGTTGTAACCCAAGCTCCTTTGACCTCAGGAATATCATATTCCAAGCCCTTTGATCCTTTAATGTAGAAGCTGCTAAGTCCTGTGTAATATTATCATGGCTATCAGGTAGTCCAATAATTTTTAAATTCTCTCTCTCAGATCTATTTTCCAGATCAATTGTTTTCCAATGAGATGTTTCACATTGTCTTCTATCTTTTCATTTTTGGTTTTGTTTTATAATTTCTTGATTTCTTATAAAGTCATTATCTTCTATTTTCTCTATTCTAATTTATAAGGAATTATTTTCTTCAGTGAGCTTTTGGACCTCCTTTTCCATTTGACCAATTCTGCTTTTTAAGGCATTCTTGTCCTCATTGGCTTTTTTGGACCTCTTCTGTCATTTGGGTTAGTTTATTTTTAAAGGTTTTATTTTCTTCAGATTTATCTTCCCAATTTTCCACTTCTTATCTTACTTGATTTTCAAAATTCTTTTTGAGCTCTTCAATGGCCTGAGACCATTTCATATTTTTCTTGGAGGCTTTGGATGTAAGAGCTTTAACTTTGTTGTCTTCCTCTGGTTGTATGTTTTGATCTTCCTTGTAACCAAGGACGTAAGAAAATACCTTTTCACCAAGAAAGTAGCCTCCTATAGTCTTCCTTTTCCCCCCATTTGCTCATTTTCCTGGACAATTACTTTGTTAAGTGGAGGGTGTACTGCTCCAAGCTTCAGGGGTTTTGTGCAGTTGTTTTCAGAAAAATTCCTAGGGACCTGTAAATTTTCAGTTCTTCTAAAGTGTTATGATCAACTCTGGTCTGTGAGCAACAACAGGCACTCTCTAAACTCTACTCTCCACAGGCACCACCAGTACTTCTCCTTGCCCCAGGACTGTCACCCAGGAATGTGACCCAGATCATCCATGATTCTCCTACTGTCTGTAGGCCAGGAGCTCCAGAAGCAGCAGCTCCTAGGCCAGTGACTGCCACTGCCAAGGAACTGGGTCTGGACAATGCTCCTCTCTCACCCAGGTGAGAGACCTTTCCCAATGACCTTCAAGGCTGTCTTTGGTGCAATAGACCCTTCCCATCAGCCTTCCAGATTGTTTTGAGCTGGAAATCAGTTTCACTCTGTCATTTTGTGGCTTATGCTTCTCTAGAATTTGTTAAGAGTCATTTTAATGGGTATTTTGAAGGGTTTGAGGGGAGAGCTCAAGCAGGTCCCTACTTCTACTCTGCCATCTTGCCTCTGCCCCCAGTAGATTTTCTTTAGAAGCATATAGAAGTACATAGATAAAAGTTTCAAACAATAAGAAATTATCATTCACTTAGTTCAAGGGAAAAAGTCAGCACCTTGAACTTCTGAGCAAATACAAACAAAACTACAAACAGATCAACAGACAGGCTTTGTCTAATCAAGACATCACAAGTGCATAGATATCAAGCACCTCCATCTGGGTTTTCAAAGTTGGGGTGGGGGCGGGGCTTCTCCAATGGCTTACCCAGAGTCTCATCACCAACACTCTTTCAATGTGTGTGCCCCCAAAGGCAAATCGCTAACCTCTGAGTGTATATACACTTCTTCAGGGTCAAAGGGCATCACAACCATGTGACTCAGACCCACATGACTTAGGCCTTCTTGTGATGTAAACATTTGCTCAGGGTCCAAGGGCAGAACTAGGCCTTCCCTTGATGTAAGCAGGTCATCAAAGACTCCCAATTCAATCAAAGATTCCTTAGTGCTGAGAAACACTCCAAAACAGACAACAAAAAGTCCACTTTGTTTGCCATTACATTTGAACAGCAAGACTCATCAAAGGTACTTGATTACCTTAGCGTTCTAAATGAGAAAAAAAAGTCTCACCTTAATTACCATAACACCTTCCCATTGCAACTTGATGGGCAATAATCACCACTCACTGGAGAGAATTCTGGAAGTCTTCACAACATTGAGTGTACTCACTAAAACGTGTACTTTTTAACTTAGTAATGGCCTGTTTCCCTTTTCATATAAATGACTTTGTTCAATACAGTGTTCTTCACATTCTTTCTGTGACTATCACTTTTTCATCATAGATTTTTCATCAGCTTATCATTTCTTGACATAACTTCTATCAATATTAGTTATACCTGGCTCCCAAATAGCTTCATGTTCTAGATGGACAGTTTTTTTTCATTGTAATTGATCAATCAGGGTCCAATTCTCTCATTTTTGTAGAAAGTTAGGCCCATATGGTTTAAATGTTTTGGCCAAGATGGCACCGGTAAGAATTGGCAAATTTGGGATGTTAATTCACTTTTTCTGCCTCAAAAATCAACATTCATTCCATTGTACCAACCTGTCTCTCCTTTCTTTAAAGAGAGCAGTATATGGGACTATATGGGACTACTTCACATAGTTGGATGATATAGAGGGATTAAATAAATGAGAATTTAGGGGTTCTAAAACCACGTTTCCTCTACTTCATAATTTTGCCTATGGCTAGAGTTCATCCAGAGAATAAAGAAAGGCAGTGTTTTTGTGAGGAAAAAATATTATAGCCCACTGGGAATTGAGTAAACTCTCAGGAAACAGAAATAAGCTTTTATATATAAATGATATCTCTAAGCAGAGAATGAAGAGAAAGTGAGCATCTACAATGCATGCATTTGAAGTTCTGTCTGATTTTATGAAGTGGCTTGAATGAAAATTACTGTTAAAATGGGTACTATCTCTTTATTAGCAGAGAAAAGATGACATTTCTCTCCTTTCTTAATTGCCGTGACCTATTCTCAGCATGGGAGAATCAGACTCAGCAACCAAAGAGTATAGGACTAACTTGCTATTTTTAAGGGGGTTCATTGCCTAACACATAGTTTCCATTTTACTGAAACTCTTCAACACAGTGACTAATTTAGACCCATCATAAACCACCTTGTACCATACGCATGTGCATAGGTAGGGATCCATAAGGTTACTGAACTCTCATCAAAGCCATTCAGAGTTTGGAGTGCCATTCAGCTTGAGTATTGGCCCTTACAAAGGATACCGGTGGAGAGTAGCATTCTTGTTAAATTATTTGTATTCTTTACAATAGACACTGTGCTTTGCAAATACAGATTTTACAGATTTTAGTTTCTGATAGTAAATCGTTTGACCCTCTGCACAGCACCCCTCTTGTCAGGCACTCTCTCCATGGAACACCACTTCAGTTATATTTCTGCAATTTAGAAACATGTAATTTTTTATTTGACATTGTTTTAAAATAGGACATTGTGATTTAACATCAAGCTTCATAGCAACAGAGGGACATTTTGCCTGCTAAACTGATGTGGAGGGGCATTAGAGTGTAGCAGATAAAGTCCTGACCTTGGGATCAGGACCACCTGGGTTCAAGTTTTCCTTCTAATATATAATATATGTAAGCATGTGTGCCCCTGGGGAAGTCACTTAACCACTGAAAACTCCAGCAACCAAGACTAAAAGTAGCAGAAAGGGGACTGATCTGCATTAATAGAGGAGCTTTTGGTATTAGGAGTTCCCAATAATTATGAAATTACTAGTCTCATAAAGAAACAAACAAAGAGAAAACATCGAAAACCTGCTGTATATGAGTGTAGGGCGCAATGTTTTAAGGTCAAGTTATCTTTGTTTTTAGAAAGTTTGTTTCTACCTCACTGGAGAATTTTGTGCACAAAACCTTCCTGATTAACTTCTAGAAATGAAGGTCCTTGCCTTGAAATATTAACCTCTTTTCCAGAAGGGATAAAATGTTTTCTATCAAATGTTTAGCAATACTCACTTAACACAAATCATATAGGCTAAGTAAAATGAATTTTCAATAGTTATGCAAAATGATTCCAAATGTCTGTTAGTTTAAAGAAATGCAAGACTCTTGGAAATAGAGATTAACGTTGATAACTGATAACATTGACAAATCACACCTAGGTGTTGGGATCAAAATTGAGACAAAGGAATCGCTACCTCATTTTTTATCTTAATGTTATTCTTTCTTCAAAAGAAGACATCACTTTGTTCACCTTAACATAATAGAAGTCATTTACTCTTCCTAAATCCAACTTTTAGTTTATTACATTAATGACTTGATTACTATTTTCAATAGAATGAATTCCATTTCCAGCACACATTTGCATAACACACTCCGCAGATCAGTAGGCCCCTTCCATTCCATTGTGACCACCATTAACAAAAATACTTTAAAAAATATTTTCTTCCCTCCTTCCTTCCTTTTACTTTTCCAGTTATTTTCTCCTTTCCTCCTTCACACTCTATTTGTGATTATCCCTTTCGCTTCATAGTTTTTTTAAATGTTTTGCTGGGTTGGCATTTAAAGGATCACAATGATAGTGTTTATTTAAAAAGTGATCATCAAAGCTGAAAGATTGTTTAGCATGCTTTCCTTTGTTTGTCTTCACAGGATTCAGATGAAATAAGGAAGGGTGAGTTGGACTGCTGAGAAAGATTAAGTAGTCATAATGAAGCTAACTGACCTAAGAAACACAAGTTCAGTAGTATCTATTTTTATGTCTAAGACAAGTAATACAAAATATGTTCAGGGTAGAAAGCAGATAATGTACCCTCAAATAGTCTTCTTAACACTTATACATTTTTTGGAGGGGTGAGGATGGGTCAGAGCTTAGAAGGAGCTATTGGTATGAGAGAGGAAGAAGCTGCAATCTACAAGGGTGTCTCTAAAGTCTGGACACATAGGCAAAAATGCATATTTTGAAATATTTGGAATATTACCAGAACTTAGCTCCCTTGACTTCTTTTTCTGGGGTATGCTAAAGGAGGAGGTGTGCTCAATGAAAATCACAGATGCAACACACTTGATTGAACGCATAAAGGGTGAATGTGCTAAAATAGACAGCCATGTGAAATTATTGAATCGAGTTCACATGAATCTTGCAAAGCACATCAACCTTTGCATCACAAATGATGGAAATCATATGGAAGATGTTATTTGTTAATATTCCAATTAGGTAAAATGTTGTCAAAAATTTCATTTATTTCATTTCTTGATAATATGCATTTTCGCCTATGTGTCCAGACTTAGGAACACCCTATAGTAGCTTCCTATTTTTTTCTACTTCTATAACTAACTAGATTTCTAAGGAGAAGCCCAGTTGTTTCTGTGCAGTCTAATGACTACAAGTGCTGTCAACATCCCTTAAGTTTTACACTATTTGATAAAGATCCTGTTACCATGCCTTATTTATAATTCTTCACAAATTCTTGGAAGGAACTTGCATTTAAATATAAGTTCTAGAAGAAAGAACATTATTATAATGTTCCAGAGGTGGTAAGTCAGCATATGAGAACATACCCAAGAGTTGGGGGCGGGGTGGGGCGGTGATGAGAACTAATGGTTTACTCTGTTCTTCTGCTCTTAGGACTAAGCTCAATCTGGTAAAATACGATCCCAGGGAAATTAGTTGCCTTCCTTTCAATAAATGTCAATGGACAGCAAGCATGTAAACAAAGCTCACCGGAAATGACTTCAATTATCCATTAAAGCACTTGCAACAAAAACTCATTCCAAAATGCTGTTGAATATTTATCATTTCCAGCTTTCTCCCCAATGTGACTAAATTCTTTTAAAGTGTATATAAAATGTATAGAGTTCCAGGCCTGGAGTCAGGAGGATCTGAGTTCAAATCAGGCCTCAAATACTTGCTAGTTGTGTGACCCTGGGCAAATCACTTTACCTGTTTAACAGCTTTAGTTCCCTCATCTATAAAGCAGTGATGATAATCCCATCTACCCATCACAGGGTTGTTGTGAGGATCAAATGAGGTAATATTCATAAAGATGTCAAATGAGATCATTTTAAACTCCTTAGTACAGTTATGTTATTACTACTACATAAATGTTAACGTTATTATTATCTAAAACAAAGAGCAAACACACAAAATGTTGTAGCTTTTAACGACTCAAAGAACGTAATGATTATTTCATTTTTACCTAAGACATACAAGACATGCTCAATCCAGTTATTAGCACTGACTAGACCGAATTAGTTGAGGTGCAACTGAGAAAAGACAGATGTGGTTATGCACTAAACTTGGGCCAGGCCAAGTGTATGAGCAAGACCTTGGACAAGTCACTAAAACTTTGTGCCTCGGTTACCTTACCTCTAAAATGAGGAGATTCCACTAGATGATTTCTAATCCTTAGCAGCTTTAAGTCATAGGATACAATAAAGAGCAACAAGAATGCTCCTCTCCACCTTTTGCAAAAAAGACAACCTTGCCATTCAACCTGAAAACCTTATCAAGAATAATGTGTTAGCATCTAAGTCTGATTTACTTTCACTTTAAAGTAGAGGCGATTGTAAAATCTTTTATAGTGGCAATTTCAAATCTCTGTATACACAGTGGGTGCCAGCTGCTCTGGGGGTAGTTAGGGGACAGAGGAACAATAAGGGAGAGTGAAGTACTCTGTCAAACTTCAAGACATAGTTGAAAGTGCTGATGTGAGCAGGAGAAATACCACTAGGACTTTAGGAGAGGGGGAAGACAATAAGGTAATAAGCCAACATGAGTCTACATACAGTTGCAGAAGGACAATCCGTTGAGAGTTACTAGGATAAGGATATTGCTATAGTCACCTCCTTCCCTATAGTCATGGCTCCATCCCCAGACCTTTCCTGTTTGAGGTTTTTTTTTTTTTTTATAAGCAATTTGTTTTTTTTTTTTTTTTGGAAAGGGGAAGGCAGGGCAATTGTGGTTAAGTGACTTGCCCAAGGTCACACAGCCAGTAAATGTCAGGTGTCTGAGGCCAGATTTGAACTCAGGTCCTCCTGACTCCAGGGCCAGTGATCTACTCACTGTGCCACCTAGCTGCCCCCCCTGTTTGAGTTTTAAGGCTGTAGGTCCTTGTGTTCAAAAAAAGCTAAAGAATAAAGAAATAGGTGTTCAAGACTTAAATGCAGTTAGGATGTTCTTTTCCATAATCAATTGCTGGGGAACTATTTGCCTGAATAGAGATGAGCATGAACTAATGGAGACAGGCTGAGAATATAGAAAAATCAAAGCACATGGGGCTTGGAAAAAAGTATCACTTTATGCTGAGACCTGAGGAGAGTCACAGGTAGTAGAATAGGTGGAGGACAGCATCAGGGAGCAGTGACAAAGAGAACGTGTACTAACATCTACTGAGAGTAGTAGTAGGCAAGAGCTTCTGGAAATGAACAGTGTTGTACAGACAGATTGGGATACTGAGGTGGACAGCCTCCCCAGGCCAGTAAGGTCAGTCACTAAAACTATATAGATATCTGAGAGGAAGGAGACTCATTGGTAGGTAAGTACTTTGTATTGGTTTCCATGAGAGCATTTTATTTGTTTTCACTAGTTTGTAAATACCATTTTAATTTTGCTTGTAGGGAGATTTGGTTGCTACTCTTGGTGCATAAAGGAGAGGGGGAGGGATCAGATATTGAACTTCCCAGATAACTTAGGTAGGGACAACTAGCCAGAGAATTCCTCCATCCTGAAACTGGGTTTGTTGTGAGAATAGGGAGCTTCTGACACGTCAGATGAAAATTTAGAACTAGAAATTTTTGTGCCCAAGGCAAGTGAAAAAATGGTTATTGCGTTCAAGGAGTAGCATTAAAATTCTAGGACACTTTAAAGATACTTCTAGAGAATGTGACTGCACTGGAACAAACAAGGAAAAAAACTCAAGTGGGATGGAAAAGAAGTGTGTGAACTGGTAGATTCACCTTTTAATTAATTATTCTTATTAAGTGGTAAGTTCAGTAATTTGGTTGTTGCCAAAGCAATGTGAATACTGTAAATTCCTTCTAAATTTTGGCAATCTGGGAGCAAATTCCAGGTCACAGCTGTTATATTTATAGCTCTGGTAAGAATTCCTCAGGAAAGCTAGGCATTCATTACATAAGGACATTGATACGTCTTCTTAAGTCTTTGATGCTAATGTGATAGCCTTTCTTCTTTTCTCCGTTTACATAGAAGCAATAAAGGAAATGGATTACATACATAAATAAAAACCTTCAATAGTTTCTTCATATAAACAAAAGGGTTTTGGGATATTTTAAAATTTTAACAGAGTGCCCTATACGAAGTCCTAATCTGACATATTATTGTGGTGTACAGTTGACTTTGAATTTTTAAAGAGTATGCCACTCACAGAATATAAGCTCTGATTGGCTCTACCACATTGGAAAGGCCTTGGGTATCAGCCCAGAAATGACCAAGGTTGTAGCCAAGGACCATTTTAGCTAAATATTGTGAAAGACATCTTCAGATGACTAGAAATATTATGATGAAATCTTTCTTATTTTGGTAGAACAAAGCATCCTATAAAACAAAAGCTTTCTTTCTCTTCTTTCCTTCCTTCCTTCCTTCCTTCCTTCCTTCCTTCCTTCCTTCCTTTCTTTCTTTCTTTCTTTCTTTCTTTCTTTTCTTTCTTTCTTTCTTTTCTTTCTTTCTTTCTTTCAGAAATGAAAGAAAAGGGACAGAGAGAGCTAAGAATTACACTGTTTTTATAATGTCAATGAACATTAATTTGACTATTGATACTCTAAATATGAAGCCATTTTAATTACTAGTAACTGGAATTATTGTTAGAGAAGCTAAATCATATTAATCTTCATATTCTTTAACCAGATCAGAAGAAAGAAGGAAGTTTTAGTTAAATTTAAGTGTAGCTCACAGATGCTCATATAAAGGATAAAGAAAGAAGTCAGCAGAGTGGATTTTATTGTGATCCCAAAGACAACAAGAAATATTATTTCATGAGATGTTTGGTGATCATGTACTGAGATTCTTATGATTAGAATTTGCAAAAAGACCACCATGAAAATGATCACAGCTCATATACCAACATCAGGTGTTTACTATACAGTGGTTGAGAAATTTTTTGAACAGATTAATAAAACTTTACAACTTAAATTAGTAAACATTCAGGTAGCACAGAGATTAGAATATGTGGGAATGGAGGCAAGTTTATGGAAAATCATGGTTCAGGAAGAGAAAATGAGAGGGATAAAAGCCTTGAACAACTCTTTCTTTGATAAAAGTGTTGGATAGCACTAGACATACTGAGCACCAAGTAAATCAACAACAAAAACTACATAACATTTTAAGAAATAGTTAAAGATGTGTTGTTAATGCAGAAGTAATTCCTGAGTCAGCCATCTGTGTATAGTCAGACTACTTAAAGTAGAAAACTAGTTCCAAATTTAAAAAAAAATAAAAATAAGGAAAATGTGTGGCATGGAATTGGAACAGCTTTACCCCAAGCTATTAATCAATTAAGAATCATTCAACAAACATTTATTAAGTACTTACTATATTCTAAGCTCTGGGAACACAGCAACAACAAAATACTTTCTGCTTCCAAAGATCTTACATTTTAAAAGGGGAGATAACATATATAAAGATAACATGCAAGGCAAATACAGATTAGATGGAAGGAGGACACTAGCAATTATGGGAGAGTGAGGACCAAAGAAAAGCTTCCTGGATGAAGTAGTACTTGCTTTGAATTTTGAAAGAAACCAAGTATTCTAAGATTCACAAGATGGAATCCATTGCAGGCATAGGGAATAACAGTAGAGATCAAAGTTGGCCTGTTGTATAGGAGAGTGTAGCTGGATCAGTGTGTTGAGAAGAGTAGAATATAAGAAGCGTACAAAATTAGGAGAGAGACAGGTTGTGAAAAGTTTGAATGGCAAATTATGGACTTGATATTTGATTGTGGTGGTAATAGAGAGCCACAAGGATTTATTGAATAGAGAAGTGGCATGATAAGTTCATGATGGCAGCCATGTGGAGGATGGAGAAAAACTAGAGAGAGAAAAAAATGGAAGATTGTTGCAATAGTCCAGGCAAAAGACAAGGGGAGCCTGCACTAAAGTGGTGTCTAAGTGAGTAGAAAAAAGAGAAGTTACATGAGAGACATCACGGAAATAACTTATCAGAGAATATGGAAGAGAATCACTGAGAATGGGCCAGCATAGATGGTTTGCAATCTGCATTATTGGAGAGAATATCCAAATTTATGAGATCACATTTCCATTTGAGAGTATTTGAGTAACAGACTGCAGTTGTTCAGAGCCAGGAATTAAGAATTCATTGGATTGAATTGATTTTGTGGCATTAGTTTGCTGTGTATACCAGGAATAGGGACTAGGACTTTCAGTTATCTAAAGTATGGAGAGCAGTATATGCTCACTGAATCTTTTGGTCAGTCCAATTCTGGCACTATGAGTAACTTGTGTGTGTGTGTGTGTGTGTGTGTGTGTGTGTGTGTGTGTGTACCAGCACACTTGAGACTCACCCGGCCTTAAGAGCTCCATAAAGGTAGATGTTTTATTATGAGCTACACCTTTATCATCTTTGATCATTTTTTAATCTCAAAAGATGAGCTTAATAGGAAGGATGCTTTGTGTTTAAGGGAGAATATAGACACAGAATAGCAGAACATTTATTTAGATATCAGCTGTTGGGTGGACAGGAAGGACAGTCAGACACTTTCACCTAGGAACAATAGAATAGATGGGTTCAACTGCAGAAGAGAGTTGAATAATCTCATGCTGTTGCTTACATGATGAGACCAGATAGTGCCAAATGTAATGCCAAAAGGCTATTTGGTTTGGGTACCAAATAGTAGTAGTAGCAACAGTAGCAGTGGCAGCAGCAGCAGCAGTAGTAGTGGTAATAGTGTGTTTGTGTAAATGAAGGAAACATGAAACCAATAGACATGAATGACATAAACTTGGGTCATATCCCATATATTTTAGATTTCTTTTTCTGTGAAGTTTTGGGGAATTTAAAAATAATTTGGCTATCCATAAAAAATAATGGCTAAGCACTTGCCTTTTATGGATATTGTCTTAATGTAGCTTATGCATAAATGCAATCCAAATGTGGCTTCAGGAAGATTTTGGAAAATATCTAATTATCCTTGGCTCTTTCTGCCCTTGACCTCCTGTCTCTTCCTCTCTCTCTCTCTCTTTTAAATGAAATTGGACAAAGTGGAAAATTTTCATTCAATAAAAAAGGGGCCCATTCATTTTAATTAGCATTGGTGAAGAATCTTACCCATCATAAGGAAAACCACGAACTTCAAGCCGTAAATTTTAATGTACATTTTTCTTCCCCAATGGCATTTGGAATACAAATAGAGAAACAAAACAACTGTCCTACAGAAAAAAAGAAGAGCATATATTTCAATGCACAATTCAGCACTGCCTGCATTAGTCAGAGATGCCATGGCAATAACCTGACCTATTGTTAGAAAAATAGCAAGTACATTTTTCATTGTTCCCCCTAGGGAATTTATGCCAACCAATATTGATTCTGAGAGATCAGAACTTCTATTAGAATGTTCCAATCTTTTAGTTGATAATTATTTCATCCCAACAATGAGATAATTTAGATTTGTGAAGGCAAATTGTGAAGGATTTTTAGCAAGAAGATAAGGAAGCCTGCTTATGACTGAGTTGGTGTTTCTATGGCTTTTTTGTTCTCCTTCAATATTGGAGCAGAAAATCACTTGGATATGTTGTTTGTTGTGGGGCTTTTATTTTATTTGCCACTATCTGGTTTGGGAAAGCATTGATTTTGTTATTTTCAGGAGTGTGATATGATGGAGTGTAACCTCAGGACTTGATGTGACACAGTATAATTCAGAGTGATGGGTTGGAACTCATACAGCTATGGCACATGATGTGATGTGAAAGGGTTGCAAAAGACAGAGGGAGGGAGGAGCAAATATTGGCAAAAGACAGCTTGTGGAAGAGCAAAAAGGTACTCTTGAGATGCTTCAGTAGGAAGAGTTTCAAATTTCTTCATGGGATGGAAAGTAGTAGCTATTTTTGTCATAAGTTATTTTCTCCAGTACACTATATGTAATAAAAACACAACTCTGTGTTGTCCCACAATTCCTAGCAATCTTGTTTACAGCATTCAAAAACCCACTGAAAAGGATGAAAAAAAATTCAGGCAAGCTGGGGAATTGTGAGATACTCTATTCGTCGGGACTGCTACTGTATCAGTCCCAACTAATAGAAGATAAATGATGGCTGGGAGAAAATGTAAGGGAAATAAAAAAGCTGATGAGGCTGTTTCTTCAAAAGAACTGTTCTCTTTCCATCTTTTTAATCTTTTTTTAGTCATCTGTTTCATCTTCCTGTGAGACATCCCAGTGCTCAATTCCCTCCAAGCCTACCCCACGTGCCATGGTGCCTGTAAGACTAAATCTAAGCTTAGTGCTTGAACCGGGGGAATGTGAGGATGATATCAGTCTTTTTAATTTTCAACGGTCTTGGAAGGTAGTATTGAAATGTGACTGACAGGGAAGATGTAAGTCTCACTAGAAAAAGCCAAGCTTTAACTATCTTTAGAACAAAAGATAGTCTGAGATGTTTACTTGCTATTTCGAGGGTCCAATGCTTTCCTGATCTCCTGTTCCAGTCCTTTTATTTCCTTGTTTTCCCCTCCTGACCCTTTTATTACCACACACTCACCTTGCTGTCTTGATATTCAGAAGTGCTTATTATCTAAACATTATTCAAGTAGATTTAAAGTTCATCCCATGGTACCCTAAATCCTTGAGAAGAAAGCTGCTATAAAAAGAAATTACTATGATTACTACTTATAGAGACATTAATGATAGTAATAGTAAAGTGACAGAAATAATTATGAGGGAAAACAGTGCCCAAGTCACCAAGAAGTGATTGAACTTCCAGAAGGGTGAGGTTTCTAATTTTTGAATTTTTTTTTTACTTTTCAGTCCAAACCTGTGATTTCATTGGTATAGGGAACTCCCAATATGGGGACTTCACCTACAAATGGAGATCAGTTAGTATTCTACAACTAATAAACTTTGACAATTGCATGGGACACCAAAAATTTAAGTAGCTTTCTTAGTTATAAAGACTATATGTCAGAGGGAGAAATTGAACCCAGATCTTCCAGACTCAAACGCTGTCTCTCTATCCATTATATAACAGTGCATCTCTTAGCTTGAATAAGGCTTGGAAATGAGCCCTAGTTTCAATTCAGGCCAAACCAAACTCTATCTCTTGATTTATATTAATTGTAGCTGAAAACTTAATCCCCAGTGCCTTGGTCTTAGCATCCCTTAATTTGGTATTCATTCTCTCTCACTCTCTGGTAATTACTGCACTATGTCCTGCTCACCCAGCTGTGTTCCAGGATTGCTACCTATCTTCTGCTGAGATGAGCACTCCTTTCCTATGGCTTAGCAGCCTCTAGTAAACCCAAAAGATTGTACCTTATTTCCTTAGTGAAGCAAAAATTGGAATGGTTATTTTTTTTTTTTGCTTTTGCAGGATATAAAGCATTGATGTTGAAGGAGGATTGGGGAAAGGATTCCAGCAAATCATGACACTTGTGTTCTGAATGAAACTTTAGAAATTATGCAATCTGATGCTATCATTTTAAATATGAAGAAACTGAGGCCTAGCAAAGTTAAGTGAGTTAAATTGAGCTGTCATTCAATGTGTCCAGGATAAGTGAGTTTTTTTGCACTCAAGAACATCTTCCATTTTCTCTATCTTGCACAAGGGTCATCAATAAGTGTAAGTTGGTTGTTCCTCAAATTTGTATTATCTTAACATTTTTTCTTGGGGACAAGTAACCCTTGTTTAATATCACTTTTAGAACAGTATGCTGAGGAATTCTGATATTTGAAAATTCCTTCTTTTTGTTGAAACTTACCCTTCATTCCATTCCAAGGTCTAAAAGTATGCTTTCTCAGAACAGTCACATAGGAAGAAATAGTATTGTATTCATAGATGAACAATTTATGAACCATGGAAGATTGTTTAATTGCCTTCTACAAGTCATAGATGTTTTGATAATGGTTTGTTTCATATTTAGTATGGCAGACACATAGTTCAAGCACTGACTGTTCTCAGAGTGTTTCAGGTTTGAAGAATCTGCTAAGATTTATACACTATTGTCAAAGCTTCCAAGAGCTTGTGATCACCTCTGCACTATGATAAGACGTTAAAGTAGGATTTCAGTGGGAGAAATTAACTCAATGACAGGGGAAAAAGTATGAATTGGGTTTATCATGAAATCATAGATTCTCTGAGGTGGAAGGGTCCCCAAAGGTGATCTAAGCCAATACATACTTGAAAAAGGATGCAATATACCATGGCTGACAATGACAGCTTTTGCTTAAAGATTTGCAATGAGGGGTACCCACAGCCTTCCACAGAGCTAATTACACTTTTAGATAATGCTTATTGGTAGAAAATGTTTCCTAAATTCAAGTTAAAATTTGTCTTTTTTTGTAATTTCCCATGATTGGGAGTGTTTTGTCCTCTGGGGCCAAGGAAAAGATGTTTATTCATTAATGTCTGATTTTATTTTTACTTTTTTTGTTTTTATCATTTTATTTAATATTTTAATTTTCAACATTGATTTCCACAAGATTTTGAGTTACAAATCTTCTCCCCATTGCTACCATCCCCCCATTCCAAGATGGCATATATTCTGATTGCATCATTCCCCAGTCAGCCCTCCCTTCTTTCACCCCACTCCCGCCCCCATCCCTTTTCCCCTTACTTTCTGGTAGGGAAGGATAAATTTCTATGCCCCATTCCCGAAATATTTTGTTTCCCAGCTGCATGCAAAAAACAACTTTGTCTTAAGCCTCTGTTTTTAAAACTTTGAGTTCCAAATTCTCTCCCCTCTTCCCTTCCCACCCACCATCCCTAGGAAGGCAAGCAATTCAACATAGATCACACATGTATCATTATGTAAAACACTTCCACAATGCTCATGTGGTAAAAGACTAACTATATTTCCTTCCATTCTATCCTGTCCCCCTTTATTCACTTTTCTCCCTTGACCCTGTCCCTTTTCAAAAATGTTTGCTTTTGATACCTCCTCCCCCTATCTACCCTCCCTTCTATCACCCCACCTTTTTATCCCCTTTCCCTTATTTTCCTTTGGAGTAAGATACCCAATTGAGTGTGCATGTTTTTTACTCCTCCAGTTGAATCCGAGGAGAATAAGATTCACTCATGCCCATTCACCTACCCTCTCTTCCTTTCCAACAGAACTGCTTTTTCTTGCCACTTTCATGTGAGATAATTTACTCCACTCTATCTCTCCCTTTCTCCCTCTCTCAATATATTCTTCTATCATCTCTTAAATTTATTTCATTTTTTAGACATCATCCCTTCATATTCAACTCATCCTATGCCCTTTGTCTATATTCCCATCAAGTCCCCTAATCCTGAGAAGGGTCTCATGAATTACACACATCGTCTTTCCATGTAGGAATGTAAACAAAATGGTTCAACTTTAGTAAGTCCCTTATGATTTCTCTTTCTTGTTTACCTTTTCATGCTTCTCTTGATTCTTGTGTTTGAAAGTCAAATTTTCTATTCAGCTCTGGTCTTTTCACTGAGAAAGCTTGAAAGTCCTCTATTTTAATGAAAATGCATATTTTGCCTTGGAGTGTGATATTCAGTTTTGTTGCGTAGGTGATTCTTGGTTTTAATCCTAGCTCCTTTGACCTCTGGAATATCATATTCCAAGCCCTTCGATCCCTTAATATAGAAGCTGCTAGATCTTGTATTATTCTGATTGTGTTTCCACAATATTCAAATTGTTTCTTTCTGTCTGGTGGCAGTACTTTCTCCTTGACCTGGAAACTCTGGAATTTAGTGACAATATTCCTGGGAGTTCTCTTTTTGGGATCTTTTTCAAGAGGCAATCGGTGGATTCTTTCAATTTCTATTTTACCCTCCGGCTGTAGAATATCAGGGCAGTTTTCCTTGATAATTTCTTGAAAGATGATGTTTAGGCTCTTTTTTTTGATCATGGCTTTCAGGTAGTCCCATAATTTTAAAATTATCTCTCCTGGATCTATTTTCCAGGTCAGTGGTTTTTCTAACGCGATATTTCACATTGTCTTCCATTTTTTCATTCCTTTGGTTCTGTTTTTTGATTTCTCATAAAGTCACTAGCTTCCACTTGGTCCAATCCAATTTTTAAGGTAGTATTTTCTTCAGTGGTCTTTTGGACCTCCTTTTCCATTTGGCTAAATTCTCCCTTTCAAGGCATTCTTCTCCTCATTGGCTTTTTTGGAGCTCTTTTGACATTTGGGTTAGTCTATTTTTAAGGTGTTGTTTTCTTCAGTATTTTTTGGGTCTCCTTTAGCAAGTCGTTGACTTGTTTTTCATGGTTTTCTTGAATCACTCTCATTCCTCCTCCCAATTTTTCCTCCACTTCTCTTCCTGCTTTTCCAAATCCTTTTTGAGCTCTTCCATGGCCAGAGACCAATTCATGTTTTTCTTGGAGGCTTTTGATGTAGGCTCTTTGACTTTGTTGACTTCTTTTGGCTGTATGTTTAGATCTTCTTTGTCACCACAAAAGGAGTATAGAGTTTGAGCTTGATTCTGGGTTTGAGTCTGAGTTCCTTTTCACTGCCTGTTCATGTTCCCCACTAACTACTTGACCCTTGAGCTTTTTGTCAGGATATGGTGGCTTGTAGAGTAGAGAGCACTTTGTCCCAAGCTTTAGGGTCCAAGCACTGCTGTTTTCAGAGCTACTTCTACTCCACTGTCACCCCAGGCTCTGTCACAGCAGCACTCCTTCTCACCCAAGAACCACCAACCAGGACTGCAGTCCAGATCCAAGCAAGCCACAGCAAAAGAAGTTTCCTTTGTGCCCACAAAGTGCTCCTTGCACTCCTGCTCTGATCTGCTGCTAGATTCCTCCCACCATGTGAGCCAGGGACTCATGAGGCAGCTAATGCTGTAGCTCTGGAAGCAGCCTCAGGAGCTTCCTGCTGCTGCCACTGCCACCTGCACACCAATTCCACCAACCCCAAGGCTGGTGATTGGACTGCTCTGAACTGGATTCCACAGTTTCCCTCTGACCTGCTCTTTGGTGTTTGTGGGTTGAGATGTCTGGTAACTGCCACAGCTCGCTGATTCATGGCCCCAAGGCCTGTTCCGGCTGGCTGACTCTGGGTCTGGTTTGTCCTTTTGTGGCCCATGCTGGGCTGCCCTCTGCTCCCAGCACCACATGATAGACCCTTCCCAGTGACCATCCAGGCTCTCCTGGGCTGGAGACCTGTCTCCCTTTGCTATTCCATGGGTTCTGCAGCTCTAGAATTTGTTCAGAGCCATTTTTACAGGTGTTTTGAGGGATTTGGGGGACAGCTTAAGCAAGTCTCTGCTTCACAGCTGCCATCTTGGCTGCCCTAATGTCTAGTTTAAAAAAAAAACTGGCATTATGATTTCATTACTACAGTAGGCTGACTTCGAAAAATTCCCTCTTCCTATTCAGATTAGCACTTGGTCTGCAAACTCTAGCCTTAGCAAGTTGCCAAGTGATCTCTGCAGTGTCATACTTCCACATTGTCAGAGGTTGGACTTGAACTCACATCTTCTTGAAACAGAGGCCAACTCTTTATTGTCTACATTCCACTGTGTCTTTTTATTATTATAGCTACTGGCCCCTGAAATAAGCTATGAAGTTATGGTACCATGGGAAAAGCACTTACTTTAGAGATAGAGGACCAATGTTCAAATCCTTGCTTTAATCCTCACTGCTTATATAACCTCAGATATATCTCTTTAGTCCCATGGGCCTCAATTTCCCTATTTATAAAATAAAGATTTTGGACCATATGGAGTCTGTGATTCCTTTCAACTCTAATTCTATGATCCTATGATTGAATGCACTCTAGCAAGACCTCTCTTCTCCAGGTAAAACACTTCCAGATTTTTCAGTGGATCCTCACAAAGCATAATCTCAAGATCCTTCACCATTCTGATTGCTCTCTTCTATATACTAACCAGCATATCAGTGTCTTTTGTTGTCAGTACCTTTCTGTTCCTTTTCTCTGGGCCCAGTGTCCTTCATATCTTTGCATATTCCCCATAGTGAAACCTGATCTTAGCACCCTATAAACTGGGGGAAAATATGATCAACTAACAAATCTACTTAGCTATAATCCCTTGAAAGAGTTACATTTTGACTGCTATGAGCACACTAGCCATCAGTTTTTATTCTTTTTTATCTTTGTCATACCAATGTACCATGCAGGTGTTCTTCCAATGTCTCATTCTCACCGTATGACTGAGTCACATGCTTTACTAATTACATATCTTGTATCTTGTGGCTTCATTTATAATGAAGATGTCAAGATGAATAAGTTTCAGTTTTTCTGTTAGTACATTGTTCCTTACATAAGACACTGCATTTTCTAGCTCACTACCTTTTCACTAGCTGTCACCCACTCTCCCTCCTCATCTCCGTCTCAGGAATTACCTAGCTTCCTTTAGGTCCCAGGTAAAATTCTATCTCTTACAAGATGCCTTTCCTGATTCTCCTGCCATGAATAGCTTCCCTCTTATACAAGCTCTGATTTATCCTGACTATATCTGAATTACACATGTAGTCAGTTTTGAGGTAACTAGATAGATACTTTTCCCCAAAATATTTCCTTTATGTAAAATCACACCATGAAAAGCACAAGGCTTATGGGGAAAAGATGACTGGGATACAACATTCAACAACTTCATCAATGATGAATTTTAAAACATAGGAACCTAATGAAAATGATAATGCAGTTTTGTACATGTTAAATAGTTAAGACATTAAAATACTGCAACAAATTATCACAGAGTCCACAGCTTCAGCTTTTCTGCAGTTTCTAGCTCCTGATCTACCTGCACCCCAATTCTCACAGTCAGGCTAGCAAAGTCTTCCCTAATTCAGGTAACAGGGATCAAGGCCATTGGGAGAGAAGACAGGCATTATCCTTTCCTTTCCTACAGTTCCTATTGCACCAGAAGAATAAATATGGCACTTTACATGACAAAAACTTAAAATTCACTTTTAGAAGTGGGTATCAAAAGAGGTGCAGATTGTGAATGATTCTGAAATAGTTCAATTTTCTGCATTTTTGATGTTTCTCATGGGAGGAATCACACGTAATTAAACTTGATGCTCAAAACATTCCCTAATAGATCAATTGAACTAGAACAAATACATATTTTCAAAATAAATATGACAGCAGAATTGACTGTAATTATTTTCATATTGTCTCTCCCATTAAACTGTGGCATCCTTGAGGGGAAGGAATGTTTCCTCCATTTATATTTCTTGTTTTTAACACAATATGTGGCACATAGTAGGTGTTTAATAAATACCTGTTTACTGACTCTCAACTTATCATTAGACAGAAATCATATTAAAAATTTAAAAATATAGAATTAATATTTATAAATGGCAATAAAATATGTAAATCAGCTCATGTGATAATAGTAATAATAGCATTTATATAGTACTTTCAGGTTTGGAAAGCACATGATATTTCATTTGAACAAAAAATGTGCCTTATGCATTGATAACCATGAACCATTTAATTCATGAAGAGTTAATTTGAATTGGATGTCTTTATGATGCACAGGCCTATGCACTGTGATGCCTAGCCTGCTGAATAAAAGTTCTCTCAGATAAGTGCCTACAAAGAAGTCATTCTCTGTACAGCTCTTGAAAATGGTCAGTAGGCACTTGTCTCTAAGTTATATGAAATGTAGTCAGGAAAGCATACTGAAGATCTCTCACTATGGCAGTAAAGTGTGCTGATTTTTTTCCTTTTTTATTATGCTGTTTGCAGCTATGAAGAACTTTTCACAAGATCATTGGGCCAGAGATTTAGGGCTAGACAGGATTTTAGAGGGCATGTATTCCAGCCCCCACATTTTATAGATGAAGAAACTAAGGTTCAGGGAGGTAGAATGATTTGCCCATGTTCAAACAGGTAGTAAGTGGAAGAGTCAGAATTCAAACTCAAAACCTCTGACTCCAAATCCAGTACCCTTTCAACTATGCTATATGACTCCAATTTAAACTACAATAAAACCTTGGGAAGTGTCCAGTTAGGTCCTCAGGGGGCAGCTACAGCTACTACTACTCACAGGATGTTGTTTGTCTTTCATTCTTGAAGAGTACCAATGACATCAGCAGGGTAATGTCTTGACTTATTTCTTCCTACTCTTCTTCCTTCTCTTCCCCTTCCTCTTCCTCTTCCTCCTTCTCATATCCTTGCATGTGAGTGCTTTGTCCAAAGGAATATAAATTTTGATTGCTTATACTTTACAAGGCATCTGGGGTTTTGGGGGCCAAATTTTTTTCTCCCTGTTTATTTATTCTACCATTGTTTCTTTTTTAAAAACTGGGTGAATTAACTCCTTTGTCTCATGTAATTTTCACTTATTATTCATTGAAAAAAAAGCTCTGGAAAATCAGGCTTTAATAAAGCACATTAAGATTCAAATGAAGCTACTTGACAATGCCTTTAAACCCCAATCACCCTGGCTTTCACTTATTGGCCAATAATAGGTCCCAGCTCAAACCTCACTTATTCTTTGTTTGAGTTTCGATGTCTCAGAGTGAGTGTAAGTAGCGATTGTTTCTGTTCTGGCCAGATAATCCGAAGGTCTTCCCCTTCCAGATAAATTCTTTTGCGATGGCAAACTAGGCCATTTCCCCCTCATTTCCTACCTAGGCTTTAGTTACTGCATGGACATTGTCTCAGACAAACTGAGACCTGGGGAAGACCTTTGCTTAAAAAAGCCAAGGCCTACCACTGCATCTGGGGCCATCACCAGTCATCCTAATCCGTATCTTGCCACTGGACTCAAATGACCTTGGAGGAGAGAGTGAGGCTGTTCACTTTGCACACCTCACTTAAATCCAATTCATGTGAAAGTCAGGGCATCACCCTGCAGGTGTCATTGATCCTCTTCAAGAATGAAGGATGAACAGCAACAACAATAAAATCTTAGTTACCTAGCACCTGGCCCATATCTGGAACTTTGTATTCAGGCCTAGGCAACATATTTTAAGATGGAGGTTAAGAAGTGGAAGAGTGTTTTGCAGAGGACAGCAATGAATACAGTAATAATTGCAATGATACTATATGAGGGTTAGTTGAGGTTGTTTAATCTGGACAAGAGAACATTTCTGTGAAGGGAGGAGACAGTGCAGATATTTCAACTTGATCTAAGGAAAGCATTTCCTTACAATTAGAATTATACAAAGGTGGAATGGGTGTCAGTCAGGGTACCCTTCTCATTAGCAATGTTCCTACCAAAGGCTAGATGACCAAATGCCAGACATTTTGAAGAGTGCATTTTTACTCAGGTACAGGTTGGATTAGAGAGCCTCTGAAGTCTCTTACAATGTTGACATTCTGTGCATGTATAAACAACTATACATTCTCTGAATGTATAAACCCTCAATCAACTGGCATTTTACTAGACATTAAGACCGAATCAATGCTCAGGTACCTGGGTGATGTAGTGTCTAGAATGATGGACCTGGAGTCAGGAAGATCTAAATTCAAATTCTACCTCAGATGCTTTCTAGCCGTGTGACTCTGGGAAACTCATTTAACCTCTCTCTGCCTGTTTTCTCATCTGTAAAATATTGATGATGATAGCATCTAACTTCCAGGATTTCTTATGAGGATAAAATGAGATTTTTGTAAAGGGTTTTGAAAACCTTAAAGCTCTATATAGATGGTAACAATTATTAGCTATTAAAGATAACTATAATAGAAATTATATTACAATAAGTACATAGGAGGTATTCATATTCATGAATTGAGTTGAATTGATATGAAGCATCCAGGAAAAGGCACAGCCCTTTTTATTAAAAGTGGTGAATTAGGGATACTCCTCAAGGAGGAGAATGTGTTAAACCTTGACAGGTGGAACAATTTCAATTGGTGAAAATATTAGAAGTGACCTTTGCAAATATAAGAGAGATACTTTGATTGAAATGAATACATTCCCCATGAAGATCTGGGTTCCAAATATGGGTTTGACTGGAGAAAGTTAAGATAATACTTCCTGTTGTGCTATGTCACCAATATATGGACCAGTCAATGGATGGATAATATGAAGGTCATTGCCGGGCTTCTAGGAATTAATACCACTATCTCTAGTCATTATATTTGACAGGAAACCAGGGAGTGAGACATGTTGGTTGTTGAAAATCTGGGCAACTACCACAGTAATCAGGAGTGAGAGCCAGATTGTGAAAGTCATTGAACACCAGGCTAAAGAAATATGTTTAATTCAATGATTATTATAACTGATTTTACATATTGCCTTACACATACTATCTCATTTGAACTTTGCAACCTCATTCAAAGTAGATACTTCAGCGAGTACAAATATTGCACTTGAATTGTGAGTATCAGATAGTGGAAGTGGTTATGAGGATCTAAGTCAATTCTTCAAAATTTGCTGATCTTGGAGATATGAATCTTGTTGTGCAGTAAAAAGAAAAAAAAATAACCTGGGAGGAAGAAGGTGGAAGATTTTCCATTTTTTTTCAGGGCTATATGAGAAGAAGTAATATGAGTGGTATTGAGGGGGTGTCTCATACCAAGAGGCTTACTTCATAGCTCTACTTCTTGGATGCATGAACAAGGACAGCACTCTTCTTGTTTTCTTTTTCCTTCAACAATGTGGTCCAGGTTACTAAAACTCATGAGTTCTGAGAAAGAATCAGTAGAAACTGTCATTGGTATAAATGAAAGCATAGGTCCAATAAGAAGAAAAAAAAAGATATGGATGAGGAAGTGGAATAAAATATATGCTTTCTAGTTTAAAGGGATCAGGGATAGGCAGGAGAGATATGGTCAGAGATTAAAGATTACCATAAATAACTAATTTCTTGTAATTTGCCAAAAAGTCTAAAACTTTCTATGTCATACTTCTGGGTTTATTTAGTAACTAACATGAAGAAATTCTAAATTTTTTTAACAACGGAAGAAAACCAAAATGTTTCTCTTTAGTCAGCCAATTTGAATGAAAACCAAACCTATACATTTTCTAGAATTATTGAACCTGATCTCCCCTAATAGCCACTCACTCCTTCCCCCCAATAGTGTCTCATCATTAAATAGAGATGATATTCAGATAGGAAAGGAGATTGCCCATGGAATTTAAGCCCTGTCTGACTCTGCCAAGTGGGAAAAGCATCAGTCATAGCCCATGGAATAAACTTTCTTTTAGACTTAGGACAAACAATAATGTGTTCAGACAGCCTTATTACTGGAAGATTAGCTAGTGGGTGATGAATTTAGAAGGTTATGAAAACACAGGAAGACCATCAACTAAGGTGTGAAGAAATTCTGATCTGCTAAGTACCCACACTGAAGAAATTATGGACCCTTTGAAATATTGAAATAAACACTATGCCAGGAAAAAAGTCAGAGCATTACAATATATCTGAACTGGATTCAAACCCTGACAATATCCCAGGCAATTTGTGTTCCTAGGCGAATGCCTGGGATAAGACCTATACCTACTTTGGCAGCTAGGTGGCGCAGTGGATAGAGTGCCTGAAGTCAGAAAGACTCTTCCTGAGTTTAAATCTGGCCTTAGACACTTTTTAGCTGTGTGGTCCTAGGCAAGGCACTTGACCCTGTTTGCTTCAATTTCCTGATCTACAAAAAGAGCTGAAGAAGGAAATGGCAAACCACTCCAATATCTTTGCCAAGAAAACCCTAAATGGGTCACAGAGAGTCAGACATGACTGAAACAACTGGACAACAATACCCGCTTTAGCTGCAGGCAATAGGCAGCATCCCATTTAGTATGTTTTCCGTAGTATTTCATAGTACGAGAGCTGGCTAAATCTTGATTTTCTATTCATTGAAATATGGCTGAAGCAGGGAATCTGGGAGACAATCAGAAAGACCATCTTCTTTAGTTTTAGCACTTCATTGAACTTACAAGAAAGAATTTAGTCAATTGGATAGACAAGTTGAAAAATATATTTGTCTACTATATTGCTTACTTTCCTCACATTATTTATTTAAGCATGCATATTTTAAAATTGACTCAAATATAACAATCAGGTATGTGGAGTTAATTGCTTAAATGGCAGGAATGATTAATTACTCCAACAAAATTATGGATTCTCATTGTTATTAGGTAAACACAGCAAATATGGTATGCATATGGATATATTAACTCTTACAGGATTATTAAATTTTCTCAAAGGTGGTTGTTAAAATGATGGTTTTTTCCCTTTAATATCTTTTTCAACTTTTTAAAAATTATTTTAATATTTTTAGTTTTCAGCATTGATTTCCACAAGATTTTGAATTACAAATTTTCTCCCCATTTCTACCTTCCCCCCCATTCCAAGATGGCATATATTCTGATTGCTCTGTTCCCCAGTCAGCCATCCCTTATGTCACCCCACTGCCCCCCATCCCATTTCCCTTACTTTCTTGTAGGGCAAGATAGATTTCTATGCCCAATTGCCTGTATATTTATTTCCCAGTTGCGTGCAAAACCAACTATTTTTTGAACATCTGCTTTGAAAACTTTGAGTTCCAAATTTTCTCCCCTCTTCCCTTCCCACCCACCCTCCCTAAGAAAGCAAGTAATTCAACATAGGTCACACATGTATCATTATGTAAAACCCTTCCTCAATACTCATGTTGTGAAAGACTAACTGTATTTTGCTCCCTCCTATCCAGTCCCCCTTTATTCAATTTTCTCCCTTGACCCTGTCTCTTCTCAAAAGTGTTTGCTTTTGATTACCTTCTCCCCCTACCTGCCCTCTCTTCTGTCATCCCCCCTTTCTTATCCCCTTCCTCCTTCTTTCCTGTGGGTTAAGATACCCAATTGAGTGTGGATGTTATTCCCTTCTCAGGTCAAATCGGATAAGAGGAAGATTCACTCATTCCCCCTCACCTATCCCCTCTTCCCTTCCAATAAACTGCTTTTTCTTGCCACTTTTATGTGAGATAATTTATCCCATTCTATCTCTCCCTCTCTCAATATATCCCTCTCTCATCCTTTAATCTGATTTTAATTTTTTTAGATATCATCCCTTCATATTCAACTCACCCTGTGCCCTCTGTCTATGTATATGTGTATATCTGTATATTCCCTTCAGCTACCCTAATAGTGAGGTCTCATTAATTACACACATGATCTTTCCATGTAGGAATGTAAACAAAACAGTTCAACTTTAGTAAGTCCCTTATGATTTCTCTTTCTTGTTTACCTTTTCATGCTTCTCTTGATTTTTGTGTTTGAAAGTCAAATTTTCTATTCAGCTGTGGTCTTTTCACTGAGAAAGCTTGAAAGTCCTCTATTTATTGAAAGTCCATATTTTGCCTTGGAGCATGATACTCAGTTTTGCTGGGTAGGTTATTCTTGGTTTTAATCCTAGTTGCATTGACCTCTGGAATATCATATTCCAAGCCCTTCGATCCCTTAATGTAGAAGCTCCTAGATCTTGTATTATCCTGATTGTGTTTCCACAATACTTAAATTGTTTCTTTCTGGCTGCTTGCAGTATTTTCTCCTTGATCTGGGAGCTCTGGAATTTAGTGACAATATTCCTAGGAGTTTTCTTTTGGGGATCTTTTGTCAGGAGGCAATCGGTGGATTCTTTCAATTTCTATTTTGCCCTGTGGCTCTAGAATATCAGGGCAGTGCTCCTTGATAATTTCTTGAAAGATGATATCTAGGCTTTTTTTTTTTTATCATGGCGTTCAGGTAGTCCACTAATTTTTAAATTATCTCTCCTGGATCTATTTTCCAGGTCAGTGGTTTTTCCAATGAGATATTTCACATTGCCTTCCACTTTTTCATTCTTTTGGTTCTGTTTTATAATATCTTGATTTCTCATCAAGTCACTAGCTTCCACTTGCTCCAATCTAATTTTTAAGGTCGTATTTTCTTCAGTGGTCTTTTGGACCTCCTTTTCCCTTTGGCTAATTCTGCCTTTCAAGGCATTCTTCTCCCCTTTGCCTTTTTAGAGCTCTTTTGCCACTTGAGTTAGTCTATTTTTAGGGTGTTATTTTCTTCAGTATTTTTTGGGTCTCTTTTAAGCAAGTCATTGACTTGTTTTTCATAGTTTACTCATATCACTCTCATTTCTTTTCCCAAGTTTTTCTCTACTTCTCTTGCTTTTCCAAATCCTTTTTGAGCTCTTCCATGGTGCAGTACCAATTCATATTTTTCTTGGAGGCTTTAATGTAGGCTCTTTGACTTTGTTGACTTCTTCTGGCTATATGTTCTTTGTCACCAAAAAAAGATTCCAAAGTCTGAGTCTAAATCTGAGTCTGTTTCGCTGCCTGTTCATGTTCCCAGCCAACTACTTGACTCTTGAGCTTTTTGTCAGGGTATGACTGCTTGTAGAGAGTAATTTGTCCCATTTCTGAGGGGCTGCGTTGCTATTTTCAGAGTTACTTCTACACAGCAAGCTCTGTCACACCAGCGCTCCTTCTCTCCCAAGAATCACCAACCAGGATTGTGGCCCAGGTCCAGGCAGGGAAAGCAAGCTTTGCACTCCAGCTCTAATCTGCCACTTAATTCTTCCCACCAGGTTGGCCTGGGGCTGGAAACAACTCCAGCTGTAGCTCTGGAAGCAGCCTCAGTGCTGCACCATCTCTGCCAGCCCCAGGGAAGTGGCCAACCACAAACTTCTTTCCCTCTATCCCAGAAGCTTTTCCCACTAACCTGCTCTGTTCTCTTTGGTGTTTGTGGGTTGAGAAGTCTGGTAACTGCCACAGCTCACTGATTCAGGGTGCTATGCCTGTTCTGCCCAGCTCCCACTCTGGTTGGTCCTGGCACAGCCCATGCTGGGCTCTGCTCTGCTACCAGCTCCATGCTATAGCCCCTTCTCAGGGACCATGCAGGCTGTCCTGGTCTGGAGCCCTGCTTTCCTTTGCTATTTTGTAGGTTCTGCAGCTCTAGAACTTGTTTAGAACCATTTTTATAGGTGTTTGGAGGGACCTGGGGGGAAGCTTAAGCAAGTCCCTGCTTTCCAGCCATCATCTTAGCTCCACCCCCTTTCCCTTCAATATCAACCAATGTTACTATCACTACCACTAGCAATAGTGAAGGGGAAAGACCTTTGATTTCATTGATATTTGGGAATTCACTGGCTAGGAAACTCCCTCTACCAATGCAAGTTGGTACTTTTCACTACAGCTTATGTGTTTAGGGAGTTGACTAGATTACTGAGAGTTTAAATGACTTGCCCAGGGCCATATAAATAGTATGTATCAGAACCAAGTCTTCCTGGATTGTTGGCTTTCAATCCATTGTAATATGGTGTTGCTAACAACAATTTGTACTCAATTACCACTGAAACTTTTGGAAGTATTATTACCTTCAATTTACATGAAAAGGCGCTTAGCACTTATTCATGCTAAATAAAGTAAAATAAATAATAGGAAAAGTACATTAAAACTACATTTTACCTATCTCTATAAGAGTGAAAAGATTTTTTAAATGATCTTTTTAAGAGCAACAATAAGATCTCTCTAATTTGCACAAAGCAGGTCAATCTGATTTAGGGAAATGCTGCATTCCTTGAAGAACATTTAAAATGATGTATTAGAACTATCTAGAACTGAAAGGGATTTCTGGGGTCATCTTACTTACATACATGATCAGTGGCTTCAGCATTGATTGATGATGGTCTATTGAGAACATTTTGGAAGTATTCAGCCCATCTCTTCAGGATCATGTCCTTATCACTAATCAATGTGGTTCTATCCACTCTCAGATTGAAGTCAGTCACTTTCTAGCCAAACTTCCAACTGAAAAAGAGGTTTTGGATGCCATTAGGCTCCTCTTGGGTGGCAAAGTGTCTGGTACTGGTTCTAGTCCAGCTAAAATTTACAAGGCAGCAGGTCCATTGCTCACACAAAAGCTGACTGAAATTTTCCAGGTTATATGGCAAGATGAGGTTATACCCCAGGAGTTCAAGGATGTCTCCATTGTCCATCTCTACAAAGGTAAAGGAAATAGATTGTCTTGTGACAAGTACAGAGGGGTCTCTGTCTTAGTCATTGCTGGCAAGATTCCTGCCAGAGTCCTCCTTAATATATAAACTACCTACTGCATAGTGTTAATGTAAAGAAAGACCCTAGTAAACCTTAGAGCACTACAAATATGCCTGACTCCTCAACTGCTAGTGTCCTCCCTCTCAAGCTGCTTTGAAAATAGTTGCATTTAGTAACTTCGTATTTATGTGGTACAACATTTTATATGTATTTGCTATTTTGCTCACAAGAATATAAGTTCTTCATGATAGGGATTTTTTTTATTCTTTTTATGTTTATCTCTAGAATTTAGAACATATCTGGCACATGATAGACACAATAAATGTTGTCAATCTGTTAATCATTACTTTAATAAATAAGTGTTGAATGAGATCCAAGATTGCATCCCTTATATTGAATTCAACTCTCAAATTGTATAAGGTGATATGATCATAGATTTAAAGCTGGAAGGGACCATGTCATCTAGTCTAACCTCTCATTTTATAGATGATCAACCTGAGGCCCAGAAGGGATGTTCTAGTGTCACATGCCTCTTTAGTGACACTGTGGAGTATGTACCATCTCAAACAAGAAACTGGTTCATCGATGCCATTGCTATAAACATACATGTATATGCCACAGGGAAGATGGTAAAGATCAACTTTCTATGTGACCATAACAATTTGCATCTCAAGTGAGTAGTAATAGTGCTGATTCAAGAGAGAACCTTCCAAAAAATAAAAATAAAAGTGATAAGCCATAGAGTTAACTTGAAAGTGCATATTCCAGGTTGTTTATCCTTAGTAGCATAACACAAGCCCATTGACAGTTATAGCTATTGACACTAGTACATGAACCCATAGGAGTTTATTGATACGATATTCTGATATTTGAACAGGAACAATACTATCTAGCATACCATGATGTAGTATCAGTTGACTGAGATTGTTAAAACAGCTGGGCTGCTACATGCTCTTTTCTACCATCATTAACCAATCATTCACAATTTATTAAATGCCTACTATGTGCCAAGAAGTGTATTAAACACTGGTAATAAAACAAGAAGCAAAAGACAGTCCTTGCCCTCATCCAGTTTACAATGTAATGGGGGAGACAGCCTGCAAACAAATATATATAAAGCATGCTATATACAAAATAAAGGTGTTCAGTTGTTTCAGTCATGTCTGACTCTTTGTGACCTCATCTGGGATTTTCTTAGCAAAGATACTGGAGTGATTTTCTATTTCCTTGTCTAGCTCATTTTACAAATGAGGAAACTGAGGCAAATGGGGTTAAGTTACTTGTCTAGGTTCAAACAGCTAGTAAGTATCTGGCAAGATTTAAACTCAGGAAGATGAGTCTTCGTGACTCCAGGCCCAGCATTCTATATACTGTGCCACTTAGTTGCCCACAGGATAAATAGAAAATAATTAAGAGAAGGAAGGTACTAGAATTTTAAAAAAAAGGATGGGAAAGGCTTATAGAAACTTGGATTTTAGTTGTGACTTAAAGGAATCCAGAGATTTCAATTATAGGAGCAGAGGAGGGAGAGCATTTCAGATATGGTAGACAGTCAGTGAAAAATGCCCAGAGCTGAGAGTAGAGTGTCTCGTTTATGGAATGGCCAGTAGGCCAGTGTCACTGGACTGAAGAGTACATGTCAGGGAGTAAGATGTAAGAAGACTACAAACATAGGAAGGGGTAGGTTATGAAGGGCTTTGAATGCCAAACAGAACATTTAGTGTTTGATCCTGAAGGCAAGAGGGAGCCACTGGAATTTATTGAGCATCAGAGTGATAAGATTGGATCTGTTTTATGAAAATCACTTTAGTGGCTGAATGGAGGAGAAATTGGAGAGGAGAGACTTGATGCAGACAGACATACTAGCAGGCTATTTCAATAATCTACCTGACACACAAGAGTCTGAATCTTCCCTATTCCTTTTACAAGATAAAAGAAGTGGCAGAAATGGGATTCAGAAAGAGGTCCTCTGACTCAAACTCTGGAGCACTTTTTGTTAGTAGATATATACTATATAAACTTTTAAGCATCATAGTTCCCAGGAGGAAGATTTAGCAACCTGAATTAGGATATTATGTTATATGCACACACATTGAGGTCATCCTTGATGAGGGTATTAAAAGAGAACAGACAGACTTTCACAAACAATATTCCACAGTAGAACACGTCTTTACTATCACACATTTGAATGAAAGATCATATTTCTCACTGTATTCATAATTTATTGGCCATTTTAATAGTATTTGATTTTGTAGGACAGAACATTGCTTTAAAATAGGAGTGCCTAACCACTTTTTGTATGTCATGGATCTTTCTGATACTCTTTTTTAATGAACAGAAATCTATTTTTGTCCCTCCCATACCCCACACTATTGAAGAAAAAAAGGAAAAAAAAAGTTTCATGTAAAGTGTTCTTAGCATTGTAATGAAGCCCATCTCAAAATAATGTTTCTAAATGCTTAAAATAAAATACATAAGATCACAAAAGAAATTAATTTTTTTGAAATAATGATGCAGATTTTTTTCCCATCCAAATTCATGAACCCATGGAAATCTACACACAGACCGCTTAGGGGTTTGTGAGGCCCAGGTAAAGAATCTGTCCTTAAAAGGTTACCTGTGATAAGACGTCTCCTGTACATATGCCAACTGAACAGTAAAAATCTCATTGAAATCACTCTAAATATTATTATCAAGTGAGAGCTAAACAGGAAGATGTAAGCTAGTCAGATATATGTGCAATTGTCATGGAAGAGATCAATCATAGTGTCTAATTTAAAGTGGGATTCCCTATGGATAATGATATTTGCTAGGAACTCCTGCTTGTGGATGGTATTGTGCTGATTGGTTCAAGCCCTAAAGCATGGCTGATGAGATCCTTAGTCTCTCAAAAGAGTTTGGCTTAATTATCCATAGCGGATGGGGTAGGGGTAGGGGGAGGGAAACAAGTGAATGAAGAATATCTATTTTCTAGGATATAATATACATGATAACTTGTATATCTTGTCCTTAAGTCTCTATGTGTTCATCAACATAGTTATCATATATAGATATGCATAAATATGTATACATATATATATAGTACATATACATACATATACATTGTTTTCTTTCCTTCCTTCCTTCCTTCCTTCTTTCCTTCCTCCCTTCCTTCCTTCTTTCCTTCCTTTCTTCCTTCCTTCCTTCCTTTCTTCCTTCCTTCCTTTCTTCCTTCCTTCCCTTTTTCTTCCTTATTTTTCTATCTACATAATCTTGAAGATATGAGGAAATAATTTGTTCAATAGAAATGTAACGTACTTCATTGCCTTTTAAAAATTAAAAACCTTTTAAAATGATTCTAAATGACTTTTTAACACGAAGTCTAGTCTTTTTAAAACAAGTATTCTGCTGGTGTGTAGCTACAAGTTAAGAAACACTGCAGTTTGCAAAAGAATTGAAGTTCACACAACACAAGATAGAGAGACGTGATGGTTGTCTACAGCACATTAAAAACCAGGACAAAGGAAAAGTAGCAGAGAGGATCTCATCAAAGCTATGTGTCATCAAAAAAGAAGATTAATGGGTGGTCAGACTAAAGTAAGTGATAAATTATTGGGTTCTACTGGTATATTTGTGATGTCAAAAGAATGTGAAGAAGGTTTATAGCAAATTGAGTTACTCTCTGTAGTGAATCTATGGGAAGACACGAAAAAGAGTCAAACAGGATGGGCAGATATGTATGGATTGCCATTAATACTATTATGTAAAATGCCCATGTTGATAAGACCGTGGACCTACTGCATTATTGGTTTATTGTAGTAATATGCATCTGCCTTTTTGACTCTGAAATATTCTAGAATATTATATATACACTTTGACTGTACAAATTGATTATAAACTCCTTGATGACTGGTATAGGGATACTAATTTGTATCTCTCATAGTGGCTCATGCAGTACTTCACAAATTGTTTTCTAGTTAGGTATTTATTCCATGTGTATTATTCAAGTTTGTTCATGTTTTCTACAAATCATCTGCCATCAATGTTCTCTATGTCAGATTGTGTAAGTCCCTAGAGCAGTGATTGATTCATAGCTTCTGAGTTGTATCACTTTATTTTTTTGATTCTGTGACACTTACCATCCCCTTTCAAAAAATGCTGCAAATTTTTTGTTTTTAAAACTATACTAAGATTTCCTTAATTTAGGACACCTTCTTAAGAGTACTATCCAATTTTACTCATATTGTAACCAAAACATTACATCATAAACAAAATTCTGCTGTGAGTAATAGTATATTGAAACAATATTATGGTACAAAGCACACTTTTGACCTGAAACAGTTCATACAACTTCCAACCAGTAACTATTTAAGTTGGAAACAAGCAAGCTTAGCTAGCTCAACTGGAAATTAATCTGGCTTGGCATTAGAATTGAATGGATCAATCATGACCTCTGCTGTTATAACTGACTTCGAACCCCTGGAAAAAGGCACACTCCATCCAATCTAGCAGGACAAGTGTCTTGCTCTCTGCCCTTTTACCTTACACAACCTTCATCTCACTTTTTACCTTTTCCTCAGTAATCAGCAATTAATCAATATTGTCATGGCTGCTAGAAGGGTATGGCAATATAGAACCCCGTGGATCCACTCAAAATACAGGTGATGGCCCAGACCAAACTTGGCCACCAAATCTGATCACTTATTTTATTCCCTCAGAACAGTGTAAGGACCTTGGAAGCAGGGTGTGTCTTTTTTTCAGTATCTCTAGTACTTACCACAGTGCCTGGCTGATAGTAAACGATTAATAAATACTTGGTTGTGGTTAGCAAATATGTTACTGAGCCACCATAGAGAAAATATTACAGAGGGCACTTTAAGATTCAATTTAAAGGATGAAACTCTAAGGAAGGGGATCCCTTCTTTTATTCCTTTGCTTTTAAAGAGGAAATAAAAAGCAACCCACAGCCTCTTGGATTAATGCCTGATTCTATTAGAGTGGTGCACATCTTGCAATTCTTAATTAATTTGTGGCAACCACATTCCAGACCCACAGTCATGTTCATCTGCATATAGCAGTATAATCTTTTTTCCTGCTATAATAAAAAAAAATATGAGTCATAAGTCTTTTCTAGGGGGTGTGGTTATCATCAGATAATCACACCCTTGGGGGGTTAAAAACACTTATCTCTGGATCATGACTCTGAATGCCCCAGGGGTGTGATTATCTCAGGAAACTCACACTCTCTGTCATGCCTAATTGCTTAATTATTATAGCACTGAGTTCACACCACTATACAGGAGCTACAGTTGTGTCAGCATTTCCATTATAAATCCTTATTTCTAAGAGTTTAGAACTTAGCCATGAAATCTGCATTGGCCTGAAAGTTAGCACAAACTGTTCTCGTTTGGGAAGCTTATTTCCCATGGAGATACATACACATACATACACACACACACACACACACACACACACACACACATACACCCATACACATATACACACACCCATACATCTACACACATGGATAGAGAGAGATAAAAGTAGAGATCTATCTCTATATATCCATAAGCACAAAAATATATACACATACACACATATAGATACAATTATATTAATTATTAGAATGATATACATATATAAATCATACATATAAGTAAGATGTTTCTTCAAATAGAATGAGTAGGCAAAAAGAGACTGCTAATTAATTGTCTTTAAGTTATGCTTCCTCTTTATACTTTTGGGAAAATAACAATTATATCTACATGTATATATATATATATATATATATATATATATATAAAGATATAGACATACTTTCAAAGGATAGATTGGACAGTTCCTTTGATAATATTTCATAATTTATACTTTACATGGTAGTGGAGGTAATGTGCCTATCAATTGGGGATGACTGAACAAATTATGAAGGCAATTATACTCTAAGAAATGATGAAGGGGGTGGTTTCAGAAAAATCTGGGAAGACTCGTGAGCAACGTACACAATAGTAGCAACATTGTGAAGTCAACTTTGAAAGACTTACGAACTTTGAAAAATATAATGACAAGTGATCATTTCAGAGGATGCATGATGAAGCATATTACTTACTTCTTGACAGAGAGGGAAGAATGGGCACAGGGTGCAGACCGAAACATAGTTTTTTTTTTTTGCTTTTTTGATATGGCCAATATGGGATATTATTTTATTTTCACTATATCTATTTATTTCAGTTTTTCTTTTTCAAGTGGAATGTTAGACAAAAATTAAAAGTCAGACAAAATAGATTTTTAACCAAGAATGTGTATACATACATACATACATACATATATATGTGTATATACATATACATATACATATATATATATATGTATATGTATCCCTTGATCCCTTTAGGCTACTGAGATATTAGATGACTCACCTAGGATTATACAACCAGTATATGTCAGAAGCAAGATTTGAATGCAGATCTCCCAGGTTTGAAGGCTAATACTCTATCCACTGTACTGTAATGTATCTCAGATAGGCAAAGGATAGTCAATAACATTCCCTTTTATTTAAGCTTAGTTGGCACTTAGAAATAACATACCTTAGAAAGTTAATCATCAAAGAAAATATTTGAATGGTCTTCAAGAGGGAAGAATTTCATTCAAAGAACATAATGGTGAGTGGGTTATTCAATGTGCAAACTGAAGAGTTTGGAAATAGAAGAATTAAACATTAAACATGCAAATAAGATTAAAACAAGTTTACATGAAAATGAAAGACTAAGCAATGCATGTTTTCATGTGGTTAGGGCTAGATAATACTATGTTATGTTGGATGTAGGAGTCTTTATTTAAAAAAAAATTCTTAAAAAACATTTTAGCAGAGACTTTGAAAATATAGAGCTTAACATGTTGCTGAAAAAAAAAACTAATTAGTCTGACATTATATGGGTTCTGAAAGTGAATGTTAGAGAATATACTATTTCTACATATCTAAAAGTGCCATTATATGCATTATATGCTAGTGCATAAAGTAATCCTAAAGAAATGTGAAAAGGGAAAAATAATAAAAACATCATTCATATACTTAATACATTAAAGAAGCAATTAATAAATGAAATGGGAAAAGACACAGAACTGAATGGAGATAAAGAAACATGCTTGAATAATTATTGGGTCAAAGAACAAATCATAGTAGTAAATTTTTATTTTTAAATTAAGTGAAATGATAATGAGGAGACAATTTAAAAATAAGTTATATAATAAAGCCTCAAAGTGAAATTTATGTCAGCAAATTTACATTCGCAAAGTAGAAAAACAAGATTAATGCAACAATTCCAGCAATAATCCCTTCTCTTTCCAATTGTCAATATCTCTTCATCTACAGCATCCTTTCCTGTTACCTACAAACATGCCCGAGATTTCCACATCCTAAAACAAAGGAAACAGTAAAAATTTACTTCACCCCAACATCTTTTCAAGCTCTCATTCTATACCTCTTCTTTTGGCAACCAGACTCTTCTACTTACACACATTTTCCTCACAGTCTATCATTTAATTGAAATTGCTCTTTCCAAAATCCTGATGCTTTCTCAGTTTCCAAAACTGATGGCCTTTTCTCAATCTTCCTTCTGCTTAACTTCTCCAGAGTATTTCATATTTTTGACAACTTTGTCTACCTGAATACTGTCTCTTTTCTTGTTTTTCTGGACTCTTATCTTTTGTTCTCGTTCTAACTCTCTAGTTGCTCCTGCAAATCTCCTTTGTTGGATTATCATTCCTGCAACGACTGTCTGTGAGCACACATACACATGTGTGTGAATGCCCTGGGACCTCTTCACTTGTGTTGACATTCTGTCTCTTAAGTACTATATATTCAACAGTGAACTTTTGGAAAATAACTTCAAGATCCGTGCATCCAATCCTAGTGTAACTCTAAAGCCAGTTTCTAATAGTCTGCACATTCTTGACTTATTTTAAAAAAGAAAAACTTGTATGTTGTTTTAAATTTAGACACTTTATTTTCCTGAATAAAAGTGGATAGACAGTGACTGCATTATTTCTGAGGAGGTTTGCTACTATTATGACTTTTTACTTGCTTCAGTTGTTTGCTAACTTCCCTATTTTCTAGTTTAATAAGTTATATTGAGTTCAGGCACCAATAGTCTTTTCTTTAAAAAAAAAAACAGAACAACAAAAATACAGCTATTTCAGTGATCAATGTATACCTCCACTCCCACATTCAAATGTTTATTTCTTTATGTTACACTTATTGTTGAGACATCTTGCTTTGCTAGATAAAAGAGCAGTAAATGCAAGTGGGATTCTTGATTGTCTTAAGGTTCTGATATGGCTTGACTATGTTTTAATTTTGTTGGTACATAAACATGTGCTTCACAGTGTTTTAGTTTTGATGGTCCATACTTAGAGCAGTAAGCAATCCATCTGGCTATACAGTAGGAAAGATACAAACAAACCTCAAACTAAGTACTTTGGGTAATTTTTTTCTTTGTTGTTATATTATGTCTAGTATTTTGAATTTTAGAGTAACTTCCACCTGGGTGGTTTACAGTGATTATATACATGTGTTGGTAGCACAGGCTACATGGTTACCAGAAATGGGTGAACAGTGGGTGAAAACATCTGGTGTTTTGGGAATGTTGAAATCAAGATGGTTCATTAAAGAAAAAAGGAATGACAAGTAGCAGTTGTTAAATGGAATGACAGAGAGTGCACGAGCCAGTTTGCAGTTTCAGTTTTGTTAATGTTTTCATTTGTGAGAAGTTATTAAAAAGAGGAGAAATGAAGGATTATATCGTGTGGAAAGGTACCAATTAGTGATTTTATAATTAGGCAATTTCAGTAAAGAACTCAAAAGGATAAGAATCCCAACTCTAGAGTCCAATTAGATTATAGATTTGGGATATGCTGTGTAATAGCTATTGATAACTATGCAAGCGAAATCTTAATATAATTAATACTTCTCTCAAAAGTAAGATGTCCCCAAACAGTCTTCTTAAAGCATAAACCTCATCATATTAATCCCTGCTTAAGAACATTAAACAGTTCTCTATTGCCTCCAGGATAAAATACAAACTTCTCCATTTGGCATTTAAAGGCCATCATAATACCATATCCCTTTTAAAAGCTTATTTCATATTATGCACTTTCCCATGCTCTACATTCTAGGCAAAGTGGACTACATGCCGTCCTCTTGACTTATCATTTCATCTCCTGCCTGTATCCCTTGGCACAGTCTATTTCCTGTGGCTAGATTGAGTACCCTAATCATTTATGCTGAGTTTCATTCAAGGCTCAGCTTGTGTGTCACCTCTTATAAGACAGATTTTTGATCCCCCTAGTGGTTAGAGCTGTTTTGCTCCTAAATTTGTCAAACAAAAGCTTACTAGTTTATGTGCTTAAAGATAATGATGATGACAAACATAATAACTGTGCTGTGAAGTAGGTAGTATTATTTTCCTCACCTTAGAGATGAGGAAACAGAAGTTGAGAGAGGTTAAATGACTAGTGCAGTCACAGATAATAAATATCTGAGGCTAGATTTGAACTCAAGTCTTCCTAACAACAAATCTTCTGTTCTATTCCCTTCCATCACGTAACTGCTTCTCTCCTCTTTTTGTGCTCTTCATAGTAGTATGTAAACTCCTTGAGGGGCAGGTAGGTGGCTCAATGAATAGACCACTGGGCTTGGAGTCAGGAAGACTAACCTTCCTGAGCTCAAATCTGACCTCACACACTTACTAGCTGTGTGACTCTGTGAAAGTCACTTAACCTTGTTTGCCTCAGTTTCCTCATCTGTAAAATGAATTGGAGAAGGAAATGGCAAACTACTCCAGTAACATTGCCAAGAATAGGCCACATGAGTTCATCAAGAGTAGAATACTACTGAGGGTACCCTTTGGCATGGCACTGGACAGTAGCAATCTGCCATTACTTTCCCTTACCCTTGAAATCCAGGCTAACTTCCTCTTGCCACCTTGCCCAGTTCTACAGAGCCCATTGAGGGTCTGTGACATAGGAGTTGCCAAATCCATTCCTTCTGGTGAGCTGGAAGACCAGCAGGCTTTACCATCTGTCTAGCCTCTACTTCTTACAGACCTCTTTATTGGCATAACTTAAGGGACCCTGAATCATGCACATGCTCTGCCTTTGAACCTTTAGGACTTCTAGTTTTTTCCATCCACCCTGAAGTTAATATTTCATTTGTAAATGTCTTTAATGTGATATCTACTCACATTTATTTCTTAGAATCTTTAATTATCTTCAAAGTTCAATTAAAGTGTCACCTTTCCTAATCTCTCTAACTACCTCTCCTCCTCGTATTTATTTTGTACATGCCTATCATCTTTCTCAATAGAATGTAAGATCCCTGTGGGCAGGGACTATTTCATTCTTGAACTTTGTTGGAATTGCTAGTGACTCCTCTGTCTCTAATCCTCAGTGTGTTCTGGGGAACTGGGCAAGGTGGCAAGAGGAAGTCAGGAAGGATGTCATAGATGTAGTGGGTTTTTTATTGTCCTGGATGGGTCTTGAGACAGCCTGGATTTCAAGGGTAAAGGGAAGTGATGGCAGATTGATACTATTCTGTGCCATGCCAAGGGGTACACAGTCAATATGTTTCTGTATTTACAAAATTAATTAAGTTCTTGAAAGTTTTTCTTTGGAGCATACTATTTAAATCTTAAATCGCAGAATGCTTGGTGATAGTTTTGGAGTTTTTCAAATGATCAAGTAAATTCTTCCACACATGTACCTTTTTTTAAAAAAAATTAAATTTATTTTTTAAGAAAAGAATTTGTAATGCTCAAATTTGTGTTTCTGTTTCAGCTTAGGATATTGATTTAAGTTGAGTTAAAGTAACCAAATTGGTCTTTTCTCAATAGTTTGTATATTGCTTTAGAATTATTTTTCTCTTTTAAATTCTGAACTTAAGATAAAAATATTTTTGTACACTTTATAGAATACTAGAGGATTATACGTGGAACTTCAAATCTCCATTATATGAAGCTTGTTTGTTATTTTAAATATATAATAAATTTTTTTTAAATGCAATTTATTTATTTAACATATTTGGTTTTCAGCATTGATTTTCACAACAGTTTGAATTACAAATTTTCTCCCCATTTCTACCCTCCCCCCCACTCCAAGATGGCTTATATTCTGGTTGCCCTGTTCCCCAGTCAGCCCTCCCCTCTATCACCCCCCTCCCCTCTCATCCCCTTTTCCCTTCCTTTCTTGTAGGGCAAGATAAATTTCTACGCCACATTGCCTGTGTATCTTATTTTTTAGTTGCATACAAAACCTTTTTTTGTTTTTGAACATCTGATTTTAAAACTTTGAGTTCCAAATTCTCTTCCCTCTTCCTTTTCCACCCATCCTCCCTAAGAAGTTGAGCAATTCAACCTAGGCCACACATGTATTATTATGTATAACCCTTCCACAATACTCATGTTGTGAAAGGCTAACTACATTTTGCTCCTTCCCAACCCATCCCGCTTTATTGAATTTTCTCCCTTGACCCTGTCCCCTTTCCAAAGTGTTTGTTTTGATTACCTCCACCCCCATCTGCCCTCCCCTCCATCATCCCCCCGCCTTTTATTTTTTTTTATCTTCCTCCCTCTTCTTTCCTGTGGGGTAAGATACCCAACTGAGTATGTATGGTATTCCCCCTCAGGGCAAATCTGATGAGAGCAAGGTTCACTCATTCCCCCCTCACCTGCCCTCTCCCCTCCTCCCATAGAACTGCTTCCTCTTGCCACCTTTATGCGAGATACTCCACCCCATTCTATCTCTCCCTATCTCCCTCTCTCAGTGTGTTACTCTCTCATCCCTTAATTTCATTTTATTTCTTTTAGATATCTTCCCTTCATCTTCAACTCACACTGTGTCTGCTCTCTCTCTTTTACATATATATATATATATACATAAACACACACATATATATACACATACATATACACATAGATATATACATACATACACATTCACTTATATATATACATAAACATATATATATACATATACATATACATATATATATATACACATGCATATTCCCTTCAACTACCCTAATACTGAGGTCTCATGAATCATACATGTCATCTTTCCATGTAGGAATGTAAACAAAACAGTTCAACTTTAGTAAGTCCCTGGCAATTTCTGTTTCTTGATTACCTTTTCATGCTTCTCTTGATTCTTGTGTTTGAAAGTCAAATTTTCTATTCAGTTCTGGTCTTTTCACTGAGAAAGCTTGAAAGTCCTCTATTTTATTGAAAATCCATATTTTGCCTTGGAACATGATACTCATTTTTGCTGGGTAGGTGATTCTAGGTTTTAATCCTAGCTCCATTGACCTCCGGAATATCGTATTCCACGCCCTTTGATCTCTTAATGTAGAGGCTGCCAGATCTTGGGTTATTCTGATTGGGTTTCCACAATACTCAAATTGTTTCTTTCTGGCTGCTTGCAGTATTTTCTCCTTGATCTGGGAGCTCTGGAATTTGGCAACAATATTCCTAGGAGAATTCTTTTGGGGAGCTATTTGAGGAGGCGATCGATGGATTCTTTCAATTTCTATTTTGCCCTGTGGCTCTAGAATATCAGGGCAGTTCTCCTTGATAATTTCCTGAAAGATGGTATCTAGGCTCTTTTTTTGATCATGGCTTTCAGGTAGTCCAATAATTTTTACATTATCTGTCCTGGATCTATTTTCCAGGTCAGTGGTTTTTCCAAGGAGATATTTCACATTGTCTTCCATTTTTTCATTCCTTTGGTTCTGTTTTATAATATCCTGATTTCTCATAAAGTCACTAGCTTCCACTTGCTCCAATCTAATTTTTAAAGTGGTATTTTTTTCAGCGGTCTTTTGGACCTCCTTTTCCATTTGGCTAATTCTGCCTTTCAAGGCATTCTTCTCCTCACTGGCTTTTTGGAGCTCTTTTGCCATTTGAGTTAGTCTATTTTTTAAGGTGTTGTTTTCTTCAGTGTATTTTTCAGTATTTTTTGGGGTCTCCTTTAGCAAGTCATTGACTTGTTTTTCATGGTTTTCTCGCATCCTTCTCATTTCTCTTCCCAATTTTTCCTCTACTTCTCTAACTTGCTTTTCCAAATCCTTTTTGAGTTCTTCTATGGCCTGGGGCCAGTTCATGTTTTTCTTGGAAGCTTTGGTTGTAGGCTCTATGACTTTGTTGTCTTCTTTAGGCTATATGTTTTGGTCTTCTTTGTCACCAAAGAAAGAATCCAAAGTCTGAGACTGAATCTGGGCGCGTTTTCGCTGCCTGGCCATATTGCCAACCAACTAACTTGACCCTTGAGTTTTTCAGTGGGGTATGACTGCTTGTAGACTAACGAGTTCTATGTTCTACGTTTGGGGGGGAGGTGCCAGCTCTGTCAGAGCCGCACTCCTCCTTCCCCAAGGACCCCCAGTCCAGACTGGGCTTAGATCTTCAGCAGGCTGTTGCTCTCCTGCTCTGATCCTCCACTTAATTCCTCCCACCAGGTGGGCCTGGAGCTGGAAGTAACAACAGCTGTAGCTGCCCCACCTCCGCTGCGCCACCTCCGCTGCCCCCGGGGCTGGAAGCCGAACCGTGAACTCCTTCCACTCCCGCAGCTTTTCCCACTAACCTTCTCCGCAGTCTTTGGTGTTTGTGGGTCGAGGGGTCTGGTAACTGCCGCAACTCACATATTCAGGGCGCTAGGGCCCCCTCTGCCCTGCTTCTGGTCTGGATCGTCCATGCCGCTCAGGCTGGGCTCTGCTCCACTCCGTTCCCAGCTCCCAGCTCCGTGTGGAATAGACCTCACCCAGAGACCATCCAGGCTGTCCTGGGCTGGAGCCCTGCTTCCCTCTGCTGTTCTGTGGGTTCTGCCATTCTAGAATTGGTTCAGAGCCATTTTTATAGGTTTTTGGAGGGACTCAGGTACGGAGCTCACTCTAGTCCGTGCTTACCAGCCGCCATCTTGGCTCCGCCCCCCCAATATATAATAAATTTTAACATGTAATTCTAAAAAGAAGACATGGGGGAAACTTTTGCAAAGGCACATATCTTATATGAAGAAAAGAAGGAGAACTGTTTAATTGGATCACAAAATGAAATCTATGTAGGGTAGTGATGTGTAATAAGCCTGGAAATTTAAGTTAGACTATGGTTGTAAAAAGGTGTTTGTCTAGGAATGTTGGGAAGATCTTCTCTATGAATTCCTCAAATGCCTCAAGATGTACTACCTTGATTATTTTTGTGAAAAATAACACCTTTAGAGATTTATTTGGGGCAGGAAGCGATTGATAGCAGATTGATAGATCTGATATTCTTAAAATACAGGAAACTGAGTCAAATGTATAAAAATAAGAGCTATTCCCCAATTGATTAATGGTCAAAAGATTCAAACAGGCAGTTTTCAGAAGAAAAGGACCCATGATAAAAAAAATGCTATCCACCTCCAGAGAGAGAACTTTAGTGATTCAGTCCTCTAGCCTCTGCTACTGAGTAAGCTGAGGCTGGAAGTACCCTTTAACTCAGGAGTTCTGAACTACAGAAGATTTAACCAATCCAGGGTCTCCCTTATGTCCAACATTTCCTGTGATGAAGCTGGGGTGACAAAGTGTATTGTTAATGGAAATATCTTTCCAATACATTAATAGGCTCATGTGACCTGCCTGAGTCACATGAGTCTGAGTCACACGAATCTGAGTCACATGGAGCCTGTGGTGGGAGGTGCTGGCCAAACAAGTGGAACAGAAAGTGAGACAGAAGAGTCAGAGCTGGGAGAGAGATGGTGGGAGATACAGCTTGGAGAGAGAGAAGGCAGTCAGAAAACAGAGCAGCTAGTGTGGGTGAGAGAGGGGAATTTTTGCCTAAGGGAGCTTGATTTGTGGGAAGTCCTGATGGAGTGAAGGCTTGGAGATGTCAGTGCCCCCTGCATTGATAATGTGTATAGATTTCTTCGTTGCTATGACGGATTTGGCTTTCTGGTGTTTGAATAAATGTTCTGATTTTGCCTTCAATGAAGAGAGGCTGTTGTATTTTGTGATTCAGAACTATGCCAGCATATTCATAGCAAACATAGCCACTGTGAGTATCACATTAGTGATACACAAAAGTAGAGCCAGCTTGGGTCAGAAACAGAGTAGATCAGAGCTTCACCTCCCTGAGCTATTGAGTGACTGCTACCCTTTCAGCCTGGCAAGGGTATGGTGTTAGTAATTTATGGCTCACTCCACTGCTCAGCTAAGATTGCTGCTCACACCACATAATGTTTGACCTAAATGGCTGTACAACCATGATACTAGACTACGACCAAGCACATCACTTGCCTGCTTATACTCATCCCTCAGGAGACTTAGTTATTGGTAGAATGGCTGGGAAGACTATTCTGCCACTGGGCATCTACTGCCAGGTTGAGCTGGACAAGTGCCTTGGCCTCTGGATTCTTCCCAGGTCATAGCATCACTGTTGGATAGGTCCTTCCACTGGACTTCATGAATTCAGCCACTGGCTTACCTGGATGGTACTATGCTCTCTTTAGCTGAAGTGTTTTGGTGATCTTTTTAGCTAGAGTACTATGGTGTTCTTTAAACTAGTAAGATGACCATTCATTTAGGTTTGGTATAAACCTCTTCTCTTCAACTCTTTCAGAACCTCAGGCTAAGGCTGTTTGTCACCACTAGGCAAGAGACGAGAGATGTATTGCCCCACTTACCCAAAAAGCCTTTTTGCTTTAAAACCCTCTTCTCTCAGTAAGCCAATCTACCTTGGCCTATGGTGAAAAGTTTATTTTCAGTTAGTTTTACTTGCTATAGTCCAATGGGAAACTTTTGAAAGGAAGTGGCTAGGGAGAAATGTATGAATGTAATCTGTACCCTTAGAGGTAAGGTTATTGTCTTACTAGTCTCTTCATATATAATTGAGCCAATGAATCCTCAGACTCTTCTTAGGATGGGGAATATCTATTTGCCACCTAAAGCTCTTTCTTTTTACATTTCAATGTTTCTGTCCTTTAACTCTGCCAAATTTTAAATTTTGCTAAAGTCTCAAGTACCCTTTACACTTGGTATTTTAAAAATTAGATTAATAATCTAAAATCTGTCAAGATTGTTAAGGAAAATTTGCCTGAATTAATAAAAAAAGAACTAGACATATAATCAGAAGATGTGGGTTCATAGTCTAGTTCTGCTACTTTTGACTTGTGTGACCTTAGGCAAGTCACTCTATCTTTCAGGGTCTCATTTTCCTCTACTAGAAAATCAGGGACTTGAACTAGATACTTACAAAAGCCACTTCCAGTATCAAATCCTTGGATCTTAGAGATTCTGTTCCAATGTCCCAAAAATGTTATCTTACTAGAGAATAAAACAGAAGACACTGCACTGTGAATTAGGACATCTGAGTTCAAATCACGCTTTGTCCACTATTTGCCATGTGACCTTAGGAAAGTAATAACTTTTCTGAGTCTCTTTTTCCTTGTTGTGAAAATTATTCTATTCATTTAACATTGGGTTATTAGAAAGCTCAATAAGCATATTTACCATTTAGGTTATTCATAACTTTATATCTTTCCCTGATTGGTGTTAAATCTTTGATCACATTAATTCATTTTAATTTAGATTAAAAACACATACAAAGTGGCAGGAGAATAGTTTTGTTATCTCTATTATGTGACTTTGTCAAGTCAACACTTAAACTGGGAGTAGAAACCCAAATTTCAGATTCTAGTGGGAAGTTTGAACCATTTGACCACATATGCTTCTGTTCTGATTTTGAAGCTCGGCCAATTCAAATGAAAATGTCCCGGTTCACTAATCACCCTCCAGAAACAACTGCCCAAGAAATGAGAGAACATATGTTGGTAACTGATGGTTTCTTATCTTGCTTCAACTGCATATTTAAAAAAAATAATTTATGGGTGGCAATTACAATGATTCCACCCATTATTTTCAGAACAGCTTCCTATCCACTAAGTATGAGAAACTTAATTGCTTACTTTATCAAAATTACGTGTCACCAGTACTGAGCTAATCTCTCTTTGTATACCCACTTGTCAGACAGTTTGCAGGTTTGATGTGTTCTGAGTGTAGATTGTGCAATCAAATAAAACTAATTTACATTTTAAATGCACTTCTTGCTTATTATAATTTCCTCCATGTTAGTAGTACCGTATTTACTAATGGCTGCTGTACCACATGCAGTACAGAAATTACCGATGGTTATGAATATTTAACACATGGGTAACATCTTCAGAAGATGAAGAATAATGTCTTTGTCTTGTTTAACATATCATATATAAGGCAATGGATCTGTGTAAATTTTCTCTTTAGAAAATTTAAAATATTGATAATTTTCTTAGGTAATGAATTTCAATATATATTTTTAAATTTTAAAATCATAGTTTTAACACCTAGATGGATTGTCAAGAAATCATATTGATTAATCCCTGTACCTTTAGAACCTTAAATTAATATCATCCCCATTTTACAGAGGAGAAAAATGAGTTACCACACAAAGTCATCTAGCTAGTAGGTGGCCTAAATTGATTCCAGATTTTCATTTCTAGGAATTCATTATATCACTCTACTACTCAATTCTGATTTGTTTTGAATTTAATATTGTAAAATCATAACTCCATTTGACTGCATCTTTATTACTGATGAAAGATGAAAAGTACAAAAGAAAGACATAGGTCTCGTATTTAATTATTCTTAATTAACAACAAATTCTAAATGGACTAAATTTACATATGAAGAATTCTGAGAATATCAAGTTGCTTAACACTTTCAATTGTGTGACTTTTTATAAAACATAAACTTTGGTTAACATGAATATGCCCTCTTTGTTATTAATCCACTCTGATCCTCCAGGGTTCTTTGTTGCTGTTGATCATTTTTAGAAGAATGGAACAATTTTCAATTATCCAGGTTCCTTTTAATCAATGTTATGCTTTTTATCCAATGCTAAAGCTAAGGCTTGCAGTTCGTATAGAGAAAAGAGTAGGTAGTATGATACCAAAAGTCTAGATTCAAATTCTTGTGCTCCCACTAACTACTTGTGTGAACTTAATTAACTTATTTAAACTCATGAGGCATCAATTATTTCATCCGTGGAATGACTTTGGAGCCAAAACCATCCATGAAATGGTTTTGGAGCCAAAAGTCTAGAATTCAAATTCCTGTGCTCCTAATTACTGTACCTTGAACCTAATTACTGTACTGTGAACTTAATTGACTTATTTAAACTCACAAGGCTTTAAATACTTCATCCATGGAATGACTTTGGAGTAGATGGTCACCAAGGTTCCTTCAAATTTGAAATCCGTAACTTTTGGCCCTTTTTTTATGAACTATATTTTAGGCCAGAAGCCAACTTGGAAACCTTGCTTCACAAAACAATTCAATTAGTTATCTCCTAATATAACAATTAGGCACCTAGGCGTTGCAATGGATAAAACTTTCTGGAGTCAAGAAGAGTCTTATTAGGTCTCAGACATTTCTTAGCCATGTGACACTGGACAAGTCTCTTAATCTCTGTTTCCTCACCTGCAAAATGGGGATAATAGTGGCACCTACTTCCCAGATTTGTTATGAGGATCAGTTCAGAGAATAATTATAAAGTACTTAGCACAGAGTCTAACACATAGGAGGTGTTATACAAATGTTAGCTATTATTATTATTATTATTATTATTAATTATTAATGGGCATCTAGGTGGTACAGTAGATAGAATGCTGTACCTGGACATAGGAATATTCATCTTCCTGGGTTCAAGTCTGGCCTCAGATGCTTACTGTGTGACCCTGGGCAAGTTACTTAACCCTGTTTCCCTCAGTTTTCTCACCTTTAAAATGAGCTGGAGGGAAAAATGGCAAACCACCACAGCATCTTTGCCAAGAAAAACCCAAATGGCATCCTGAAGAGTTAGACACAAGTGAAGTTAACTCAACAACAACAACATTATTAATAATTCATTTCCTAATATGTTAACATTTTCAAAAACCAAGATATTTTCAAATATCCTAAATTTTGTGATTTTGTGATCAATATGGCCAGATTATTCATGTATTTTCATAATTTTAACAACAGCTCACACTTTTACAGAGTTTAGGATTTACAAAGGGCATTCCTCACAACAACTCTGTGAAGTAACTAATGTAATTATTGGTTTTCCCATGTTCAAATAAGGAAACTGAAGCCATGAGAAGCTCTACAATTTGCGTGAGTTCACATAGCCAATAAGTGTGAAAGCTGGACCTAGAACTCAGGTCTTCTGATTTTATCCTCAGGGTGTTTACAAAGTATATCATGCTTCCTCATCTAGAAGTGCAAATTTTCATTCTCATATTTTGGTACCACGTGCACACTGCTTATTCTAAGCATCACAAATACAGGAGAAGATAAACAGGGAACTAAATTAATGTTTTTTCAATATATAACATAAAAGTTTTGGTGGCAATGCCAGCATAGTCATATAAAAATACAAGCCTTATTAGAGCTAATGAAAAAGGCCAGAAAGTCAGAAAGCTCCCTTTAAATTTCAAATGACACATCAACTAACAAGACTTGAATAAATCACTCCCTCTGCTCAGGCATAGGGGGAAAAACAAAACTGAACTCTAAAATACCTGCGGGATTAAGTTTGACCACCTTCACAAAGATGAGACCTGACTTAATATAGTAAGACACCATTTTTACTTTCTGGCAAGCTTTACAAAATTCTTCTCATGCAAAGGGCCAGCCCACAGGATAACTTTTATCTTTTTTTTGAAAGATGTATACAATTTGCTTAGCTGATTAATGAAACAAAGGAATGTTTATGGTAAAAAATAAATTGTTCCTTTGGCATCTAAATTATGTACAATTGGGTTAATACCTTAAACTACAGACACAATAAAGATTTACTGTTCGAGGTATTCATCAAGCTCTATAAAGTTTGGTTCTAAATGAAAGAGGAGGGAACCTACTGAAAGTTTAAGCTATTCCATTTCCAGCTCTGAACCAGACATCCGTGGATATGTAAAAAGGTGTTCTTCTACTTTTCACCATTTCAATGCCATAGACTGAGTGAAACTTGACTTTAGTTTTGGCTCAAAATACCTGTTTGAGACATTGGAGAATTTATATCACTGCATTGCCAGGACCCTCTCTCCACACCTCCATTGTATTTATGACAGTTCTGTTTAGCATCAATGACTCCTGTCCCAACTGGTTTGCCACAGCCTCCAACTTATCTACTTTTTCACATTGCTATTCCTCTTCTAATTGGTAGATATCCAATTCCTTCCTAATTTCATTCCTGAGGTAGTTGAAGTGTTTTTTTTTTTATTTTTGGTCTTAGAATATGTAATTTCTTGTTTTTTTTTCTCTGTGACTATATTCACCTACTTTCTTCATAGTCTCAGAAACATTTTAAATTTCTTTTTTTTGAGGGGGGAGGGCAAGGCAGTTGGGGTTAAGTGACTTGCCCAAGGTCACACAGTAAGTAAGTGTGTCAAGTGTCTGAGGCTGGATTTGAATTCAGGTTCTCCTGATTCCAGGGCCAGTGCTCTACTCACTGCACCACCTAGCTGCCCCAACATTTTGAATTTCTGAGAGGTGTTATATAAATGAAGTGTATTATTTAAGCAAAACAAGTAATGGCTTGCCTTTTTCCATAATGATGGAATATATATTATTGACCATCTAGTCTGGGAACTGCAAATTACTACCATTTTTAATCATTTGGGGGAATAGCATTAGTTTTCAGTGGTTTAAATAATTTTACTTTTTAAAAATTTTACTTCATGTTAAAGGCATTGCTACTATGCTGTAGAAACTAAATCAAATGATTTAGAGAAAGGGAAGAGAATTGCAGAAAATGAGAAAAATAAATGGAAAGTCTGTGATAGTTCACATTTTTATTGTGCTTGTCCAGGTAGGTCATGTAGTTATTATTATCCCATTTTGTAAATTAAGAAATTGAGCATAAGAGAGATGAGCTGATGTGTCCAAGGACACACAGATAAACAACTATCAGAGGATCATAGATTAAGAACTAAGAATGAGATTCAGGACATTTTGTTCCACATCTCCATTTTATAGATGAAGAAACTGATGCTCAGAGAGGATAAAGTCATGCTAGTAAGTGGAAGAATCAGGATCTGAACCAAGTCCTCAGACTATGTTGTCCCTCCCCAATCTCTTCTTACCAGGTTTTTCACCACCCTGATTACCTTATTCTATATTGTCTTAAGCTTATCAAAATACAATATGACACATAGAATTGAAAACAGCATTTTGGCATGGCCAATGATAAGTATAGAAAGGATACTCTCTCCCAATTTTTCTTTACTTAGTTTGTCTATCTTACTGATGTCTTCAGAGGATTTCTCTCTCCTCTTATTCTGAATTAAAAGTTGGTACAGAAGTTGAGTTCAGCGTAGCTAGACAGGTATATGCATCTTCTGTCCAAATCTCTGATTACATTGGTGTGGGGAATTCCCAGTGTGGAAAAGTCCTTCCACTGAAAAACTATGACATTCATTTAGCATCTTGAATAGTCCCAGGCTTGATGTAATTGGTACAGTGCCATTATCAAATAGATGACCCTGGAGAACATAACCACCATCAGGGAATTTTTCTTTGACTTGGACTCTGTTTGCACACTCAAAGATGGCATAAATAGTTGCCTCTGGTTTTTTTTGTTTTATACTTCCATTATTGTTATTCATATGGAGTGTCATCAAAAAAGTTATATCTGCTACATTATCTGTCAAAGAATGTTGTATAGTTTTTGACAAATGCTTGGGAAGGCTATTGCATGAAAGCCTTCAATACAGTGTTTCATCTTACAGAATTTTTTTAATAGTCGACAAATAATCTGCACAGAATATAAGTTAACTGAGATGAAAAGATTGCTTCATTCTTTTTACATGTAATCTAAGTGCCTAGCACAGTGCCCAATATGTAGTGGGTACCTAACATCTATTAAGTAGTTGATGGTGGAATCTTGCATTGTCTGAAATTTTTAGCTAATTGTGTGATGGTGAAAATGTGGTTTTCTGTGGAATATCATTTGAACATATCTCATCAAGGATGAGTGAATAGATTATTTTAATTGAATAAAATATAAATGTGACAGTATACTATAGATAGTTATGCTGCTGTTAATGTTTGGAAATTTTTCTTTGTAGTAATGATTGTTTACTTTTTTCCTCCATCTTTATTATCTTCTTCAACATCTCCTTTTTTAGGTGCCTTTAAAATAGCTTCAAGCTCTCGAATTTTTATTTCTTTCAAAATAGACTCCTTCAACATTAATTTGGTCTAGTTCAATTATTTGTCTGGTTTTTGCTTTCTTCAGTGGCATTTCCATTTACTCAAGACAGTGCTAGACTCCAGATGTGATATTTCCTGTGTCATTTATGGTGAAAAATAATTAAATAAAACAAAAGTTGTAGAGTTTTTTTTTTTGCAGATCTAGTCTATTTGTATATACTTATTTCATTTTATTCTTATCCTCACATACTTTTAGGATGATTTTGCGTATTTTTTACTTACTTGATCAGCTTTCCTCAAATTTTCTGCCTCCTTCCTTCTTTCCCTAACACTGTTTCTTACTGTTTTATGAAACAACATTGCTTATAATCTTTCACATTCTTCTCTGGAAGATTTAACAAAAGTTTATGTTTTAAAGTAAGGTCTCCCTAGTTTCTATGTTTCTATAGATATTTTTATATTTGGAAGATAAATTACATATTTACTGATTAAGACAATTTTAGGCTCTCTTGTTCATGATGCTTGTTCAACAATTAATTTACTTTAGCTATATCTCTGTATGAAATTGTTACACTTAGCATTAATGTCCATTCCTCTATCCATTTTTAAAACTTTTATTGGTGTCAAAAACTTTTCTTCAGTAGGCCAGATTGGGCTTATTCTAATTGTACATGATATTTTCCTTCATCTTTATTATTCCTTCCAGTTTTGTATAAATTTTAATCTTTGTTGTACTAAGTTGTTGGTTTAACTGCATACAGGTTTCAACTTCAAGTCTAATCCCACACAAGTAATTAAAAAAAAATGCCTCTCTGGACAAGTGTAACTACATTTTTGCTGACTTTATTCTTTAGTAGTTGACATGTTAAGTGCACTCTGATTTTTTTTGAAGAAAGAATTACACACACACACACACACACACACACACACACACTCCTTCTTTACCCCTGTGCCAAATTTTTACTGTCTTTACTATTGTTAACCATTGCACTGAAGACATTGTATTGAAGTGGATATTTTAGTCACTTTTTTTTCTGAATTTCAAATTACTCTCCAGAATGTCTTACACGTGTATTAGCAAGGCAATAATCACAATATAGATGATAATTGCAAATATGCCTATCTAATGCTGTATTGCAAAATATAAGAGATTCTCCATGTAGAAGGTAGAAGTAAAAAATTTATTCAGACACCATAAAACCAGATCCTAAAACCAGTAGGTCCACTCCATCATAGTAGCAAAGAAATTAATATACATTATCATAACAGAGGGGGGGCGGAGCCAAGATGGCCGCATGAAGGCAGCCTCTTACCGGAGCTCTCTCACAAGGTCTGTCAGATTCCCATAAAAAAGTGAATTTGAGCAGATTTGAGAGAGTCAGAAACCACGAGCAGTCTGCGTGGGGCAAATTTCCGAGCCGGGAGAGTTTGAAAGGCCAGAGGAACGAACCTGCAGGCTCGGAGAGTGCCTGGTGCGGAGCTGCTCCAGACCAAGGCGGAAGCGGCCGGCCGGGAAATCCACGTGGGAGACGGGCCGGGAGAAAGCTGGGCGCCCGAAACCGGCAGAGATCCCCAGGCCTCCCAACACAGGACGGCAGTCTCTGGGAGCGACGAGAGGCAGCGCAACGCCACCAGCCGCGAAAACACCCACTCCTGATGCCTGCAAAACCCAGGAACGCGGCTTTTTGAACTTCCGGAAGACTCAATGACCAGGTAACCGGCTCTAACCCCTCCCCCCCTCACCCAGAGAATTCCTCGGGAAAAAAAAAAAAGAGAACTGAAACAGAGGAGAGAGTAGCGGGGCTTCACAGGACAAATACTAGAAGCTCATTAGTCCCAGAGGGGAAGAGTCGGCAGGGGACCAAGCCAGGAGCCCAGACGTAACCTTGCTCCCCCAGGGGAAGCGCCAGTCATCAGCTCAAACAACAAACAGCTGAGACCATTGCTGAAAAGCAAGTGCTGGAGAGCACCCACAGGGAGTGAGACGCCAGGGAGCCAGACCCCTCCCCCACACCTCAGGAAACTGAAGGTTATAATTCTAGACTCACAACCCCCAGAATAAGAAAGCTGGGACAGAAAGCCCTGAGATCCACAGATAGAAATTCGTTGTAAAGCCAGCAAAAGGCAAACCAACATGAAGAAGAACACAAAAAAACCGAGGACAATAGATTCTTTTTATGGAGACAGGCAGGATCAAAATATCGACATAGAAGAAGATAGCAATGACACGGTAGATACATCAGATACCTCAAAAGCTAATATGATCTGGTCTCCAGCCCAAAAAGCACTGCTGGAAGAGCTAAAAGAGGATTTTAAAAACCAATTAGGGAGGTAAAAGAAAACATGGAAAAAATGGAAAAGTCCCTAAAGAATAAGATTGGCGAAATGGCTATGGAGATTCAGAATCTAGAGAGAGAAAAGGACACCCTGAGAGGTGAAATCAACCAATTGAAAATGGAGGCTCAAAAGCAAAATGTAAACACTAACTCATTTAAAATTAGACTTGAGCAAGTAGAAGCTAATGAATCTATGAGGCATCAAGAAGTAATAAAACAAAACGTAAAGAATGAAAAAATAGAAAAAAATGTGAAATATCTGATTGGCAAAACTACTGACCTGGAAAATAGATCCAGGAGAGACAATTTGAGAGTTATTGGTCTACCGGAAATCCACGATGAAAAAAGGAGCCTTGACAGTATCTTCGAAGAAATTATCAAAGACAACTGCCCAGAGGTCCTAGAACCAGAGGGCAAAATAGTCATTGAAAGACTTCACCGATCACCCCCTGAAAGAGATCCCAAACTGAAAACACCAAGAAATATTATAGCCAAATTTCAGAGCTATAAACTGAAGGAGAAAATACTGCAAGCAGCCAAAAAGAAGCAATTCAAATATCGTGGAACTACAGTCAGGATCACGCAGGATCTCTCAGCTTCCACATTAAAAGACAGGAGAAATTGGAATATGATATTCCGAAGGGCAAAGGAGCTGGGACTACAACCAAGGATCAACTACCCAGCAAAACTAAGCATAATTTTCCAGGCAAGGCGATGGACATTCAATGAAATAGGGGAATTCCAGACCTTCCTGATGAAAAGGCCAGAACTCAATGGAAAATTTGATCTCCAAATACATTATCATAACAGAGAATGACTCTACCTCAAAACCATTCTCACCCCCTGCTGGGGCCTTGCCACCAGCAATCACCAACATCACAGCTGGCACACACCTTCTCTCTCCCTCAGCTCTAACTGCTCTTAGCATTTCCTGTTCCACCCTTCCAGTTCCTCTCATTAAGCAAGTTCCTCCCACCACATGTGAGTTAGAGTTCCCAAGACATAAGCAGGTCACATTGGCCTATTAATAGGTGGGAAAGATCTTCAAATTTAAATTACTATTACATCATGGAAATGTGTTTTGCATGACTCCGCATTCATAACCTATGTCAAATTGCTTATCTTCTCAATGAGAGGAGAGCGAGTGAATTTGGAACTCAAAATTTGAAAGAAAAAGAATGATAAAATTGTTTTTACATGTAATTGGGAAAAATGAATCATTAAATAAGATTAAAAATGCTTTGACCTTTAACATTCAGTTCATATATCCATTTTGAGCTTATTGTGGGTATGTACTATATAATGTTGGTCTAAACTTAAATTCTATAATACTTTTTATTCAGTTTTCCCAGCAGTTGTTTTCAAGTACAGAGTTCTTTTCAAAAGTAATTTGTAGTACAAATTTGTTAAATACTGGTTCATTGAGTTCAATTGTTTCTGTTTGTTCTTTTTCTAGTCTGCTTCATATATGTGTGTGTATGCACACACAAACACACACATATATATATATATATATATATATATATATATATATATATATATATACACACACACACACATATATATATATATATGCCAAAAGTTTCTGGTAATTTTTAGTTGATAGCATTATTTTAGGTCTGAAAGTATCATTTCCCTTTATTTCCTTCTTTTTTACTTTTTTCCACTTAAATTTTAGATCCCCCAACCAAAATGTTTTTTTAATTTGTTATTTTGTTCTGTACCATAAAGTAGTCTCTTAGGACTTTTATTTGTGTAGAACTGAATCTCTAAATTAATTTTGTTATTATTATAGTTTTAATTATATTGTGATGGCCTGGCTATGAACATTGGATATCCATCTAGTTATTTCTTTAAGGAGTGTTCTAAATTTGTATCAATAAATGTCTTGGTAAATTAAATCTCAAAACATTTTATATATATTGCAGTTACTTTAAATTATATTTTCCTTACTACTATTCCATCCTATATTTATTATTGGCATAAGGAAATGCCATTGACTTTGGCAGCTGCAATTTTTCCATGATTTTCATTTCACAAATATTTATGAGCACTGCAATATGAAATGACCAAATGTTCCATGAAATGATTTTTCTTGTTACTGTGGAAGGGGAAGGGAAAGGGGAAGGAGAAGTGGAAAAGGAAGGGAAAGGGGAAGAAGTAAACATTTACAGAAGATATATACCAGGGACTGTGCTAAGCGTTTTTTACAAATATCTTGTGAGAACAATACTCATAGCAGCTACTGTGAAGGTGTAAGGTCAATAACACCAGCACATAGGAGGGCTGCTAGCACAGATTCTTTGATATGCTTTTCTAAGGAAAGCCACTTTAAGGGATTTACAATCTCACTTTAATTAAACACAAATATATCATTCACTTAGCTCAGGGGGAAAAGTCAGCACCTTGAACATCAGAAAAAACACAAAGAGAAATTGCAAGCAGAAATTATATAAACTGAGCAAATAACACAAATCAGCAGATAGGGCTTCTAACTTTCTGTCCATAGCAATACATAAATAGTTACCAGAGAGAGAAGCACCAACACCTGGGTTTTCAGAGCTGGGGAGTTCCTTAATGACTCTCCAGAGTCTTATCTGGGAAAATCACAGTAAAGCTCTTTCAGTGAGTGAAATGCTAATCTCAGAGTATATATATATACACTTCTTCAGAGTCAGAGGGCATCACAACTACGTGATTCAAACTCATGTAATTTAGGCTTTTTTGTGACATAAGCAAGTCATCAAAGACTCTTGATTCTATCAAAGACTCTTGATTAAAACAAAAGCAAGTCTCAATCAAAGGCATTTGATAACCTTAGTGCTGAGAAGAACTAGAACACCAAAAGAAAAAAGAGCAAAACAAATGTCCCACTTTGCTTCATTACACTCATTTGAACATCACAACACTGAGAGGTAAGTTTTAATATTATCCCCATTTTATAGATGAAAAAGACCAGCAATCAGAATTCAAATTATTTTCCAATGGTTACATAGCTAATTAGTATCTGAGGTCAGACTCGAACTCTGGCCTTCCTTACTTCAGACCCAACACTCTATCCACTGTGCCACTCTAAGTAAGTGCCTCTGTGTGTCTAAGTAAGTGATAAAAACCAACTCTGGCATCTCCTTTATTTGGCTTTGCCAAGAGAACTTGTGAGCTATACTTTTATTTAATTACAACTTCCTTTTGCCTTTTAATGTCCTTTATAGAGAAAATATCAAGATTAACGATATTTGTTTCTTTCACTCATTGACCATTGGAAAAATGATTTCACATTCGGGTATCAAAAATGAAGTTAATATTCATACTAAAAATTCTGATTCTTACAACTCTCTTTCCCCCTTTCCTGCTGTTTTACCTTCACCTACACAGAAGAATTAAAAAAACAAAGGACTGGTATATTTTAAATATTTTTTTGTTTCATGAGTTACTGAGATTGAAGAATTTGCCAACAACAAATGACCAGCTTGTTAATGAAGAGATTCTCCATAGCTAACTAGAATAGTCTCTGGAAAGCAGACATAGCCTATTTTCACTATCATTATTGAAATCTTTCAAACATGCTAGAACTTGGTGGAGCTTATTCTCCAAAAGCATATTGTTTGGAAACCCTGAGTCGTTTCCCTTCCTTGAGTGAAAATGTGTGTAGAAATGCAGAAATGAAAGCTAAAAAAAATAGGGTCAACTGGAAAGCACATTTGATTGTATTGACATTCAATTAGCTTAAGCAAACTTTTAGAAAATACTTGCTGTGTGCTAGATATTCAAGATTTATTGAAAAAAATATAGGAATCTTTGCAAAAATCCTCAATTTATCTTCAATTGGGAGGAAACAACATTAATTCAAGCCTCTAAATGAATTCTGGGGCAACAAAACCTACAAAAAGAGAATGAAACAATTTTCCAGCCTAAGATAACTTAGGAGGACTTCAGGATAGGTCTGTCTCATTTGGGTAAAGAGGGAGCACAGCCCAGCACAGATAGTATCTGGGTGAACCAGAGGGAGGTAATTAATCACAGCACAGATAAGCATCCGAGACTCCTATGCTTGGCTTAGGAGGTCAATTGCACAACAAGCCAGCTGGGAGGCTTCCAGGCCCAGCACAGAAGGTACAAGAAGCTTGGGGCAGTGCCCCCTGTGCTCCAGGAGCAGAGCTCAACTTGAAAAGTCACAAAAATGGACCAAAAATGAGCAGGAAACAAAAAAAGAGCCTTCACCATAGAAAACTACAATGGTGACAGTGAAGATCAAAACACAAACTCATAAGAGGACGATATTGTCAAAATGCATATGCAGAGTGAGGAGCCAAGATGGCGGAGTGAAAACAGGGACTTACCGGAGGGTTCATACAAATTCTGTCAGATATCCCTAAAAAAGTGAATCTGAGCAGATTTGATAAAGGTAGAAGCCACTAGGAGACTGAATGTGGCATATTTCCAGCCCAGGAAGTCCACAGGGTCAGAAGGATGGATCAGTGGGCTCAGAGAGCACCGAGTGCATGGAACTGCTTCCGACAATACCAGAGCAGGAACAGCAGTAGAACCCAGTCAGTGGACTGGCCTGGGAGAGCACTGAGCACCTGGAACTAACCATACCAGATTAGGAGTGCGAGTAAGCCTGGGGCTGAGTTGCCTCTCAGCCCAAGACAGGAGTCAGTTGGAGCTAGGGGAGACAGAAGCACAAAGCCTGTGGCCACTGCAGCAGCTACTCCTGAGGCTTTCAGTCCACAGTCTAAAGGTTTGAAACACTCCTTCTTGAACTTTCAGGATCCATGATGACCAAGTAAAATGTAGGTGCTGTCATTCCTCCCTTCCTCACTGAGAGAACACTGCCCTGGGAAAAACCCTGGAATAGAGAAGACAAAAGTGAGAGTGCAGCAGTCTTTTAGCTTGGGAGGCAGGTGAGATGGGCCCCACTTGTGGTGTCAGGAGAACAGTGCAGTAAGGGAAGCATGCCAGCAGGCTCAACCTCAGGAGACCAGCAGGAGTTCCTGAGCACCGGGGGGGGGGGGGGTGGAGACAGCAAGTGCCAACACCAGGATGGTAGGAATGACTTCACATAGCCAGGGGAAGTGGCACACACCAGCACAGACCTATGGCTGAGACCACCTGTGCTACATAGTTCAGTCCTAGGGGAAGAGAAGACTTCCAGGAGCCAGACCGCTCCTCTCCCACCACACCTCATGCTGTGACCCTCTGGGTAAACTCAGAAAAACTTCACCTAGCCTTGGCCTTGACACACACGTGCCAGCTTCAGCTCAGCACCAGGTATGTGGCAGCATTAGATAGCCTCTAGCTGACAAAACCAGAGGCCACAACACACAAAGTCACTAACCAGGCCCCAGGTTCCCAGCACAAGAAACTTGGGAGAGAGAATCCTGTGCCTCAGAAGAAGAGATCCACTTTAAAAGCCAGGAAAAAACAACCACCATGAAGATGAAATTCAGAAAAACAAAGGCCATTGATTTTTACTATGGAGGTAAGGAAGATCAAAACACGAATTCAGAAGAGGACACAATGACACTATACACACATCTGAAACTTCAAAAGAGAATATGAACTGGTCTCAAGGCCAAAAAGCATTCCTGGAAGAGCTCAAGGAGGATTTTAAGAGTCAAATTGGAAAGGTAAAAGAAAAAATGGAAAAAAAAGTTCACTGATGAGAACAGATCTTTAAAAAGTTAAATTGGTAAAATGGTTCATGAGGTACAGAACCTAATTGGAGAAAATGACTCCTTGAAATGTAAAATTGGCCAAATGGAAAAGGAGGAACAGAAACTAATTGAAGAAAACAGTTCATTAGAATTTGGGAAGTAGGAGCTAATGACTCTATGATATATCAAGAATGAGTCAAACAAAATATGAAGAATGAAAAAAATACAAAAAAGAATGAAAAATATAGAAGAAAATGTAAAATATCTCGTTGGAAAAACAACTGACCTGGAAAATATATCCGGGAGAGTTAATCTAAGAATTGCTGGTCTACCAGAAAACCATGATGAAAAAAAGAGCCTGGATCATATCTTCCAAGAAATCATCAAGGAAAACAGTGCTGAGGTCCTAGAACCAGAGTGTAAAATAGTCATCGAAAGAATCCACCAATCATCCCCTGAAAGAGGTCCCAATTGAAAACTCTAAAGAATATTGCAGCCAAATTCCAGAATTATCAGGTCAAGGAGAAAATACTGCAAGCAGCCAGAAAGAAACAATTCAAATATCATGGAATGACATGCCATGTCGTTCAGTCAGGATCATGCAGGACATTGCAGTGTCTACATTAAAAGACAGGAGAAATTGGAATATGATATTCCGAAGGGCAAAGGAGCTTGGACTACAACCAAGGATCAATTACCCAGAAAAACTGAGCATAATTTTTCAGGCAAGGAGATGGACATTCAATGAAGTAAGGGAATTCCAGACCTTACTGATGAAAAGGCCAGAGCTCAATGGAAAATTTGATCTTCAAATACAAAACTCAAGAGAGACATAAAAAGGTAATGGGGAAAAAACTTGTTATTCAAAAATCACAAATCGTTTATATCCTTAAATAGGATTATATTGTTTTATATATGTTATACATATATATATATATTATATATGTTAATCTTGAGAATGATATAGTTATGATGACAATTAAAACATACATAGACAGAGGGTGTGAGTATAAATTAACAGATGTGACAATAAAAAATAATTAAGTGGTAAAAAAGATTGCTTGGGGAGAAGAGGTAAAGAGTAGGTAGAAAAGGGTAAATTACATCACATGAAGAGGCACAAAAACATATTATAGTAGAGGGAAAGAAGGAAAGGAGAAGAGCAGTGTTCGAGCTTTACTCTCATGAGATTTGGTTCAAGGAGGAAATAACATACTCTGAAAAGTATAGAAATTAAACTTGTCGAAGATGGTGGCTGGAAAGCAGGGACTCACTTAAGCTCTCCCCCAAATCCCTACAAACACCTGTGAAAAAAAGCTCTGAACAAATTCTGGAGCTGTGGAACCCACAAAATAGCAGAGGGAAGTAGGTCTCCAGTCCAGGACAGTCTCTGGAAAGGGTCTATCACACTGTGCTGGGAGAGGAGCCTGGGAGTGGAGTGCAGCCGAGCATTGGCTGCCGCAGGACAGACCAGACTAGGAGATAGGTGGTAGGAGCAGGCCTTAGGGCCAAGAATCACTGAGCTGTAGCAGTTACCAGACTTCTCAACCCACAAATGCCAAAGACCATGGAGCAGGTTAGTGGTAAAACTGCTGGATCAGGTTAGACAGCAGTCTGGCCCCAGCCCTGAGGGAGGCAGAGGTAGCATGGTAGTGGTGGCAGCAGCAGCAGCAGCAGAAAATTCCTGCAGCTGCTTCCAGAGCTCCAATGGTAGCTGCTTCCAGAGATCCAATCGTGGCTGCTTCCAGAGTCCCTGGCTCACAAGGTGGGAGGAATCAAGCAGCTGATGAAAGCAGAAGTGCAAGGAGTGCTTTGCTGGCACAGCTTGCTTTGCCCTGCTTGGATCTAGAACATGGTGCTGGTTGGTGGTTCTTGGGGGAGAAGGAGCACTGCTGTGGCAGTGCTTGTGGTGACAGGGGAGTAGAAGTAGTTCTGAAAACAGCAGTTCAGTCCCTAAAGTTTGGGACAAAGTACTCTCTACTCTACAAGCAGCCGTACCCTGACAAAAAGCTGAAGGGTCAAGTAAATTGCCTGGGAACATGAACAGGCAGCAAAAATGGACTCAGACTATAAAATCGTTTTTTTTGGTGACAAAGAAGATTAAAACATACAACCAGATGAAGTCAACAAAGTCAAAGAGCCTACATCAAAAGCCTCCAAGAAAATATGAATTGGTCTCAGGCCATGGAAGAGCTCAAAAAGGATTTCGAAAAGCAAGTAAGAGAAGTAGGGGAAAAATTAGGAAGAGAAATGAGAGTGATGTGAGAAAACCATGAAAAGCAAGTCAACGACTTGCTAAAGGAGACCCCAAAATACTGAAGAAAATATCACCTTAAAAATAGACTAACCCAAATGGCAAAAGAGCTCCAAAAAGCCAATGAGGAGAATAATGTCTTGAAAGGCAGAATTAGCCAAATGGAAAAAGAGGTCCAAAAGACCACTGAAGAAAATACGACCTTAAAAATTAGATTGGAGCAAGTGGAAGCTAGTGACTTTATGAGAAATCAAGGTATTATTAAACAGAACCAAAGGACTGAAAAAATGGAAGATAGTGTGAAATACCCTATTGGAAAAAACACTGACCTGGAGAATAGATCCAGGAGAGAAAATTTAAAAATTATTGGTCCACCTGAAAGCTATATTCAAAAATGCAGTCTAGATATCATCTTTCAAGAAATTATCAAGGAAAATTGCCCTGATATTCTAGAACCAGAGGGTAAAACAGTCATCAAAAGAATCCACCAATAACCCTCTGAAAGAGGTTCCAATTGAAAACTCCTAGGAATACTGTAGCCAAATTCCAGAGTCCCCGGGTCAAGGAGAAAATACTGCAAGCAGCCAGAAAGAAACAATTTAAGCATTGTGGAAACGCAATCAGGATAATACAAGATCTAACAGCTTCTTCATTAAGGGATTGAAGGGCTTGGGATATGATATTCCAGAGGTCAAAGGAGCTAGGATTAAAATCAAGAATCACCTACCCAGCAAAACTACTGAGTATAAAGCCCCAAGGCAAAATGTGGATTTTCAATAAAATAGAGGACTTTCAAACTTTCTCAGTGAAAAGACCAGAGCTGAGTAGAAAACTTGATTTTCAAATACAAAAATGAAAAGAAGCATGAAAAGCTAAACAAGAAAGAGAAAGTATAAGGGACTTACTGAAGTTGAACTGTTTTGCTTACATTCCTAGAAGTAAATAGAATGTTTATAATCATGAGACCTTTCTCAGTATTTGGGTAGTTGACTTTCAAACACAAGAATCAAGAGAATCATGAAAAGGTAAACAAGAAAGAGAAATCACAAGGGACTTACTAAAGTTGAACTGTTTTGTTTACATTCCTACATGGAATGATGATGTGTATGATTCATGAGACCTCAGTATTAGAGTAGCTGAAATGAATATGCATATATATGTGTATGTATGTATGTATATATGTGTGTGTATGTATATATGTAGGTGTGTATATATATACGTGTATATATACACACATATATATACGTTTATATATATGTATATGTATTATATATATATATGTATAGACAGAGGGCACACAGTGAGTTGAATATGAAGGGATGGATGATATCTAAAAAATAAAATAAAATTAAGGGGTGAGAGAGGAATATAGTGAGAGAGGGAGAAAGGGAGAGATAAAATGGAGTAAATTATCTTACATAAAAGTGGCAAGAAAAAGCAGTTCTGTTGGAAGGGAGGAGGGGGCAGGTGAGGGGGCATGAGTGAATCTTGCTCTCTTTGGCTGTGACTTGAGGAGAGAATAACATACAAACTCAAATGGGTACCTTACCCCACAGGAAAGTATGGGGAAGGGGATAAGAAAGGGGGGATAATAGAAAGGAGGGCAGAGTAGGGGAGGAGGTAATGCAAAGCAAACACTCTTGAAAATGGACAGGGTCAAGGGAGAAAACTGAATAAAGGGGGACACGTTAGGATGGAGGGAAATACAGTCTTTCACAACATGATTATTGTGGAAGTGTTTTACATATTGAAACATGTGTGGCCTATGTTGAATTGCTTGCCTTCTTAAGGAGGGTGGGGGGAAGGAAGAAGGGAGAAAATTTGGAACTCAAAGCTGTAAAAGTGGTTGCTCAAAAAAAAAGTTGTTTTTGCACGCAACTGGGAAATAAGATATACAGGTAATAGGGTATAAAAATTTATCTTGCCATATCAGAAAGTAAGGGGAAAGGGGAATGGCAGGGAGAGTGGGGTGACAGAAGGGAGGGCTGAATGGGAAACAGAGTAATCAGAATATATGCCATCTTAAAGTAGGGGGAGGGTAGAAATGGGGAGAAAATTTGTAACTCAAAATTTTGTGTAAACCAATGTTGAAAACTAAAAATATTAAATAATAAAATATGGAAAAAAGAAATTAAACTTGTCTGACAGGCAGTAGGAGAGGAAAGGGGATGGGGCAGGGGGTTTAGAGGGCAGGGAAGACATAGTAAAGGAAAAGGGTAAGATAAGTGAGTGAGTTGATAAGGAGGGAAAATTGAGTGAGGCTGTGGTCAAAAGCAAAACTTTTGAGGAGTGGAGGTAGAAGGGGGAAATAAAAGCATAAAAAGGTGTTTTGTTTACATTACTACATGGAAAGATGATGTGTATAATTCATGAGACCTCAGTATTAGGGTAGCTGAAGGGAATATATATATATATATATATATATATATATATATATATATATATATGTATGTATATATTAGAATATATTATGCTTCACCTGAAGTAAAAAAAAGCAGGGGTAATAAACCTAATCTCAGACAAAGCAAAAGCAAAGATAGATCTAATTAAAAGAGATAAGGAAGGAAAGCATATCGTGCTACAAGGCACTATAGACAATGAAGGAATATTATTACTTAATATATATGCACCAAATGGTAGAGCATCCAAATTCTTAGAGGAGAATTTAAGGGAGTTATAGGAAGAAATAGAAAGCAATATTATACTACTGGGGGGGCGGGGCTCAGATCTCCAGGGTCAGATGGATTTATGAGCAAATTCTATTAAACATTTAAAGAACAATTAATTCTGATACTTTACAGCCTGTTTGGGAAAATAGTTGAAGGAGTCCTATCAAATTCTTTTTATGAGACAAATATGGTACTAATTCCTAAACCAGGAAGAGCCAAAACAGAGAAAGAAAATTATAGACCAATTTCCTTAATAAATATAGATGCAAACATTTTAAATATAATATTAGTAAAAAGATTACAGCAACTTATCATGAAAATAATACACTATGAACAGATAGAATTTATTCCAAGAATGCAAGACTAGTTCAATATTAGGAAAACTAATGGAATAGTTGATCATATCAACAACAAAACCAGTAGAAACTATATGATTATCTCAGTAGATGCAGAAAAAGATTTTGATAAAATACAACATCCATTCTTATTAAAAACACTAGAAAGCATAAGAATAAATGGAATAGTCCTTAAAGTGATAAGAAGCATCTACCTAAAATCATCAGCAAGCATTATATGTAATGGGTATAAGATAGATGCATTTCCAATAAGATTGGGGGTGAAACAAGGATGTCCATTATCACCCCAATTATTCAATTTGGTACTAGACATGTTAGCTTAGCAATAAAAAAGAAAAAGATATTGAAGGAATTAGAATAGGCAAAGAAGAAACTGAGTTATCACTCTTCGTATATGATATGATGATATACTTAGAGAATGCTAGAGAATCAAGTAAAAAAACCCCTTGAAATAATAAATAACTTTAGCAAAATTGCAGGATATAAAATAAAACCACATAAATCTGAAGCATTCCTATATAATACTAAGAAAGCCCAACAGCAAGGGGTAGAAAGAGAAATTCCATTTAAAGTTAGCGTAGACAGTACAAAATTCTTGGGAGTCTACCTGCCAAGACAAAGCCAGAAACTGTATGAACACAATTACAAAGCATTTCTCACACAAATAAAGTCAGATCTAAATAAATGGAAAAACATCAGTTGCTCCTGGTTAGGATTAGCTAATATAATAAAAATGACAATTTTACCTAAATTAATTGACTTATTCAGTGCCATACCAATCAAACTACCAAAAATTATTTTATAGAGTTAGATTAAATAATAACAAAAGTCATCTGGAAGAACAAAAGATCCACAATATCAAGGGATTTAATGAAAAGAAATGCTAGCAAAGGAAGCCTAGCCGTATCAGATCTTAAACTGTATTATAAGGCAGCAGTCATCAAAATCACTTGATACTAGCTAAGAAATAGAATGGTGAATCAGTGAAATAAGTTAGGTACACAAGACATAGTAGTCAATGAACATAATAATCTACTCTTTGATAAACCCAAAGAGTCCAACTTCTTGGATAAGAACTCACCCTTTCACAAAAACTGCTGGGAAAACTGGAAAATAGAATGACAGAAATTGGGCATAGACCAATAGCTTACTCCATATACCAAAATAAAGTCAAAATGGGTTCACAACTTAGATATAAAGGCTGATACTATAAGCAACTTGGGAGAGAAGGGAGTAGTTTACCTATCAGACTTATGGAGAAGGGAAGAATTTATGACTAAACAAGAGATACAGAGCATTAAAAAATGCAAAATGGATAATGTTAATTAAGTTAAATTAAAAAGTTTTCATATAAAGCCAATACAGCCAAGATTAGGAGGGAAGTAAAAAATTGGGAAAGAATTTTTACAACCAGTGACTCTGACAAAGGCCTCATTTCTAAAATATACAGGGAATTGAGTCAAATTTTTAAGAATACAAATAATTCCCCAATTGAGAAATGGTCAAAGGATATGAATGGGAAGTTTTCAGAGGAAGAAATGAAAGATATCTATAGTCATATGAAAAAATGCTCTAAATTACTATTGATTAGAGAAATGCAAATTAAAACAACTCCCAGGTACTACATCTCTCTTGGCAGATTGGCTAACATGTCAAAACAGGAAATGATAAATCTGGAGAAGATGTGGGAAAACTGGAATACTATTGCATTGTTGGTAAAGTTGAGAACTGATCCAACCATTCTGGAAAGCATTTTGGAACTATGCCCAAAGGGCTATAAAAAGGGCATTCCCTTTGACCCAGCAACACCACTCCTAGTGCTGTATCCCAAAGAGATCATACAAGGGGGAAAATGACCCATATGTACAAAAATATTTATAGCAGCTCTTTTTGTAGTAGCAAAGAATTGGAAATCAAGGGGATGCCCATCGATTGGGGAATGGCTAAACAAATTGTGACATATGAATGTAATGGAATGCTATTGTGCTATAAGAAATAAGGAGCAGATGGATTTCATAAGAACCTGGAGAGTCTTATATGATCTGATGATGGGTGAAGGGAGCAGAACCAGGAGAACATTGTACACAACCATAGTCACATTGCTTCTGTGATGACTAACTTTGATAGACTTGACTCTTCTCAACAATGCAAGATTCAAAAAGACTCATGATGGAAAAGGCTATTCACATTCAGAGAAACAATTACAGAATTTGAATGCAGATTGAAGGAAACTATTTGCTCTCCCTCTTTTTTTCTTTTCTTTTCTTTTTGGTTTTGTTACATCTTTCTCATGGTTCATTTCATTGGTTATAATTCTTTATAACTTGATTATTGGGAAAATAAATTTAATGTGAAGATATATGTAGAACCTATATCAGATTACATGCCATCTTTGGGGGGGGGAAGGGGAAGGAGGAGGGGGAGAAAATTTGGAACTCAAAAACTTGTGAAACTCAGTATTTTAAACTTAAAAAAATTAATTAATTAATTAGAAAATGCCTACATGCAAAACCTCAAAAGGAAATATGAATTGAACTCAAGACCAAAAAAGCCTTCTTGGAAGAGCTCAAAAAAGATTTTTTTTTCTTTTTTTATTAATTCATTAAGCAGTTTTCATCATTCACTCCCATAAGTTTTAAATTTTCTCCATCTCCCTCCCCACTCCCTCCTCAAGAGGGCATGCAATCTTCTATGGGCTCCACACATACATTCCTATTAAACACATTTTCACATTAGTCATGTTCCATAGAAGAATTATAACAAATGGGAGAAAGCATGAAAAAGAAAAATAAAACAAAATAAAACAGAAAAAGAAAAGAGTGTGCTTTGCTCTGAATTCCGACTGCATAGATCATTCTTTGGAAATGGATGGCATTTTCCATCATGAGGCCTTTGGAATTGTTTTAGGTCCTTGCATTGCTGAGAAGGGTTAAGTTTATCAAAATCAGTCAACACACACTGTAGCTGTCACTATGTACAATGTTCTTCTGATTCTGCTCACTTCACTCAGAATCAGTTCATATATGACTTTCCAGGTTTTCTTGAAGTCTGCCTGTTCATCATTTCTTATAGCACAATAGAATTCCATTACATGCATATGCCACAACTTGATAACTGTTTCCCAATTGATGGGAATCCCCTCAATTTCCAGTTCTTCACCACCACAGAAAAGAGCTGCTATAAACATTTTTGTACATATGGGTCCTTTTCCTATTTTTATGATCTCTTTGCGATACAGCCTTAGAAGTGGTATTGCTGGGTCAAAGTTATGCCCATTTTATAGCCCTTTGGGCATAGTTTCAAATTGCTCTTTGGAATGGTTGGAGCAGTTCACAGTTCCACCAACGATGAATTAGTGTTTCAACTTTCCCACATCTTCTCCAACATTCACCATTTTCTTGTTTTGTCATATTAGCCAATCTGATAGACGTGATGTGGTACATCAGAGTTGTTTTGATTTGCATCTATCTAATTAGTAGTGATTTAGAGTATTTTTTTCATGTGACTATAGATAGCTTTAATTTCTTCCTCTGAAAACTGCCTTTTCATATCCTTTGACCATTTATCAATTGTGGAATGAATTGTATTTTTGTAAATTTGACTCAGTTCTCTCTATACTTTAGAAATGAGGCTTTTATCAGTGACATTAGTTGTAAAAATTCCCAGTTTTCTGCTTCCCTCCCAATCTTGGTTACATTGACTTTTTTGTGCAAAAACTTTTCAACTTAATGTTATTGAAATTATCCGTTTTTGATTTCATAATGTTTTCTATTTCTTGTTTGGCGATAAATTCCTCCATTCTCCATAAATCTGACAGATAAACTATTCCTTGCTCCAGTAATTTGTTTATAGTGTTAGACTTTATACTTAAATTGTGTACACATTTGGACTTTATTTTGGTATACCATGTAGGAAGTTGGTCTATGCCCAGTTTCTGCCTTATTATTTTCCAGTTTTCCCAGCAACTTTTGTCAAATATTGAGTTCTTATCCCAGAAGCTAGGGCCTTTGGCTTCATCAAACAGTAAGTTGCTATAGTTATTGACTTCTGTGTCTTGTACACCTAACCTATTCCACTGATCTACTACTCTATTTCTTAGTCAGTTACAAGCAGCTTCGTAATACCATTTGAGATCTGATATGGCTAGGCAACCTACCTTTGCATTTCTTTTCATTAATTCTCTTGATATTCTGGACTTTTTGTTCTTCCAGGTGAATTTTGCTATTATTTTTTTCTAGCTTTATAAAATAATTTTTGGTAGTTTGATTGGTATGGCATTGAATAAATAAATTGTTTAGGTAGAATTGACATTTTTATTGTATTAGCTTGGCCTACCCATGAGCAATTGTTTTTTTTTTTTCAATTATTTACATCTGATTTTATTTGTGGAAAAAGTGTTTTGCAATTGTGTTCATATAGTTCCTGGGTTTGTTTCAGCATGCAGACTCCCAAATATTTTGTAATGGCAACAGTAACATTAAATGGAATTTCTGTTTCTATCTGTTGCTGTTGGGCTTCCTTAGAAGTATATAGTGTATATATATATATATATATATATATATATATATATATATATATATATATATATATATATATATATATATTTGTGTATATGTGTATATATGTGTGTATATATATACGCGCATGTATGCATGTGTATATATGTATATACATATATAAGTCAGTCTTGAGAATGGTACAGCTATTTTGACAATTGAAAGGGATATACATAGGTTGTGAATGCCTGTATAAAATAACTGATGTAAAGATATAAAATATAAGTAAGAGATATAAAGGGAGGGCTATGAGAGGAGCAGTAAGGAGGTAGTAGAAAAGGGTAAATTACACCAAAAGAAGTGGCACAAAAACATATTATAGTAGAGGGAAAGAAGGGAGGGAGAAGAGCAGTATTTGTGTTTTACGGTCATCTGATCTAGTTCAAGAAGGGAATAACATACCCTGATAAGTTTAGAAATCTAACTTGTCCTATGGGAAGTGGGAGGGGAAGGGGGGGAAAAGGGAGGGGTGTGGTCAGAATGAGAGGAGAAGTAGCAAGTGGGAAACGGTAAGATAAGGGAGGGCAATAAAGAGGGAGGGTAAACTGAGGAAGGCGGTGGTCAAAGGCAAAACTTTGTTGAGGAGGAGAAGGGGAAAGGGAGAAATAAAAGCATTAACAGGGGGAAATAGGATGGAGAAAAAGACACAGATAGAAATCATAACTCTGAATGTGCAGGGGATGAACATTCTCATAAAATAGAAGCAGATAGCAGAATGGATTAAAAACCATAATCCTACAATATGCTGTTTACAAGAAACGCATTTGAAACGGGGGGATACACATAGGGCAAAGGTAAAAGGCTGGAGTAAAATATATTGTGCCTCAGCTAAAGTAAAAAAAAGCAGGTGTAGCAATCCTAATCTCAGACAAAGCAAAAGTAAAGATAGATTTAATTAAAAGAGATAAGGAAGGACACTACATCCTCCTAAAAGGCACCATAAACAATGAAGCAATATCATTGCTTAACATATATGCACCAAGTGGTAAGGCATACAAATTCTTAGAGGAGAGGTTAAGGGAGTTACAGGAAGAAATAGACAGCAAAACTATAATATTGGGAGACTTCAACCTCCCCCTTTCTGAACTTGATAAATCTAACCTCAAAATAAATAAGAAAAAAGTTAAGGAGGTAAACAGAATTTTAGAAAAGGCACATATGAGAGACCTCTGGAGAAAACTGAATGGGGATAAAAAGGAATATACTTTTTTCTCAAAAGTACATGGCACATACTCAAAAATTGACCATGTACTAGGGCATAAAAACCTCACAATCCAGTGCAGAAAAGCAGAAGTAGTCAATGCATCCTTTTCAGATCATGATGCAATAAGAATCATTTTTAATAAAGTACCATGGAAAAACAAGCTAAAAACTAATTGCAAACTAAATAATTTAATTCTAAAGAATGAGTGGGCCAAAGAACAAATCAGAGAAACAATTAATAACTTCATTCAAGAGAATGACAATAATGAAACAACATACCAAAACTTATGGGATGCAGGAAAAGCAGTTCTCAAGGGAAGTTTTATATCCCTAAATGCCTACATGAATAAAATAGGGAAAGAGGAGATCAATGATCTGGGCATACAGCTGAAAAAGCTAGAAAAAGCGCAAATTGAAAACCTCCAATTAAATACCAAATTAGAAATACTGAAAATCACAGGAGAGATTAATAAAATTGAAACCAAGAAAACTATTGAATTAATTAATAAAACAAAGAGCTGGTTTTATGAAAAAACCAATAAAATTGATAAATCTTTGGCCAATTTGATTAAAAAAATGAAAGAAGAAAATCAAATTACCAGTATCAAAAATGAAAAAGATGAGGTCACCTCTAATGAAGAGGAAATCAAAACAACAATTAAGAATTATTTTGCTCAACTGTATGCCCATAAATTTGACAACCTTAGAGATATGGATGAATATCTACAAAAACATAAACTGCCAGGGTTAACAGAAAAAGAAGTAAAATTTCTTAATAACCCCATCTCAGAAAAAGAAATTGAGCATGCTATCAATGAACTCCCTAGGAAAAAATCTCCAGGGCCAGATGGTTTTACAGGTGAATTCTATCAAACATTTAAAGAACAACTAATTCCTATACTTTGTAGACTATTTGGGAAAATAGGTGAAGAAGGAGTCCTACCAAATTCTTTTTATGACACAAATATGGTACTAATACCCAAACCAGGTAGAGTTAAAACAGAGAAAGAAAATTATAGACCAATTTCTCTAATGAATATTGATGCAAAAATTTTAAATAAAATATTAGCAAAAAGATTGCAGCAACTCATTACGAGAATAATACACTATGACCAGGTAGGATTTATTCCAGGAATGCAAGGCTGGTTCAATATTAGGAAAACTATTAGCATAATTGACCATATCAACAACAAAACTAGCAGAAACCATATGATCATCTCAATAGATGCAGAAAAAGCCTTTGACAAAGTACAACACCCATTTCTATTAAAAACACTAGAAAGCATAGGAATAAGTGCAACCTTCCTTAAAATTATAAATAGTATCTACCTAAAACCATCGACAAGCATTATCTGTAATAGGGATAAGCTAAATGCATTCCCAATAAGATCAGGGGTGAAACAAGGACGTCCATTATCACCCCTATTATTCAATTTGGTACTAGAAACTTTAGCTGTAGCAATAAGAGAAGAAAAAGAAATTGAAGGAATTAGAATAGGAAAAGAAGAAACTAAATTATCACTTTTTGCAGATGATATGATGATTTATTTAGAGAATCCTAGAGAATCAAGTAAAAAACTACTTGAAATAATAAACAACTTTAGCAAAGTTGCAGGATATAAAATAAACCCACATAAATCCTCAGCATTCCTATACATTACTGACAAATCCCAACAGCAAGAGACAGAAAGAGAAATTCCATTCAATGTTACTATAGACACTATAAAATATTTGGGAGTCTATTTGCTAAGAGAAACCCAGGGCCTATATGAACATAAATATGAAACACTTTTCACTCAAATAAAGGCAGATCTAAATAAATGGAAAAATATCAGTTGCTCATGGTTAGGCCGAGCTAATATAATGAAAATGACAATTTTGCCTAAATTAATCTATCTATTCAGTGCCATACCAATCGAACTACCAAAAAATTATTTTACTGAGCTGGACAAAATTGTAGCAAATTCATCTGGAAAAACAAGAGGTCTAGAATATCTAGGGTATTAATGAAAAGAAATGCTAGAGAAGGTGGCCTTGCCATACCAGATATTACACTGTACTACAGAGCAGCAGTCATCAAAACTGCCTGGTACTGGATAAGAAATAGGGGTGTGGATCAGTGGAATAGCATAGGCACACAAGTAGGAGAAATCAACAAGTTTAGCAATCTACTCTTTGATAAACCTAAAGAGGCCAGCTTCTGGGCTAATAATTCACTATTTCACAAAAACTGTTGGGAAAATTGGAAATTGTAGGGCAGAAACTGGGTATAGACCAATATCTCACACCATACACCAAAATAAAGTCAAAATGGGTTCATGATCTAGGAGTAAAATCTGATACTATAAGTAATTTGGGAAAGCAAGGAATAGTTTACTTATCAGATTTATGGAAAAGTAAAGAATTCATGACTCAACAAGAGATAGAGAGCATTACAAAATGCAAAATGGATAATTTTGATTATGTTAAATTGAAAGGTTTTTGTACAAAAAAAGCCAATGCAACAAGAATTAGGAGGGAAGCAGAAAATTGGGAGAAAATCTTTGCAACTAGTTTCTCTGATAAAGGCCTCATTTCTAAAATATACAGGGAACTGAGCCAAATATATAGGAATACAAGCCATTCCCCAATTGAGAAATGGTCAAAGGATATGAACAGATAGTTTTCAGAGGAAGAAATTAAAGCTATCTATAGGTATATGAAAAAATGCTCTGGATCACTACTGATTAGAGAAATGCAAATCAAAACAACTGTTAGATACCACATCTCTCCTGTCAGATTGGCTAAAATAACAAAACAAGAGGATAACAAATGCTGGAGAGGATGTGGGAAAATTGGAACATTGCTACATTGCTGGTGGACTTGTGAACTGATCCAGCCATTTTGGAGAGCAATTTGGAACTATGCCCAAAGGGCTGTAGATATGTTCATACCCTTTGACCCAGCAATACCACTTCTAGGGTTGTATCCCAAAGAAATCACACAAATGGGAAAAGGACCCATATGTACAAGGATATTTATAGCAGCTCTTTTTGTGATAGCCAAGAAATGGAAATCAAAGGGATGCCCATCAATTGGGGAATGGCTGAACAAGCTGTGGTATATGAAGGTGATGGAATACTATTGTGCCATAAGAAATGGGGATGATACGGACTTCGTAACAATCTGGAAAAACCTACACGATATAATGCTGAGTGAGCGGAGCAGAGCCAGGAGAACATTGTACACAACCACAGATATATGGATTCTGTGAGGACCAACCCTGACATACTTGGCTCTTCTCAGCAACGTAAGGTGCAAGGACAACTCCAGGGGACTCACGATGGAGAATGCTATCTTCCCCCAGAGAAAGAACTGTGAAGTTTGAACGCAGATTGAGGCACACTTCATGCTTGCCTTTTTTCTTCTCTTTTGTTTTTGTTTTTGGGTTTTTTTTTTGGTTCTGTCTCTTCTTTCTCATGATTCACCCCATTGGTCATAATTCTTTTCCACAACTTGACTAGTGTATAAATTAATTCAATGCGAAGTTATACATGGTAGTTGTATGAGATTCCATGCTGTCTTGGGGAGGGAGGGGGGAGGGAGGGGAGAAAATATGGATCTCAAAATTATGTAGAACCGTGTGTTGTAAACTAAGAATAAAAAAAATTAATTAAAAAAAGCAGTATATAGAAATGCCGATGATTTATGTGAGTTTATTTCATATCCTGCAACTTTACTAAAGTTGCTTATTATTTTAAGTAGTTTTTTTACTTGAACTCTCTAGGGCTCTCTTGGTATATCATCATATTATCTGCAAAGAGTGATAACTTAGTTTCTTTGCCTATTCTAATTCCTTCAATTTCTTTTTCTTCTTTAATGTCTAAAGCAAACATTTCTAGTACCATATTGAATAGCAGTGGTGATAATGGACATCCTTGTTTCACTCCTGATCTTACAGGAAATGTATCCCCCTGTTTCAAATATGTTTCTTGTAAACAACATATTGTAGGATTATGGTTTTTAACCTATTCTGCTATCTGCCTCAATTTCCCACTCACATTCACAGCTATGATTACTGTCTGTGTATTTCTCTCCATCCTATTTCCCCCTCTGTTTATGCTTTTATTTCTCCCTTCTCCCTCCCCCTCCTCAAAAGAGTTTTCCTTTTGACCACTGTCTTCCTCAGTTTTCCCTCCATATTGAATCCCCTCCCTTATCTTACCCTTCCAGCCACCCCCCGCTTTTCTTTCCCCTTTCCCATCCTACTGCCTAATAGGACAAGTTTGATTTCTATACTTTTCAGAGTGTGTTATTCCCTCCTCAAACCAAATCCAATGAGAGTTAACCTCAGACACTGCTCTTCGCCCTCCCTTCTTTCTTTCTACTATAATGTTTTTGTGCTTCTTCTTGTGATGTAATTTACCCTTTTCTACCTCCTCCTTACTTTTTCTCCCAAAACAATCCCTTTACACTCCTTAATTATGGTTTTTATCATCATATCAGTTACTTTATGCCAACACCCTCAGTGTATGTATATCCCTTTTAATTGTCATAACTGTACCTTTCTCACGATTGACATATATATGTATACATATATATGTGTGTGTATATATATATATATATATACATATATATATATACACATATATATAAAACAACACAATCCTATATAAGGATGTAAAGATTTTTCCCTTATTGAAAAACAGGGTTTACCCCGTGCCCCTTTCAGAATATCATATTCCAATGCCACTGATCTTTTAATGTTGAAGCTGCAAGATCCTGCGTGACCCTGACTGTAGCTCTGCAATATTTGAATTGTTTCTTTCTGGCTTCTTGCAAAATTTTCTTCTTGATCTGATAATTCTGGAATTTGGCTACTATATTCCTTGGACTTTTCAATTTGGGACCTCTTTCAGGGGGTGATCACTGAATTCTTTCGATGACTATTTTACCCTCTGGTTCTAGGACCTCAGAAATATTTTTTCTGATAATTTCTTGGAAGATACTGTCCAGGATCTTTTTTTCATCATGTCTTTCCAGTAGACCAATAATTCTTAGATTATCTCTCCTGGATGTATTTTCCAGGTCAGTTGTTTTTCCTATCAGAATTTCATGTTTTGTTCTATTTTTTCATTCTTTATATTTTGTTTGACTGATTCTTGATGCCTCATAGAGTCATTAGCTTCTACTTGCCCAATTCTAATTTTTAATGAATTATTTTCTTCATTTAGCCTTTGAACCTGCTTTTCCATTTGCTTAATTTTACTTTTCAAGGAGTCATTCTCTCCAATTAGATTCTGAACTTCCTTAACCATTTCGCCCATTTTACTTTTTAAAGATTTGTTCTCATCAGTGAATTTTTTTCCATTTTTTCTTTTACCTGCCTAATTTGGTTTTTAAAATCCTCCTTGAGCTCTTCCAGGAATGCTTTTTGTATTTGAGACCAATTCACATTCTCTTTTGAGGTTTTAGATGTGAGTATAGTGTCAATACTGTCCTCTTCTGAATTGGTATTTTGATCTTCCCCACTTCTGCAAAAAGAAACAACAGTTCTTGGTTTTATGGCTTGATTCTTCATGATGACTGTCTTTTTCCTGGCTTTTTAAAGCTGACCTCTGCTTCTGGCGCCCAGGGGTCTCTCTTCCAAGCTTCACATTCTGGGAACTAGAGGCCTGGCTACTGACTTTGTTTACTGTGGCCTCTGGTTTCATGACGTGTGTGTGTGTGTGAGGGTGGGGTTGGGAATCTGGTCTGGCTGCTGGAAGTCTTCTCTTCCCCTAGGGATGTGCTGTAGCAAGGGGTTGTCTCAGCAGTTGCCTGTGCTGGTGTCTGCCATTTCCCCTGGCTGTGCAAAGGCACCTCTGGGTTCCTGGTGTTGACACTTGCCGGCTCCACCCCCCCGGGGCTCGGGAACTCCCACTGTTTGGCTACTGAAGCCCCACTTCTGGCTCCTCTATTGCAGGGTTTCTCCCAAAGGAGTATTATCTAGGTGAGGATAGGAGGGATGAGAGCTGCTTTACCTTTAGCTGTTTTACATCATGGCTCCCAGAAGTTCAAGAAGGCAAGGAAGTACAAATGCTAAAAGAAGAAAATAATTGCTTATAAATTAGAATTTGGCAAATAGAAGTCAATAACTCTACGAGACATGAAGAATCAGTCAAACAAAATCAAAAGAGTGAAAAATAGAAGAAAATGTAAATTATTTCATTGGAAAAAATAAATTTTTCTGGAAAATAGATACAGGAGAGATAATTTAAAAATAATTGGACTGCCTGAAAGCCATGATTAAAAAGTGCCTTGACAGCATCTTTCAAGAAATTATCAAGGAAATCTGCTGGAAACCTGTAGCCAGAATGGCCTTTGTTTTCTTTGAATGACTCAGCTTACCTCATTGAGCCTCTGGACACTGTGGCTTGCTCTTCCGGGGCAGGACCAGACAACTTCCTGTGTGAGGAGTCATGGGGCTGGCTGAGGGGAGGTGTTAACGGCTATGCTAGGGGGAGGGGCCAAGTCAAGAACCAATCGGCCCTGGTCGTTCAGGAGGTGCTTGATGATGTCAAAAACTCTATAAGAGGGGAGAGGACAGCTTGAAGATCCTCTCTTCCTTTTCCGGTTGGAGCCAGCGACAGTTACAACGACAGTTACAGAGGCAGTTACGACAGTTACGTCAGTTACAGCCACAGCCATAGCTGAAGCAGGAGCTGCCAGTAGCAGAGCTAACCTACGGGAGAAAGCTGAACAAAGACTTCAGGCCATTACAGCGACAGTTACAGCGACAGTTGGAGCCAGAGGCAGTTACAGAGGCAGTTACGACAGTTACGTCAGTTACAGCCACAGCCACAGACACAGCTGAAGCAGGAGCTGCCAGTAGCAGAGCTGACCTACGGGAGGAAGCTGAACAAAGACTTCAGTCCAGTGGGTAATCTTATTACCATAGAGGGGGAAACATGATTTTGCTTTACGCAATCATGCTTCTCTGTAGCCTCCTGGTTACTCTTTCAAGGCGTACTTATTGGGCCTGGAAGCTTTTGATCAATATATCAAAATGGGGTTGCTGGTTCATGGGTTGGTTACTGTGGAGCCTAAATAAATGTTTTGATTCTTCTGCCTTCTACTTTGAGAGTTTCTTATATCCGGCGATTCCGAACGTTTCAGACATGTTTATGATCCTCTTTGAGATTATAAACTCTGCCCTCCTAGTACATTTGGCGACGAGGATGGGATCGCTAGGTATAAGATCTCTATTTAGAAGCAGAACAATTTCAGAGGAAGAGATGAATATCCCAGGATGGGAGGATCCATTTTATTCCTCCCTAGCAAAAGAATTGGCTAAAAAAGCTGGACCCTGTGAAAACTGGGAACCAAGGCTACGGAGAGGAGATCCTAGGGATTTGGAAAAGTGTTTACGAGAAGTTGGGATTCAGTCAGGGGCATCACTATCTAGGCAAAGCTGGATAGTGTTATCAGCCTACCGGCTAGTATACGAAAGATTGAGATTAAGTGAAAGACATGGGGGCACTCCTACCCCACAGGAAGAAGGGGAATCTCAGATAGCAGGAGACCAAACTGACTCAAATGAGAACTTTTCTATTAATGTGGCTAAGAGCAACAGGAGACCAAAAAAGCCCAGAGTGCATTTCAACCCAGCCCAGAAAGAGCCTGACTGCCTGCTTCGTCCTAGCCATGGTGGCAGAGGAAGTGAGTGGGGGGAGAATGAGACAATGTTAGGGGCTGAGGCACAAAACACTACTGGGGTTCAGGATGTGCCTCACACAGAGAATAGGAGATGGTTAAATGATCAGACAAGGGCTCGACCCATACAAAGGAGGAAGACAGAAACCCGAGGTGAAGATTCAGTTACAAGGGAAATTCAGGAAGATTTCTCACCGCAAGAGGTCACAGATATTTTGAGTAGATTCAGCCAAAGAATAGGAGAACCATTGATATCTTGGATGGTAAGACTCAGTGATCAAGGGGCCAGTGGAATATCAGTAGATGGGACAGACTGCATGAGATTCATAGGTATCAGCCATGATCCTCTAGTTCAACAAGCTTTTAGGGAACATCATCAGCAAGGAGATGGTGATAGCAGGACTACTCTGTTGGCATTAGCCGCTGTGGGATGCAATAAGAGATATGATACTGATTCTATGTGGCCCACTGAGCACAGACCCTGGTATTCACTTAGAGATTGTATCATGAGACTAAAGGAGGAGGTAATGAAGACTGCCATTATGATAGGAACTGCAGACAAATATTACAATGATCCAATGGGACTGCCTCATAGGAATTTAATAATTAGGACAGCTCCCCCTGCTTATAAACAACTAATTTTGAATTTATTGCTTGGAGAAGTAGGGAGCCGTCTTACAACAGTGATAAATAAGATTTTACAGTTATATGACTTAGGTGACTGGGGAAGGGATAGATCTCCTCGAGAGAGAAGAGTGAATAACCAGCAAACTTGGCGCCAAAGGAGAGTAACAAGGAAAGAAATGTTTACTGCTTTATTGAGAGCAGGGGTAGGTTTTGAAATGATAGATGGAATTCCAACCAATGAATTATATAGAATGTACAGAGATAAAGGCCTTGATAACAGGAGAGATAGGGAAATAAGAACTGCTCCTGCAAATACTACAGATGTTGAACCTTCAAACCCAAGTGAATCATATGAAAGGGAATACTAGGGAACAGGCCGAGCCCCAGTCCAAATTAAGGAAATACACAGGCTGGATTGTAGACCTCACATTAACTTGACCATATATTGGAAAAATGGGTCAAGTACGGTAACTGAGGCATTAATAGATACTGGGGCCGAGGCCACCCTTATTTATGGAAATCCAGACAAGTTCAGCCATGGAACTCCTATTACCATTACAGGACTAGGAGGGACTGAAATATCAGCCAGGCAAGTTAAATTAATGATGAAAATTGGACAGTTGCCCAAGAAAGAATATAGTGTGGTTATTGTGCCTATTCCCGAATACATCATTGGAATAGACATATTGAAGGGTATGACCTTAAATTTACCCGAAGGGAAATACCAATTTGCTGTGAGGAAAATGGGCATTAATGCAGTCTTAGTGGGGAAAATCAAGATGGATCCAATCACTTTGCCCGAACCTTCTAAAATAATTACTTTGAGGCAATATCGTGTGCCAGGTGGGCAAGATGAAATTGCCAACACTATAAGAGAATGTGTTGAGGCAGGAGTGTTAGTCCCTACAACTACTCAATGGAACAACCCTGTCTGGCCAGTCCGAAAATCAGATGGAACATGGAGGATGACAGTAGATTATAGACAGCTGAACAAAGTGACTCCTCCCTTGTATGCTGCTGTTCCAGACACGGTTACTTTAATAGAGAGAATACAAAAACATGAAGGGACTTGGTATGCAGTTATTGATTTGGCCAATGCCTTCTTTACGATCCCAATAGACCCCAAGCAATGGAATCAGTTTGCTTTTACTTGGCAAGGCCGACAGTATACATTTACACGCCTGCCGCAAGGATATATTCATAGCCCAACTATTTGCCACAGGATTGTAGCTGAACATTTGGATGAATTAAAGTTACCTGGTGTACAGCTTACACATTACATAGATGACATCATGATACAGGGAAAGAATATAAAGGAGGTGGAGGAGAGTTTAGCATTATTAATTGACCATATGAAAAGCAAAGGATGGGAAATCAACCCCGCAAAGGTTCAAGGGCCAGCTCAAACTGTAAAATTCTTGGGGATACAGTGGAATAGAGGACTGCGAGAAATTCTCCCACAAGCTCGACAAAAAATCCAGGATTTTCCCACCCCTACCAATAAGAAAGAGGCCCAAAAGTTCATAGGGCTGTTTGGTTATTGGAGACACCACATCCCACATTTGGGACAGATTTTAAAACCCTTGTATAAAGTCACCAGAAAGAAATATGAATTTGACTGGGGACTTGAACAAAGTAGAGCTTTTGAGGAAGCAAAGGCTGCTATTCAATTAGCTCTAGACTTATGGCCTATGCAAAATGGGCCAGTGGAGTTACAAGTGACTGTACAAGATGACTATGCAAATTGGAGTCTGTGGCAAAAACAACAAAGCCGAAGTGTACCTTTAGGCTTTTGGTCAAGGAAACTGCCCTCATCTGGAGTGCAATATACACCTTTTGAGAAGCAGCTGTTAGCTGCATATTGGGCTTTAGTAGAAACTGAGCAACTAACTCTGGGTCATGAAGTGGTATTAAGGCCTGGAATTCCAATTATGACTTGGGTAATGAGTACCCCAGCTTCTCACAGAATTGGACATGCACAAGAGGCAAGCATAATCAAATGGAAGTGGTATATTCAGAATAGGTCCAGAGCAGGCAAAAATGGAGTTTCTGCTCTACATGAATCTGTGGCGAACATTGATACTGAGAGCAATGAAAAGCCCCTTGAATCTAAGCAACAGATGGTACCATCCTTAGTGAAATGGAATAATGGATATGACGGACTAAATGAAGAACAGAAGAAACATGCTTGGTTTACTGATGGGACAGCAAAATATTTAGGACAGAAGAGACATTGGAAAGCAGTAGCCTATAACCCCTGTACAAGGAGAACTCTGGAAAGTTCTGGGATAGGTGGAAGTAGCCAATATGCTGAACTGATGGCAGTGCATCAGGCCATCAGAGCAGAGAAAGGAGGACAGTGTCATATATTTACTGACTCGTGGGCGGTAGCTAATGGATTAGCTACGTGGATGCCTATATGGAGGAATCAGAATTGGGAGATTCATGGCAAACAAGTTTGGGGTAAAGAGTTATGGGAAAATATATGGGACATGTCTTTGGTTACAGATCTGTCAGTTTTTCATGTTGATGCTCATGCAACCCTGACCACACCAGAACGTGAGTACAATGCACATGCGGATCGACTAGCAAAGATTGCTACTGAATGTATTGTCCCTACTCCGACTCCAACTGATGACCCAGCCTTAGCAAGATGGGTCCACCAGACTGCTGGCCATTTAGGGGTCCAGGCCACCCATCGATGGGCACAGGATCAAGGTATCAGTATTTCTCATGCGTTGTTAAAACAAATAACAGAGGAGTGTTGTATATGCCAATTAGAAAAAGAACGAACTCTTCCTAGGATAGTTACTGGAGAAATAGCAAGGGGAAAAGTTCCAGCCCAAATTTGGCAGATAGATTATATTGGCCCACTACCCCAGGATAAAGGATGTAAATATGTATGTACGTGTGTTGACACCTATTCAGGTGTACTAGTGGCTTGTCCTTATAAAGATGCAACTCAGAAAAACACCTGTAAAACTTTAGATATTGTAAGTTTATATTATGGAACCCCAATGCAGATTCAAAGTGACAATGGGTCACATTTCAAGGGCAAAGAAGTGAAAAGATATTGTGTGTTGAATAATATAGAATGGATATATCATATTCCATATTACCCACAAGCATCTGGGCTAATTGAAAGAATGAATGGATTGTTGAAAGAACAGCTGAGAAAATTAAGCTCAAATAATTCATATCGACATTGGAAGGATAATTTGTCTATTGCCTTACGTAATTTGAATAATAGGCCCTTAGGGGGGAGTACACCTCTAGCCAGAATGATGACCCCAAATCTGCAGATCAGAGAACAGCAAACATGTGAGATCCAAAACATTGAATTTTGGACTGTGAGGGAAGATGTCCCACTACCAAGTCCAGGAACACCTGGTTCAGCAGGATATGATTTACATTGTATAGAGAATTTTAGGTTAAATAGGAAAGAGATAAGAAAAACCCCTACTGGAGTATGTATGAGAATCCCCAAGAATCATCTTGGATGGATATTACCTAAACCAGGATTAGCGGCTCAAGGAATACATGTATTGGCTGGAGTGATAGATTCTAATTATCAAAAAGAAATTGTTGTGACACTCCAGAATATGGGTAAAAAACCTGTACAATTTTGTAGAAATGATAGGATGGTTCAAGTCATTATTATCCCCTGTGAAAAAATACCCTTTGTGAAAACTGACCCTCCTCCCAAAATAACTACTAGAGGGGCAAAAGGGTCTTGCTCCATTGATAGAATAAAGTCAGGAGCTAAGGTATGGGTAAAACGGAAGCCAGATGATATTCCAAAGGCTGCAGAAGTTATAGCCCATGGGAAGGACAACACTGTAACAGTTGTCTATTCAGGGGAAAATAATTACCAAATCGTACCCCTGAACCATATATTTTACCGTGAATAGGTTATAATAATAGATTCACAGACTATTCTTTTTGTCCTTTGTTTTGGCTAACCTTGTTGCTAGTTTTGTTTCCTTCAGGCTTAAGCACCCTGCACTTTCCGGTGACTGCCTAAGCATGTAGCATTCTTGGAATTCCTGCCAGCTCGTTAAAGAAATGACCTCTGGAATGGGACTTTTTGGGGGCAGGGCCATCTCTACATCCAATTTCAGCATGAAGAAGCTATGGAAAATGAGACCTTCACCCCTCACCCCAAGATTTTGAGCCCCAATCGTTCAAGGGGGGTGGAAATGATGATAGTGTTCTGTTTACTTATTTTGTGTTATCCTTGCTGTGTTGTTTTATTGTTATGATATTATTGATCCTATGTAATGGATACAAGGATTTAGGGGTGGACATTTGAATTATTAATAATTATTTTGGGGATGATTAATTGAAGAGATTATCTTGCTGGGACCTAGGGGTGGATCACATTTGAATCGTAAACCAATATTTAGGAATGTCACCAAATGATATGTTTTGCTTTATAATGAATGATATGTTTTAGTTTCCTTTGTAATTGGATCACAATGTATGTTCTAGGATACATGGCTGATTAGATTATGTATCCTATAACAAGGGGTGGAGTGTAGCCAGAATGGCCTTTGTTTTCTTTGAATGACTCAGCTTACCTCATTGAGCCTCTGGACACTGTGGCTTGCTCTTCCGGGGCAGGACCAGACAACTTCCTGTGTGAGGAGTCATGGGGCTGGCTGAGGGGAGGTGTTAACGGCCATGCTAGGGGGAGGGGCCAAGTCAAGAACCAATCGGCCCTGGTCGTTCAGGAGGTGCTTGATGATGTCAAAAACTCTATAAGAGGGGAGAGGACAGCTTGAAGATCCTCTCTTCCTTTTCCGGTTGGAGCCAGCGACAGTTACAACGACAGTTACAGAGGCAGTTACGACAGTTACGTCAGTTACAGCCACAGCCATAGCTGAAGCAGGAGCTGCCAGTAGCAGAGCTAACCTACGGGAGAAAGCTGAACAAAGACTTCAGGCCATTACAGCGACAGTTACAGCGACAGTTGGAGCCAGAGGCAGTTACAGAGGCAGTTACGACAGTTACGTCAGTTACAGCCACAGCCACAGACACAGCTGAAGCAGGAGCTGCCAGTAGCAGAGCTGACCTACGGGAGGAAGCTGAACAAAGACTTCAGTCCAGTGGGTAATCTTATTACCATAGAGGGGGAAACATGATTTTGCTTTACGCAATCATGCTTCTCTGTAGCCTCCTGGTTACTCTTTCAAGGCGTACTTATTGGGCCTGGAAGCTTTTGATCAATATATCAAAATGGGGTTGCTGGTTCATGGGTTGGTTACTGTGGAGCCTAAATAAATGTTTTGATTCTTCTGCCTTCTACTTTGAGAGTTTCTTATATCCGGCGATTCCGAACGTTTCAGACATGTTTATGATCCTCTTTGAGATTATAAACTCTGCCCTCCTAATACAAAACCCAAGAAGCAGAATGGAAAATAGTCATTGAAAGAATCCACCCATTACTTCCTGAAAGAGATCAGAAAATGAAAACTCCAAAGGATATTGGAGGCAAATTCCAGAATATCAGGTAAAGGAGAAAAACTGCAAGCAGCTAGTAAGAAAGAATTTAAATATCAAGGAGCCACAGTCAGGATTACACAGGATTTAGCAAAATCAACATTGAAATATTAGAGGGATTAGAATTTGATGCTCTGGAATGCATGGGAATTTGGATTGCAAACAATAATCAGTTATCTAGCAAAATTCAGCATAATCTTTCATGGGAAAAGATGTACCTTCAATGAAATAGGGAACTTTCAAGATTTCTAATGAAAAAAGCAGAACTGAAGAGAAAACTTAATTTTCAAATAACAGACTCAAGAGAAGCATAAAAAGGAAAACAAGCAAGAAAAAAATACGTCATTCAATAAAATTAAACTGCTTTCATTTCTACATGGGAAGACAATAATTATAACTCTTGAGACTCTTATCTGTATTAGGGCAGTTAGAAGGGGTATGCATATACAGAGAATGTGGATATAAGTTGACTCTGACAAGATGATAAAAAATAAGTGATAAAAAAGATTGTACTGGGAGAGGAGGAAAGGAGGACATAGAATAGGGTAAATTACATGACATAAGGTCCAAAAGACCAACTATAGTAGAGGGAAAGAATGGGGGGGGGTGGTGCTTCACCATTGTTTGAACCTTACTCTCATCATATTTGTCTTAAAGAGGGAATAACATACACACTCAGAAGTAGGAGGGGAAAGGGGAAAGAAAATGGAGAAGTAGATAGAAGGGAGGGCAGAAGTAGGAGGGAAAAGGAAAAAGGGGAAAGGAAAGAGAAGGGTATGAAAGGAAGGAGAGCAGATTGAGGGAAGTGTTGGTTAGAAGCAAGACAATGGTGAGGAGGGACAGGGTAAAAGGAGAGAGAAAAGTCTAATACACAGTTGATAATCATAACTATGAATGTGAATGGGATGTACTCTTCCATAAAATGGAACTGGATAGCAGAGTGGATTATAATCCAGAATTCTACAACATGTTGTTAACAAGAAGCACATTTGAAATAGAGAGATATACACAGAGTGAAGGTAAAAAGACTGGAGGAAAATATATTATGCTTCAGCTGAAGTAAAAAAAAAAAAAGTAAAAAAAATAAAAACAAGGGTAGCAGCCCTGATCTCAGACAAAGCAAAAGCAGAAATACATCTAATTAAAGGAGACAAAGGAGGAAACTACATCTGGCTTAAAAGTACCATAGAAAAGCAATATTGATACTAAACATACATGCACCAGGTAGTACATTCAAATACTTAGTGAAGTTGAGACTTACTGGAAGAAATAGACAGCAAAACTATTCTAGTGGGGGACCTCCACAACCACCTCTAAGAACTAAATACTTCTATCCACAAAGTCTAACCACAAGAAAGAAGATAAGGAGAGGAGGTAAATAGAATTTGGAAAGATAAGGTTGAAATGGGTAAATGATTTACATAAGAGATGATACCATCAGCAAATTAGGAGAGCAAGGAATACTTTAACTATCAGATCTATGGAGAATAGAAGAATTTATTAAAAAACAAGTGATAGAAAACATTATGAAATGCAAAATGGATAATTTTGATTACATTAAGTTAAAAAGTTTTCCGTATAAGAAAAACTAATGTGACCAAGATTAGAAGGAAAACAGAAAACTGGGAAACAATTTTTACAGCCAATATTTCTGAAAAAGGCCTCATTTCTAAAATATATAGAGAACAGTGTCAAAATTTCTAAATCACTATTGATTAGAGAAATGCAAATTAAAACAAATGTTTGTGATTGATTTAATATTGATTGAATGGGACCTGCATACTACAAAGTATTATATCAATCTGAAAAAAATATTGTTACATGTACTTGGTAAAATAAAATAGTATAAAAATTGCTCTCTTCAAAGTTACCAAAGATATTTTAATTGTCAAATAAATCTAATGACATTTTCTAAAACTAAAATTGCCTTAGTAGCTGTTTGAAAGGTAGATTACATAGAGGAGAGAATGGAAACAAGAGTATCATTTAGGAGATGGTTACAACATGTTTGAGGGAAAGTAATGAGAGACTGAACTGCGGCATGAGAATGGTGATGGGCCATGTGAGAAATGATAAGGGAATTGAAGAGAAAAATATTGCATAAATAAAAATCAAAAGTTGGCAACTTATCTAATGTTTACTGGGGAGGAAATATAAAAGATTCTCATGTGAAACTGATGTTACAGACTTAGCTTACTGGGGAATGAGGATATCCTGGACTGATGTAGGGAAGTTTAGAAGAAGGGCTGACTTGTTGGGAAAACTAATGATTTCTGTTTGGAATGTAGCATTTAAATATGTAATTAATTATTCCAAATATATAGATTTAGGAGTCATCTTTGAAATTTGATTGGATGACATCAATGAATAGTATATTACCTTGGAAGGATACATCTAATTTAAAAAGAAGAGACTATATTATAGAGAAAAAAAACACTACATGTTAAGCAAACAGATTTCAGTGAGGATACCGAGGAAATTAATGTTCTGTGGGACTGGGAAATATGGTGGTGAACATTTGGTTGAGGGTCAAGTGAGAGTGACAGAGAAGTGAGATTGTCATAATCTTATATTACAGATGGTCTAAATAGGAAATGGTAAACAGATAGAAACCTTGGCCTAAGGCATCATACTGTAGTAATCGAGGGTTTTAACTATCTGCACATCTGCTGGAGCTATCTGTCCATTGAAAGAAAAGTAGCTGAGAAATTGATCTTTCCTAAATAACAATTTCAATATTCAAGGATAGTAATTTCAATATTTAAGAAGAGATCAATGGGACTGCCCCTATGATTCTGGCCAATAAAGACGAACAGGCTGCAGAGGTGAAAATATTTAACCTTGGTAGAAAAGCAAAATTACTTTATAATTTGTGTTAGCTGAGGACAGAAAGGCTAAGCATAGACTAAAATACAACTAGATTTTTGGAAGTGTCAGTTTCAATGAGTTTTGACAAAAAAGATAGGTTGGTTCAGTGACGTAAAACACTATAAGAAAAAGTTATCCCTAGAGAGATGGACTACTCTCTTTTTATTATTATTTTAATATTTTTAGTTTTCAGCATTGATTTCCACAAGATTTTGAATTACAAATTTTCTCCCCATTTCTAACCTCCCCCCACTCCAAGATGGCAAATATTTTGATTGTCCCATTACCCAGTCAGCCTTCCCTTCTGTCACCCCACTCCCTCCCATCCACTTTTTCCTTACTTTCTTATAGGGCAGGATAGATTTGTATGCCCCATTGCCTGTGTATCTTATTTCCTAGTTGCATGCAAAAAAACTTTCTTTTGAACAACTGCTTTTAAAACTTTTAGTTCCAAATTCTCTCCCCTCTTCCCTCCCCACCTGCCCTCCCATGTTTATATACATATATATATATATAAATATATATATATATACACACATATATATATGCACATATATATATATGTAAGTGAATGTGTATGTATGTATATATGTGTGTGTGTGTGTGTGTGTGTGTGTGTGTGTATGTAGAGAGAGAGAGAGAGAGAGAGAGAGAGAGAGAGAGAGAGGACACAGGGTGAGTTGAAGATGAAGGGAAGCTATCTAAAAGAAATAAAATGAAATTAAGGGATGAGAGAGCAACATACTGAGAGAGGGAGATAGGGAGAGATAGAATGGGGTGGATTATCTCACATAAAGGTGGCAAGAGGAAGCAGTTCTGTGGGAGGAGGGGAGAGGGCAGGTGAGGGAGGAACGAGTGAATCTTGCTCTCATCAAATTTGGCCTGAGGAGGGAATACCATACATACTCAATTGGGTATCTTACCCCACAGGAAAGAAGAGGGAAGAAGATTAAAAAAAAGGGGGGGGATGATGGAGGGTAGGGCAGATGGGGATGGAGGTAATCAAAAACAAACACTTTGGAAAGGGGACAGGGTCAAGGGAGAAAATTCAATAAAGCGGGATGGGTTGGGAAGGAGCAAAATATAGTTAGTCTTTCACAACATGAGTATTGTGGAAGGGTTATACATAATGATACACGTGTGGCCTATGTTGAATTGCTTGACTTCTTAGGGAGGGTGGGTGGGAAGGGAAGAGGGGAGAGAACTTGGAACTCAAAGTTTTAAAAGCAGATGTTCCAAAAAAAAGTTGTTTTTGTCTGCAACTAGAACATAAGATACACAGGCAATGGGGCATAGAAATTTATCTTGCCAGATAGGAAGGGAAAAGGGGATGGGAAGGGAGTGGGGTGACAGAAGGGAGGGCTGACTGGGGAACAGGGCAACCAGAATATACTCCATCTTGGAGTGGGGGGGGAGGGTAGAAATGGGGAGAAAATTTGTAATTCAAACTCTTTTGAAAATCAATGCTGAAAACTAAATATGTTAAGTAAATGAATTTAAAATAAAATAAAAAGTAAAAAAAATGTTTTTTTTGGCAATTTAATTGGATGGAATTAAATATATGAAGCATTTGAGGTAAAATTGTCATTTTTATTGTATGGGCCTTGCCTACCAATTAACAATTAATATTTTTTCTAATCATTTACATCTGATTTTATTTGTATAAAATTATTTTTCATATTTTTTCATATTGTTCCTGAGTTTATTTTGGCAAGTATACTCCCACATATTTTATACTGACTAGAGTAATTTTAAGTGGAGTATCTCTTTCTCTTCTTTCAGGGTTTTGCTTGCTTTATATGTAGTAATGCTGATGATGTATGTGAATTACTTTACATCCTGCTACTTTGCTAACATCATTTCAATTAACTTTTTAGTTGAGTCTTTGGGATTTTATAAGTGTATCATCCTATCTTCTGCAAAGAGCTAGCTTTATTACCTCATTCCCTGTTCTAATTCCTTCTCTTTCTTTTTGCTTGGATTTTCTCTTTCTATTCTTTTTTTTATTTTATTTTTTTATTTTATTTTTTTATTTAAATTTATTTATTTAACATATTTGGTTTTCAGCATTGATTTTCACAACAGTTTGAATTACAAATTTTCTCCCCATTTCTACCCTCCCCCCACTCCAAGATGGCATATATTCTGGTTGCCCTGTTCCCCAGTCAGCCCTCCCCTCTATCACCTCCCTCTCCTCTCATCCCCTTTCCCCTTCCTTTATTGTAGGGCAAGATAAATTTCTACGCCTCATTGCCTGTGTATCTTATTTTTTAGTTGCATGCAAAAACTTTTTTTTTTGTTTTTGAACATCTGTTTTTAAAACTTTGAGTTCCAAATTCTCTCCCCTCTAACCTTCCCACCCACCCTCCCCACGAAGCCGAGCAATTCAACCTAGGCCACACATGTATCATTATGTATAACCCTTCCACAATACTCATGTTGTGAAAGGCTAACTACATTTTGCTCCTTCCCAACCCATCCCGCTTTATTGAATTTTCTCCCTTGACCCTGTCCCCTTTCCAAAGTGTTTGTTTTGATTACCTCCACCCCCATCTGCCCTCCCCTCCATCACCCCCCCTTTTATTTTTTTTATCTTCCTCCCTCTTCTTTCCTGTGGGGTAAGATACCCAACTGAGTATGTATGGTATTCCCTCCTCAGGCCAAATCTGATGAGAGCAAGGTTCACTCATTCCCCCCTCACCTGCCCTCTCCCCTCCTCCCACAGAACTGCTTCCTCTTGCCACCTTTATGTGAGATAATCCACCCCATTCTATCTCTCCCTATCTCCCTCTCTCAGTATGTTGCTCTCTCATCCCTTAATTTCATTTTATTTCTTTTAGATATCTTCCCTTCATCTTCAACTCACCCTGTGTCTGCTCTCTCTCTTTTACATATATATATATATATATATATATATATAAACACACACATATATATACATACATACACATACATACATATACATATACACATAGATATATACATACATACACATTCACTTATATATATATACATAAACATATATATATATGCATATTCCCTTCAACTACCCTAATACTGAGGTCTCATGAATCATACACATCATCATTCCACGTAGAAATGTAAACAAAACAGTTCAACTTTAGTAAGTCCCTTGCAATTTCCGTTTCTTGATTACCTTTTCATGCTTCTCTTGATTCTTGTGTTTGAAAGTCAAATTTTCTATTCAGTTCTGGTCTTTTCACGAGAAAGGTTGAAAGTCCTCTATTTTATTGAAAATCCATATTTTGCCTTGGAACATGATACTCAGTTTTGCTGGGTAGATGATTCTAGGTTTTAATCCTAGCTCCATTGACCTCCGGAATATTGCATTCCAAGCCCTTCAATCTCTTAATGTAGAAGCTGCCAGATCTTGGGTTATTCTGATTGGGTTTCCACAATACTCAAATTGTTTCTTTCTGGCTCCTTGCAGTATTTTCTCCTTGATCTGGGAACTCTGGAATTTGGCGACAATATTCCTAGGAGATTTCTTTTGGGGATCTATTTGAGGAGGCGATCGATGGATTCTTTCAATTTCTATTTTGCCCTGTGGCTCTAGAATATCAGGGCAGTTCTCCTTCATAATTTCTTGAAAGATGGTATCTAGGCTCTTCTTTTGATCATGGCTTTCAGGTAGTCCAATAATTTTTAAATTCTCTCTCCTGGATCCATTTTCCAGGTCAGTGGTTTTTCCAAGGAGATATTTCACATTGTCTTCCATTTTTTCATTCCTTTGGTTCTGTTTTATAATATCCTGATTTCTCATAAAGTCACTAGCTTCCACTTGCTCCAATCGAATTTTTAAAGTAGTATTTTCTTCAGTGGTCTTTTGGACCTCCTTTTCCATTTGGCTAATTCTGCCTTTCAAGGCATTCTTCTCCTCATTGGCTTTTTGGAGCTCTTTTGCCATTTTGAGTTAGTCTGTTTTTTAAGGTGTTGTTTTCTTCAGCGTATTTTTCAGTATTTTTTTGGGTCTCCTTTAGCAAGTCATGGACTTGTTTTTCATGGTTTTCTCTTATCCTTCTCATTTCCCTTCCCAATTTTTCCTCTACTTCTCTAACTTGCTTTTCCAAATCCTTTTTGAGTTCTTCTATGGCCTGGGGCCAGTTCATGTTTTTCTTGGAGGCTTTTGTTGTGGGCTCTATGACTTTGTTGTCTTCTTTAGGCTGTATGTTTTGGTCTTCTTTGTCACCAAAGAAAGAATGCAAAGTCTGAGACTGAGTCTGGGTGTGCTTTCGCTGCCTGGCCATATTCCCAACCAATTAACTTGACCCTTGAGTTTTTCAGTGGGGTATGACTGCTTGTAGACTAACGAGTTCTATGTTCCACATTTGGGGGGGAGGTGCCAGCTCTGTCACACCAACACTACTCCTTCCCCAAGAACCCCCAGCTTGGGCCAGGCTTAGATCTTCAGCAAGCCATGCACTCCTGCTCTGATCCACCACTTAATTCCTCTCACCAGGTGGGCCTGGGGCCAGAAGCAGCAGCAACCATAGCTGCCCCACCTCCGCTGCCCCTGGGGCTGGAAGCCAAACCGCGAACTCCTTCCACTCCTGCAGCTTTTCCTACTAACCTTCTCTTCAGTCTTTGGTGTTTGTGGGTCGAGGGGTCTGGTAACTGTCGCAGCTCACATATTCAGGGCGCTAGGGGCCCCATTCGCCCGACTCCAAGTTTGGTTGTTCCACGCCGCTCAGGCTGGGCTCTGCTCCACTCTGTTCCCAGCTGCCAGCTCCCAGCTCCCAGCTCCCAGCTCCGTGTGGAATAGACCTCACCCAGAGACCATCCAGGGTGTCCTGGGCTGGAGCCCTGCTTCCCTCTGCTGTTCTGTGGGTTCTGCCGTTCTAGAATTGGTTCAGAGCCATTTTTTATAGGTTTCTGGAGGGACTCAGTATGGAGCTTAGTATAGTCCATGCTTACCTGCTGCCATCTTGGCTCCTTTGCTTGGATTTTCAATACAATATTGAGTAATATTGGTGACGGTGGTTCTTTTTTGTGTTTCATACCTGTTCTTGGTGGGAAGGCTTCTATTTTATCCCCATCACAAATAACAGAAGTTGATGAGATTTTAGCTGAAACTTGATAGTAATTAAGGAAGTTAATCAGATGAAGAGGGAGGGTGTTCTAGGATTGGCTGGTGGTGGGGAGATAGACCATGAAAATGATTAAAGTGTATGTGAGAAACATTAAAGAGACCAGTATCATTGTAATCACAGAAGGTGTGGAGGGGACTAAGGTGTCAGATAAAACGGAAATGTAAAAAGTGACCAGGTTATAAAAAACTTTCAAAGCTTACCAGAAGACTTTATAGTTGATCTTGGAGATAATAGGGAGACACTAGAGTTGATAGAGTGTGGGAGGTGGTGGTGGTATGGTTAGACATGTGTTTTATAAAAATCATTTTGACAACTGAGGATGGATCGAAGTGAGGAGACACTTGAGGCTAGATAACCAACCACAAGAGGCTACTGCAATTGACTGGGTATGAAGTGATGAAGGTCTGCACCAGGGTGGTGGCAGTGTCATAGGAGAGAAGGAGAAATATACGAGTGGAAACAAGAATTTACCATTGGCGGAGAGATCAGGTATCTGGGTGACTGGAAGGATGGTAGTAACTTTCACAGTAATAGGGAAGTTAGGAAGAGGGGACAATTTTGGGGAAAAGATATTGAGTTCTGGCCATCCAGAGTTTAAGATATCTGCAATATATCCCATTTGACCTGTCTAAAAGGTAAATTAAGATGCAAAACTGGAGGTCAAAAAAAGTTAAGGCTGAATAAACAGATCTGAGAATCATCTATATAGAGACGTGTAACAACAATGCTGATTGCTGCTACTGTGGCTGTGTAAAACAAATAACATCAGCACGTAGAAGGGCTGCCAGAATAGGTTCTTTCATCTGCTTTTCTAAGGAAAGCAACTTTAAGGGGTTAATAATCTCACTTTAATTAATCATACGTATTACATTCACTTAATTCAGGGGGTAAAGCCAGCACCTTGAACTTCACAGCAAATACAAACAGAAATTACGAACAGAGACAATATAAACAGGTCAACATTTCTGTCTAACCAAATCACAATACATAGTTACCAGAGAAGCGCCAACATCTGGGTTTTCAAAGCTAGGGGGAGGGGCTCCTTAACAGCAGCTACCTAAATTCTTGTCACCAACACTCTTAAGTGTGCCACCAAAGGCAAAACACTAACTTCTGAGTTTATATACACTTCTTCAGAGTCAAAGGGTGGCACAACCATGTGACTCAAGCCCACGTGACTTACGCCTTCTTGTGACTTGGGGTCAGAGAGCAGAACTAGGTCTTCCCTTGACACAAGTCGGTTATCAAAGACTCCCCATTAAATCAAATATTCTTTAGTGCTCAGAAGCCTCCAAAAGAAAGATAACAAAAAGTCCGCTTTGCTTGCCATTACATTTGAAAAGCAAAATTCATCAAAGCTACTTGATTACCTCAGCATTCCAAAGGAGAAAACAGTAAAAAAAAGTCCCACCCAAATGACCATAACAAGATGATAATTGAAACAATGGGGGCTGATGAGATCACTAAGCAATATAATAGAGGGGGAAGAGAAGAGGGCCCCAGCACACTGCCTTGTTAGACTCCCTTCTTCAATTAATGGTGTAGCACAGACGAAGATCCACTAAATGAGATAGAGAAGGAACAAGCAGGTAGAGGAGGAATAAGGAGAGAGCAGTGTCACAGAAACCTAGAGAGAAGATAGTGTCAAGAGGGGGATGACAGTTTCAAAGGATACAGTGAAGTCAAGAAGGATGAGAATTGAGAAAAGGCCAATAGAGTTTTCAATTAAGAGACCATCATTAGTAACTTTGAAGAGAGTGGTTTCAGTTGAATGAGGAGGTTGGAAGCAAGACTGCCAGGAGTTCAAAGGAGGAATGAGGAAGAATAATAAAAATTTACTAAGTACTTAATATGTGCCAGACATTGTGCTAATTGTTTTACAAATATTTATATCATTTGATCCTCACAACAGCCGTTGGAGATAAGTGGTATTATTCTCCCCGTTTAACAGTTTAGGAAACTGAAGCAAACAGAAATTAAGTCACTGGCTCACACAGCATGCAATTGTCTGATGCTGAAGTTGAACTCAGGTCTTCCTGACTGTAGGCCCAGTATGCTATCCACTGTGCCTTCTAACTGGCTCAAGCATGAGCATAAAACTTGTAGAGGCATTTGAGATGAATTTTTCAAGGAGTTTAGCCTCCAAAGAGAGGAGAGATATAAAATAGCTGACATGGATGGCTGGATCAAGCAAGAAGTTTTGAAAACAGAGGAGACATGGACATGTTTGTAGGTAGTAGACAAGCAACCTGAACATAGGAAGCAATTGAAGATTAGAGAGCAAGATAGCAGAGGGGACACTGATAGAAAAAAATAACTGAGAGGGAGATTAAAGAAATCTTCTGGTATTTAAAAGACTATTTCCAAAGGGACTCAGTGACATGACTACAATCCAAATCTCTTGGTTCCTAGGCTAATGTTGCTCCTATGCTGCCTTCTGGTACATTTCTTCCTGAAGTCACCTGATGAAATGGTAGCTGCGAGTAGAGCACCATATATATGGTAGGAAAAACTCTTCTCCATCCAGAGTCATAACTGCTCTTCCCAGACTCCCTGTTCTCTTTTTTTTTACATCCAGAAAACTCCAAAATATTGACAAATACCAGTTATCACACACACACACACACACACACACACACACACAACCCCAAAGCTCAGCATCATAATATGTAAGAAAAAGGCAAACTTGCAGACATATTTAGAAAATATAACAAAAAAGTAATTCAGTACTTATAAATGAAGATGATCTCATGGCTGGTAGACACTTTTGATATGTTGTTCTAACTCAAATAAAAGATAACAATAAGAAATCTTCTTACTAAGGCTTATGGTCCAGTCTTGATCCTTAAAATTCAGTCATGGTGAAGACTAGAATTTTCACATTTTCCTGAAATAGGACATCTATTTAAGATCATTGATCAATTTCCTCATGTTTGAAATTGGGAGGCTAGGCTAGAAGATATTTAAGGTTTCTTCCAAATCTATGAACCTATGATACTGTGAGTCTTCTATTAGAGTTCTAATCTTATCTCTGATATTTAATTAACATGTTCTTATGATTTTCAAGCAAGTATGCACATAAGAAGGCATAAGTAAATACACCTCACTTGTGTGAATAAAAATGTATTCATTCTCCTGCTTGATAAAAATAGCCTTTTCCCTTATGGCCTGAATTCATGTTCAATAACGTAAGAAAAATTTTTGTCCATATCCTAGTGTTTATTATGTAGTTTTAATACAAGTTTGACAATTGATTACAATATAGAGGATAATTTTTTTTTACTATTGTCAGTGTGTGTATGTATGTGTGTTTGTGAGTGATTAAAATAATAAGCTTTTGGCATTTAAGAAACATAGTACTATTTGAAGTTTTACTATTTGACTTCCAGTTCTAAATCCTTGACCCTCCTATGGTCCAATGATGATAGAAAAGTCTCAGCAAAAAGCTGAAGTCCTATATTTTCCACAAGGAACAGAGCCATCAAAATTAATGCTGATGAAAGTTTCCCCGCATAGCCTTGAACCACCAGTGGCCCAGGAAAACATTCTCCTAGATCAGAACAAAGAATTTTATTTTGAAGATAGTGCCATGCTAGAAGGTTCTTAGAAGATTCCTTGAAGAGAAAGACATTGATAGCAAGAAAGAAAATGGGTTCTTTTCACAGAGAATCAATCACCCATTCAAGTTATAGGATGATGTGCTTTGGAAAAGCAAAATATTTCAGAATAGCCCAATATCCAGAGCTATAATTAGTTATTTTTAGTTGGGGGCAAGGTTATGGGAAGCACACACACATATGTATATGTGTGTGTGTGTGTTTGTATGTGTGTGTATATATATATACACACACACACATATATATATATATATATATATATATATATATATATATATGTAAACATACAAAAGTTTCGATCTCATTGAAAGGGAAAGAATCACTCTCCATGATGAGGTTGCCATCACTTCTAGAGGTAGGAATAGTCAAAGCCTCTGCTTTTACACCCTAATCAGAGAGCATCCATTGTTACATCTTTTTGCCATTTATTCTGGCACTGACATTCGCATTCTTATAATTTATTTCATTAATAGTTGCCTCTGAGTTGAGTGAGAAAATATTGATGCATTTAGAACTTGTCATAATTTTACATAACATTCTGCAGCAGTTTATAAGAGAAACAAGAACACATATGAATTTAGAAGATCTAGCTCTGGTGCTGACTAAAGCACAATCTTCACTGGCTATGTGACCTTGAACAGTCAAGTCACTTTTTATGAAGTTCTATTTCTTCATCTGAAATTGAAGTAATATTTTCTGCTCCAAATAGTAGTGAGGAAAAAACCTTTAAAAACTTTGTTTTTGCATGTTATATAAATTAAGATGCATGATCTTTGATAGAACTGTGATTTCTTCAGTATACAATAGATTTTCCTTCTAATGTAGATCACAACTCCATACTTTCCATCTGATAAGAATCTTCATGCTTTCACTCTGTAGAGGATCTATTCAATGTACTCTGAAGGATTTCCTTTTTTATTATGATTTTTATGTATTGGGGATATCAATGTGCCACTCAGGCTATTTTTCATTCTTGATAAATGGATGATTTTTTTACAACCTTTTCAAATGATTTACATTTTAGTATATCCATTATGCTTCCTTTCTTCATTCAACACTTATTAAGCAATTATAGTGTATCAAACACTATGTTCATGGCAGAGAAACTTTAAAAAGTTTGGATAGTACCTGCATTCTTGAAGTTTACAGATTTGTAAGGAGATGAACCACAAACAAATAAATTCAATACAAACTATTGTATGTGTATCAGAGGGATGTAGAATAGAGTGCTCATAATTTTTTTTGGTAAGGTATTTTAGACTGCTTTCATCTCCCATGCCTTAATCCATTGCCTTTTGACTATTAGTAATTTTAGTTTTAAGATCATGCTGTTTCATTATTCATAGTCTTTCAGCATCATTGAGAGATTGTTTGGTATTAAAGAGATACTGAAGGCTTTCATTTGCCAACACAAAATTAGTCAAAAGGCATCTTCTAACCTTGCTGCCTGTACTTTGGCTCTCCATTGCATCCTATCAGAAGGTGGACTCCAGTCACTGGGATCCTTGGGTGGGATAAGTAAGTTTTTAATTTATCTTTCATGCAACCAGTTCACCATGCCATTTCAGGGTCATTTCTAAACCATGAAATTATGCATATAAATTCTTCTGCTTTTGTTCTCCTTTTCTAATTCTATTCTTTCTGAGTCCAACTCTATGAGAATGTAAGCACCCTGAAGGCGGTGACTGACTTCCTTTTGTATTTATATCTCCAGTACTAATCACAGTATTTCATTCATAGAAAACAGTTAATGAATGATTTTTTATTAATTAATTGAAAAATAATGTCAAACCACTAACAATTTTATGAAACAACACTCCTAATTGTTAATAAGGAAAATGCAAGTCAAAGCAATTCTGAGATTTCACTTCTTACCCAGGAATTTTATAAGATTAACAGAAGATATGGAAAGTTGGTATTGGAGAGATTGCAGTGAATTAGTCCAGTAGTTCCCAAATAGTCCCAAATAACATTTTCTCTTTAGCCTTTAGGTTTGTAATAATACATACCCACACATTTATATATAAATATATGTATATACACACACACACACACACACACATATATATATATATATAAAGAGATCTATATTCATACATATATATATATATATCTATATATAACATGAAAATGTTTATAGCCACATATTTAATATATTTATAACAATAGAAATATACTTGTAACAATAGTTTTGTATAGCAGCAAGGAACTAAGAACAAAAATTGAGAAATGGTGAAGCAAACTATGATATATAAATGTAACAGATTATTAGTGTGTTGTGAAAAATGATGAATTTGGTGAATACAGAGAAGCATAGCAACGTTTATATTGACTGGTGCCTCAAAGTCAATCAATCAAGAAATAATTTTTGATCACATAATATTGTGCTAAGTGCTAAGGATACAAAGAAAGGCAAAAGATTCCCTGTTTTTGAGGAATTTACAGTCTAATGGGGAGACGACATGTAAACAACTATGTAGAAACAGACAATGAACAGGATAAATCCAGAGATAATTAAGAGGGAAGGTACCAGAATTTAAAAGGCTTGGGAAAGGCTTCTTGGAGGAGGTGTCATTTTGATAACCATTATATGATTGCCTAATGACTAAATGAGTTTGCACTTGCCTATTTTTCATAAAATATCATGTATGGTACATCTATGAACTCTCTAAAGAACCCACTTACGTGTGAATCAAAGTGAAAGTCAGCAAGAACTTCTGAATCAAGTATTTGGGAAACTGAGATAGATGTAGATATATTTGCATTTGGTGGAAACAGATATGATATATTTCAGATCTATAACTGAGAGGGACTCCAATGGTCATTCATCCAAACCCTTCATTTTACAGATGATGAAACTGATGCCCTAGGAGGTAAATGTCCTACCCAAGGTAATAAAGAAAATGTCAAAGAAAAAGGGACGATGAGTCCAGGTCCTCTGACTCTGGAGCAAAAGATGCTTTACTTTGGGGCATAGAAAACTGTCCATTTTCATTCAGCTGTAGCAAAACTATAAAACAAAACAAAACACCTAAAAATCAGAATTATTCCTGTTTTTTAATGTAAACTGGTGGGTATTTTAAGTATTAGGATTACACACTGGAAGCTCTTTCATTTCATATCAAGAGGCAGTTAGGTACAGTGGAATGAACACCAGAGACCTGTACAAATAGTTTAGAATTTTGACTCTGACAGTTCCTATCTTTAGGACCTTAAGCATATCACTCAATCTTTTTGAATCTGTTTCCTTCCCCATGGAATGGGGATAGTAAAAATACTTGGATATCTACCTCAAGGACTTGTTAGGAAAATGGTTGGTAAACCTTAGAGCATTATATGAGTTTTTTTTAAATTTTTATGTGAATGCCTGAAGAAATGTTTAATATAAGATCTCTCAAAACCAAGGCCATCAGACATCCACCAAGATGAGCTTTTTAAAGGTTATAGGTTAGACTAACATTGAGTTATGGCAATTCTTAAAATACTTTTTCTCCTTTAAGGGAATATTTTCAGAGAAAAGAGAAAAGATTCCATTAGGAATTAGGTAGTGGTTCTATGACTGTGGCTTTTCATTTTCTCTCACTCTTCCTTCTTCCCCCCTCCCAAATAACATTTTCTCTTTAGCCTTTGGGTTTGTAATAAACATCAGGAACATGCGAGTTTGGCATCTTAATACAAAACTGATTTCTTAAAGCTTTTCTTTTATAAGATGCTCACGGTCAATGCAGAGAGGACACTTTTCAGAATATTTGTCCTAAATAACAGTTATGTGTTTAGCTTATATTTTACCTTTACCTCTATTGATCATCGTTAGGGTTTTTTTTAACAAGTACTTTGCTCAGTTTGTATGTGTGTATTTTTACTTCTATTACTTCTATAGTTCTTTATAACACAATATTTGTAATACAATTGTTTCTTTCCAGATTAAGAAAGGTGGGATTTGAGGCAGGGAATGCTGAAGTTTATTTCAGATAAAACTTGATTTTTTCCACTCCCCAGATGAACATAATAAGCTTGAAATAACTTGTTGATAAATGTTTCAAATATCAAATAATCTCCTTTTTTTGCTTCTAGATAGAACTATAGCAATAGTTGTGTTTAGATATATTTGGATTTCCTTCCCTGCCCCATGATCCTAGATTAACTTTTAATCATTAGGAAATTATATTGAATATCTGAACATGGACTAAATAGTTGTTTGACTATATAGCAAATTGTATAAATTTGGAGCAGGAGTTTGGAGAAAGAAAAAAAAAGTGTTTCCTTCCCACTCATTTCTTAGACCTTGCAGTATCTGTATTGGACTTCTATCAATCAATCACTTAGTTAATAAGTATTTATTAAGGGCCTACTGTGTGAAAGGGAGATTTTGAAATGTGTCAGGGCAATATCTGGTATCAGTCTCTCTGAACTAATATAATTGCAATTTCAATTCTACTACTAACTATTTTTGTGACCTTAAATAAGTCACAGACTATCTGGGCCTTACCAGAGAAATGAAGAAATCAGATATACAAATATGGGAAGAAATAGAGCCTCTCCTCAAGGAGCTCATATGTAACAGGGGAGACAACTGTAAATAAATGAGTACGTATAAGATATATACAAAGTAGATGAAAAGTAACCTTAGAAGGGAAGACTCAGGGCAGCTAGGTGGTGCAGTGAGTAGAGCACTGGCCCTGGAGTCAGGAGGACCTGAGTTCAAATTTGGCCTCAGACACTTGACGCAGGTACTAGCTGTGTGACCCTGGGCAAGTCCCTTAACCCCAATTGCCCTGCCCTCCCCAAAAAAGAAGGGAAGACTCTAGCAACTGTGGGGACCTAGAAAGGCCTCTTACTGAAAGTAGCCTTTGAGCTGCATCTTGAAGGAAGTGAAGGATTCTAAGAGGCAGAGAGGAGGAAGTCCACTCCAGACATGGTAATCAGCCAGTGCAAAGACAATATGTGTATGAGGGGCAGCAATGAGTCAGTATGGTTGGATCATGCAGTGCATTGAGGAGTAAAGTGCAAAAAGACTGGGAAAGGGCAAGGCTGTGAAGAATACAGCCCCAAAAGAGTGTAAACCTTAGTTCATTCATCTACAAGCAAATATGGATATTCAAAAACAGAAAGGTATTTGAGCAAAATGAGCAAATGATTAGAATTTTAAATTATAAATGCCTCAAATCATATAAAATATAAGATAATTAAATCAATGAATTATTAAGGAATGAAATTAAATACTGCATGTTCAGAAGTTACTATTTTTAAGAGAGAAAGAATGATTTGGGGAGTAAAAAAATAAGAAATGAAAATCATTAAGGGGACAAAAGCATATGAGGGGATAAAAAACATATGTAGATAATAAAGAATCAGGAAAAGTGAAGGTGGAGGAGCAGTGCTGACCATTATGGTCCAAACTCTTTGATCTCCTTATAGGTGAACTGAATCTTAGACTAGACCTACAATTTTATTGCATTACTATAGGGAGGTTGGGCCAGTGAGATAGTGTATGAAGTGCTGGGCCTGGAATCAGGAAGTTTGTTCAATCATTTTTAGTCATATTTGACTCTTTGCGATTCCATTTAGTCAAGTTTGACTCTTTATAATCCATTTGAACTCAGAATGATCTGAGTTCAAATGTGTCCTCAGACACTTACTAGCTCTGTGACCTTGGGCAAGTCATTTAATCTTATTTGCCTCAGTTTCCTTGATTATAAATTGAGCTGGAGAAAGAAGCGACAAACAAATTTAGTATCTTTGTCAAGAAAACTCCAAATGGAGTCATGAACAGCAGGACACAACAGAAACAAGAGAACAACAAAATGGGGGGCTTATGCTAATGAACTAGCAATAGGTCCTTTTTTGCAGCTGGTAGTTTTAGGGAGTTGTCTAGAACACTGAGCGTATAAATGATGTGTCTAGCATCACACAGCTAGAATATGGAAGAAGTAGAATTCGAATCCATGTTTTCTGGGTTCCAGCCAGTTCCCTATATACTACACTGTGACAGCAATGGTACTTGCTGCTACTGTGTCTGTATAAGCCAATAACAACAGCACACAGGAGGGCTGTTGGAAAAGATTCTTTGATCTGCTTTTCTAAGCAAAGCAACTTTAAGGGGTTTACAATCTCACTTTAATTAAACATACGTATATCATTCACTTAGTTCAGGGGAAAAAGTCAGCACTCTGAACTTCAAAGAAAATACAAATGGAAATTACAAGCAGAAATTATATAAATAGAGCAAATAACACGTATCAGCAGACAAGCTTCTAGGTGTCTGTCCAACGCATTAAATGCATAGTTACCAGAGAGAGAAGCACCAACATCTGGGTTTTTCAAAGCCAAGGGGCTCCTTAATGGTTACCCAGATTCTTCTCTGGTCAAATCACATGACACTCTTCCAGTGAATGAGCCCCAGAAACAAAACTTCCATTCCTGTAGTGCTCAGAGTTTCCTTCTGGATTTTCAATTCTCTATTCTGAGTTCAATGGCTATCATCTCAGTATGTATGCCCTTTTTCAGGGCTGGAAGGCTTCACACCTCTTGTGACCTCATTAGCAAAAGAGGTGTGGGCCTTACTACAAACAAAGGCTAGACTCAATCAAACGCACTTGATTGCCTTAGTGCTGAGAAGTACTCCAAAAGAAAAAAAAAACAGTAAAAAGTCCCACTTTGCTTGCTCTTACATACACAACATTGACTTTATAAGTAAATCACTGTGTTTAATCTAAAGGAATTACAGAGTCAGAGGGTATATAAAAGGGGAAAGAGGAAGTAGTTGATATAGGGAAATTAGGCGGTGTACTCCTAACTAATTCATGGGTGAAATGTGAAGGGATGATAATTCAGATGGGAGGGTTTCCATAGTAAACTGCAAGAGGCAACAAAAAGGAGAAATTGAATCTTGGGGATTAAAAGATGGATTCTCAACCCAGTAGGAACCGCAGGGTCCTGTTGAAAACAATTTCCATGGAAAAGAGACGTGTGTATGGTATAGGAGATGAAGATATCATCTAGGATTTAATATGGAGGAAGGATACTGTGCACTGGGAGACTAACTTCTGTGACACCTTGGTGTTTCACCATGGGAAGCATTACAGTTCAGGAGAAGGGATTTGTGAGATCCTATGTGAACCAGCTATCTATGTGGAGATCTTAGTTTTGGAGCAGCTAGGTGGTTCATTGGATAGAGAACCAGGCCTGGGGTCAACAAGACTCCTTTTTATGAGTTCAAGTCCACCTCCAGACATTTACTAGCTGTGTAACCCTTGGGAAGTTAGTTAACACTGTTTGCTTTAGTTTCCTCATCTGAAAAGTAAGATGGGGAAAAGAAATGGCAAACTACTCCAGTATTTTTGCTAACGCAGAAGTGGGGTCATGAAGAGTCAGAAACAACTGAAAATGCCTGAACAATTAAAACAATGGGGCAATTGTCTAATAGAATGAGATATTATATCTATTGAAAAGGAGGTTTGTGAAGATGAGGCCAGGAGGAGCCACACAGTATTTTGGAGCGATAGTAATTTCTGTCTCCCAGGGCTGCTTTGGTCAAAAGTCATTTCATTCACAAACTGATCCTGCCAAGAGTGAGCTATGGCAGAATAAAAGGACTGAAGAGAAAACATCTATAAAAAAGTAACACATGTATCAGAGAGGCTAGTCAACGAAGGTCATGTACATCAGAATCTCTAACTCCAAGAAGAACAACAGAGAAATCAAGGAAGGAATAAAGATGGGTATGAAGCATAAAATACTATTTCAGAATGGATAAAAAGTAAATAAAAAGGAGAAAACAAAGAAAATGAAACTTCTTTATAAAAGCCACAGTTAAAGAAAACTTTTTGGTGGAGCCAAGATGGTGGCTGGTAAGCAGGGACTAGAGTGAGCTCCGTACCGAGTCCCTCCAAAAACCTATAAAAAATGGCTCTGAACCAATTCTAGAACGGCAGAACCCACAGAACAGCAGAGGGAAGCAGGGCTCCAGCCCAGGACACCCTGGATGGTCTCTGGGTGAGGTCTATTCCACACGGAGCTGGGAGCTGGGAGCTGGGAACGGAGTGGAGCAGAGCCCAGCATGAGCAGCGTGGAACAACCAAACTTGGAGTCGGGCGGATGGGGCCCCTAGCGCCCTGAATATGTGAGCTGCAGCAGTTACCAGACCCCTCAACCCACAAACACCAAAGACTGTGGAGGAGTTTAGTGGGAAAAGCTGCTGGAGTGGAAGGAGTTCGGGGTTCGGCTTCCAGCCCCGTGGGCAGCGGAGGTGGGGCAGCTACAGTTGCTGCTGCTTCTGGCCCCAGGCCCACCTGGTGAGAGGAATTAAGTGGCGGATCAGAGCAGGAGTGCACAGCCTGCTGAAGATCTAAGCCTGGCCCAGGCTGGGGGTTCTTGGGGAAGGAGTAGTGTTGGTGTGACAGAGCTGGCACCTCCCCCCCAAATGTGGAACATAGAACTCGTTAGTCTACAAGCAGTCATACCCCACTGAAAAACTCAAGGGTCAAGTTAATTGGTTGGGAATATGGCCAGGCAGCGAAAGCACACCCAGACTCAGTCTCAGACTTTGCATTCTTTCTTTGGTGACAAAGAAGACCAAAACATACAGCCTAAAGAAGACAACAAAGTCATAGAGCCCACAACAAAAGCCTCCAAGAAAAACATGAACTGGCCCCAGGCCATAGAAGAACTCAAAAAGGATTTGGAAAAGCAAGTTAGAGAAGTAGAGGAAAAATTGGGAAGGGAAATGAGAAGGATAAGAGAAAACCATGAAAAACAAGTCCATGACTTGCTAAAGGAGACCCAAAAAAATACTGAAAAATACGCTGAAGAAAACAACACCTTAAAAAACAGACTAACTCAAAATGGCAAAAGAGCTCCAAAAAGCCAATGAGGAGAAGAATGCCTTGAAAGGCAGAATTAGCCAAATGGAAAAGGAGGTCCAAAAGACCACTGAAGAAAATACTACTTTAAAAATTCGATTGGAGCAAGTGGAAGCTAGTGACTTTATGAGAAATCAGGATATTATAAAACAGAACCAAAGGAATGAAAAAATGGAAGACAATGTGAAATATCTCATTGGAAAAACCACTGACCTGGAAAATAGATCCAGGAGAAATAATTTAAAAATTATTGGACTACCTGAAAGCCATGATCAAAAGAAGAGCCCAGATACCATCTTTCAAGAAATTATCAAGGAGAACTGCCCTGATATTCTAGAGCCACAGGGCAAAATAGAAATTGAAAGAATCCATCGATTGCCTCCCCAAATAGATCCCAAAAAGAAATCTCCTAGGAATATTGTCACCAAATTCCAGAGCTCCCAGATCAAGGAGAAAATACTGCAAGCAGCCAGAAAGAAACAATTTGAGTATTGTGGAAACCCAATCAGAATAACCCAAGATCTGGCAGCTTCTACATTAAGAGATCGAAGGGCTTGGAATACGATATTCCGGAGGTCAATGGAGCTAGGATTAAAACCTAGAATCATCTACCCAGCAAAACTGAGTATCATGTTCCAAGGCAAAATATGGATTTTCAATAAAATAGAGGAGTTTCAAGCTTTCTCAGTGAAAAGACCAGAACTGAATAGAAAATTTGACTTTCAAACACAAGAATCAAGAGAAGCATGAAAAGGTAATCAAGAAACGGAAATTGCAAGAGACTTACTAAAGTTGAACTGTTTTGTTTACATTCCTACATGGAAAGATGATGTGTATGATTCATGAGACCTCAGTATTAGGGTAGTTGAAGGGAATATGCATATATATATTTATATATATATAAGTTTATGTATATATATAAGTGAATGTGTATGTATGTATATATCTATGTGTATATGTATGTATGTGTATGTATGTGTATATATGTGTATATATATATGTGTGTTTATATATATATATATATATATATGTAAAAGAGAGAGAGCAGACACAGGGCGAGTTGAAGATGAAGGGAAGATATCTAAAAGAAATAAAATGAAATTAAGGGATGAGAGAGCAATATACTGAGAGAGGGAGATAGGGAGAGATAGAATGGGGTGGATTATCTCACATAAAGGTGGCAAGAGGAAGCAGCTCTGTGGGAGGAGAGGAGAGGGCAGGTGAGGGGGGAATGAGTGAACCTTGCTCTCATCAGATTTGGCCTGAGGGGGAATGCCATACATACTCAGTTGGGTATCTTACCCCACAGGAAAGAAGAGGGAGGAAGATAAAAAAAAAAATAAAAGGAGGGGGGATGATGGAGGGGAGGGCAGATGGGGGTGGAGGTAATCAAAACAAACACTTTGGAAAGGGGACAGGGTCAAGGGAGAAAATTCAATAAAGCGGGATGGGTTGGGAAGGAGCAAAATGTAGTTAGCCTTTCCTAACATGAGTATTTTGGAAGGGTTATACATAATGATACATGTGTGGCCTAGGTTGAATTGTTTGACTTCTTAGGGAGGGTGGGTGGGAAGGGAAGAGGGGAGAGAACTTGGAACTCAAAGTTTTAAAATCAGATGTTCAAAAAAAAGTTTTTGGCGTGCAACTAAAAAATAAGATACACAGGCAATGGGGCGTAGAAATTTATCTTGCCTTACACGAAAGGTGGGGAAAAGGGGATGAGAGGGGAGGGGGGTGATAGAAGGGAGGGCTGACTGGGGAACAGGGCAACCAGAATATATGCCATCTTGGGGTGGGGGGGATGGTAGAATTGGGGAGAAAATTTGTAATTCAAACTGTTGTAAAAATCAATGCTGAAAACCAAATATGTTAAATAAACAAATTTAAATTAAAAAAAAAGAAGCAGAACTAGAAAAAAAAAACAAAAAAAGAAAACTTTTTGAAGTAATCTATTAATTGAGAGTAGAATGATAAAGAACCCAAAATAGCAATAAATAAATTAACAAACAACTAAACAAATAGATGAATGAATAAATAAGCATAAATAAATAAAAGGTAGAAAAAGAAATCAATTGTTTAAGTAAAACTAAAATCTTAAAGGTATAGGGTGGGCAATAAAGGGTAGTCAAGCAGAAGTGGAGAACAAGAAAGGAATCTATTGGAATAGTGTTGCATCAAAGCAATGTTTTATTTTTTAAGGAGGAATAAAATTATTGGTTTAAAATAACGCTTTAAATGAGGAAAACAGTAAAATATTAGAAAGACTAAAAAAGTCTAATTGAGAAAAAACATTAAACACTAAAAATACATTCAACATTAAAATATCTACTAATTTCCCTCGATTCCCTCAAAGCTCAGCTCAAATCCCACTTTTTTCAGGAGGACTTCCCCAGGTTTCTTCCCCCAGCTTCTGTTGCCTTCCCCTCTCTTGATTACTCTCATCTAATCTGTTTGTCTCTCATGTGTACCTAATTATTTATATGTTGTTTTCTCCACTGCAATATTAGATCTTTGAGGGAAGGAACAGTTGCTGTTTTTGCCTTTTTGTGTGTGTTGTGTATTCCCCGGGTGTAGGCACTTAATAAGATTCGTTTTTTATTGATTCTATAAACAATTTGATGAAACCAAAGAGTGGTAGAACAGATAAGAAAGCAAAACTTCAAACTGTTACATAGAAGAAACTCATCTTTAAAATAAAGATACATACAGATCAAACTGAGAAGTTATAATAAAATTTACTCTGTATTAGGTGAATTCTCACAAGCAGAAGTTTTAGTTATGCTATTAGAAAAAGTAAATTAAAAATTCCCAATGTCAATAGACACAATTAAAAATTATCTTATGCTTAAAAGGAACATAGAAAATGAATTAATATTACTATCAACCAAATCTGTACTATAAAGGTAACTAACTTGCATATATATGTGCATATCTATATATCCACATATACATATCTATATATCCATATATACACACATACTGTCTCGACACACAATATTAAAAGGAGACTGTTCTTTATTTTGTCACAGTTGAAAGAATCTAAGACAAAAACAGAAAAAAAGGAATATAATATGTAACTCAAAAAAGTTGGGGAATTTAGAGTTAAAAAATTATGATATTTTCTGAATGGGAACATTAAAGAATATAGATATTTCTTAGTACCACATGGCACCTTTTAAAAAATGAACCATGAAGTAGGGCACACAGAAACTACGAATAAATATTAAAAAGCTGATATACTGAGCATATTTCATTGATCACAGTAAAATGTAATTAATCATTAATAAAGTGGACCCAAGCAAAAAGACTTGGACCTAAATTAAAAAAATAGCATCATCATAAACAACAACTGGATCTTAGAAGTAAATACTATGGGGAAAATAGTAAAATGATGGCACACTATGGCAAACTATCTGGAATGAAATTAAAGCAATCTACAGAGGAGAAAACACATCCCTAAGAATATGCCTGAACAAAAGACAAAAAGAATTAATGAACAATATGGAATTTTTTAAAAAATAGAAAAGCAACAAATAAACCCTAATAAACAAAAAGATGAAATCTTGAAAATTAGAATGAAATAAAGTTGAAAGAAAAAAGCAAATAGACTTTATTGACAAAGTTATAAGATGATAACTTTTAGAAGACTAACAAGAATTTAGACAGCATACTTTAAAAAGAGAAAGAGGAAGCCTAAATAGTAAAATACGAAATTGCCACAGAGGAGAAATAGAAACAACTGTCAAACCACACTATTGCCAACTCTATATAGCACTACCGAGAAATCAAAAGAAATAGAGGATTGCCTAAATTTAAAAAAAATACAAATATAAAGAGTATGAAATAAACAATTTAAGTAATCCAATGTCAGTTAAAGAAACTGAAGTTGCTTTGAAGGAAATCAAAGGAAGACCAAATAAAAAAAAAGAGTGGTCCTAGTAGATTTATGAGATGCACCTATCAAAATTTTAAAGAACAATTGATACATATAATATACAAGTTGTTCTTAAAAATTTAGAAGTAAAACACTGCCAAATCTTTTAATATAACAAATATAGTCCTGATACTTAACCATAGAAAGTTAAAGCAAAGAAAGAAAACTATAGACCAATATTATTTATTAATATGAATTGAAAAGAAAAAATTAATTTCATGTCCAGTCATCTACTTCTGTTCAATAATATATGTGTAAATATCCATCTATTTGGGCCTTGAGTTTAGAACATAAAACATACATAGAAAATTCAGTTCAAACTTTTAAAATAAATTCCAGTCAAATAAAAGTCTACAGTATTTTATGTAAAACATTCATTATGGTCAAGTTGAATTTATATCAGAGATGTAAATAGTTCACATTTGGAAAGCAATAAGTATAATTAATCATATTCTACAATCTACAAGGTTACAGGATTATATTAATAGAAGACAAAGTTTTTAAATTTTTATTTTTTGTTACAAAGGGGAAAATAGTTGTGGCTGTGGTTTATCCTTCATTCTTTATTTTTTTTTCTTCAAGTGACAAAGATTCTTTATTCTGATACACCACGAGTGGGGAAGCCCAGTCACCGTGGAGGGTCAAGGGAAGTCGCTGTAGGGCAGGCGGAATGGGTAGATGGCTGTGTAGCACTTATCATGCCATAACAGCTTCTTCTCTAGGAAGGCAACAGTGTTGAGAGTCAAGACCAGGGTCTGGTGCTTCAGCATACTGTGGACATTGAGGCCAACTGCTGGCCCCAGGTTGATGGTCTTCAGGTCGGATACAACAGAAACAATGTTCTGGGGCATCTCCTCATCCACATCAACAAGGAGCACAGAGTCACCCCCACATTGGTGCCGAACCAGGTCTAACAAGTATCTTGGGTCTGAGGTTGGCAGCTCCAAGGAATCTACCACATGAAGGTCATCCTGCATGAGCTTGACTGTCAGGGTCACCCTGAGGCCCAGCACTTGAATTTTCATAGGCAACATATAGTAGTAGCTTGTTGGACCCCGTGGACCATGGGCAATACCACCTCCTCGCCAGATTGGGGAATGGATGCTCCCGTGCCGGGCCTGGCCTGAGTCTTTCTGCTTCCAGGGCTTCTTCCCACCACCTCTCACCTCTGCCCGGATCTTGGCCTTGGCATAACTAATTCTCTTTAAGTTCTTCTGCCATATGGCAACCTCATGTAGAATATCTAGCCGGGGTGGCACAGCAAACATGTTAGGGTGCAGGTCAGCCAGGCCCAAGAGTGTTTCCTCATAACCCCAGAGGGATTCCACCCAGGCTTGCACTGGGGTCCTGGGCATGGGAACTGGGAGGTCACAGTGGTGGAGCAGGGGGACACCGGTGGGGCTCGGGGGTCCTGTAGTCAACACATGCTCCAGCCTTGTGAGGTCTTCCCCAGTCAGCGTAGACAGGGCCCTTCGTGCTGGGGTTAGGCCCTGACCGGGTTCCCAAGCCCCCAGTGCTGCCCAGATCAGAAGCAACGCGGCACCGGTTCCGACACCTAGCGAGAGGGCAACTTCCTGGGGCGCCTGGAAATACGTCATGGGCGACAGATATCATGAGTTCCTTATCCTTCATTCTTGAAGAAGACCATGACATCAGGGAGACGATGACATGACTTGCAATTGAATTTGATTTGAGTGAGAGAGGGCTGTGCAAAATCACCAAGCTCACTTTCTCCTCCAGAGCCATTTGGGTCCAGTGGCCAGATATCCATCAGGAGGACTGGAAATGGCCCAGGATGCAGTGGGAGTCCTTGGCCTTTTTAAGCTAAGGTCTTTTCAAGTTCTCACTTTGAGTGAGGCAATGCCTATTCAGTGAATAGACCTCTTTAAGAAGTGAGTCAAGGGATGGCTCCTTTTAATTAAAAAACAACAACTTTAATTAAAAAAACAAACAAAAAAAAAAAACTGGGAGCAGAAGGCCCTGAGGATTGCTGGCCAAAAGAGAAACAGTTACTATTTACATTCCCTTTGAGCCACCTGGGCCCACAAAAGTAACCATTAAGTGATGCTTGAGCAGGGCAGAGAACCATTGTTGTCCAATCAATGAGATCCTGGGTGAATTGGGTTTAAGGCTTGGTCTTTTGAGAAAGGAATCTAGTCAGTAAACCCTGAGTTAACTAGGTAGGTTTCAGCCTTCAAAATTTACTTTCTCTTGGGCAGAACACCCTCTGGGGAGGGGTTGGGAGTAGGTCAACGGAACTAGCCAGCTGGGTCCCCAGTAGGGTACCTCAGACTGCTTACAGGTTGTGGTTTGTGAGCATCTCCAGTAAATAGAGGAGTAAAACAACGTTCCTTCTTTTGCTGCTGTCATTTGACATAGTTCTAGAAGTATGAGCAGAGTAATAAGGGAACAGAAAGAAATTAAAAGCATGAAGATAGATATGGAGGAAGAAAACTGTTCTGTTTTGTTTGTTGATGGTTTACTTAGAAAAATTTAGTTGATCGGAAAAGAAACTGAGACATATAATAGCATCGGTTGAATTAAAAGATACAAGATAAACCTATGCAAACTAATCTGTATGGAGTTTTTAAACATCTAGGACAGAGAATTAGAAGAGGTAATCTAATTCAAAATAATTTAAAAATATCTGGGAGTCAATCTAACAAGATGATTTCAATATGTGTATAGAAACAATTAAGAAATATGTCTAAAAGAATTTTAAAAATCCTTAACTTGAAAGATATTTAGTGCACATCATCTGCCTAAATTACTTTACAGATTTAGTGCTATGCCAATAAGATAACCAAAGGGATCCTTTTTTAAGATATGCAAATTATCAAGAAAATTCATTTGGAGGAACAAGCTAGAATATTAAGGGAAACAAAGAATCAAGTAGTAATGAAGGGAGAAGAGCTCATCCAGGCCTCAAAATATAACGCAATAATTATCAAAAGTATTTGATACTTGATACAAACACATACATATGTAATACATGAATGTATATATGTGTATATTTATATATATATACATATACTCAAGTGTGAGTGTATACACACACACGCATACATATACATACACTATACATACACGAGTGGAACAGATAAGAATAGAAAGAATAAGAAGGGAGGAGCTCAAAATTGTTGAATGTAATAACCTAATGTTAGATAAACCTAATGGCCTGAAGTCAATCAGGTAATATGTAAACAAGTCAAATCACATGTGAAATGAGGAGCCAGGTATCATGAGACATGAGTATAATCCCTACACTTGAGGCTGAAGCTAGTGAAGCTTTAGAGTTCAGGATTTTTGAATGGCAATAGGCTTAAAGCAAATAAGTGTCTGCATAAAATATGGCACCAATATTCTGAGATTCTGGGAGTGGAAGGTCATGGGGATACGTAAAGGCAAACTGGTCCAGTCAGAAAAATAAGTTGTCTTTTTGTACATTTTCTCAGAAAAAAGTAAAATATTCAGCAAAGTATTTAAAACTTGTAAAATATTTTAAATTCATATACATAAATATGTGTTTATATATAAATATTTAGATATACAACACACATACATACATAGAATAAAAACTGAGAACTTTAAGAGATTGCTCAGCTTTTTAAAAAGTGATCTTGCTTAGATTGTTAATGCATGCCTGATCAATAAATATACTATTCATTATTTTTAGGATTCTAAAAACCTCAGCCATATAATTTTGTAACAAACCTATTACCTGAATTACCTGCATGAAACTCCACTGTACATCTTTCTGCATGTAAAAGTGACTTTTAAAAGAGAATAACTAACATACAAAACTGCATTATATCTCCTTATGTTATTTGGCATAAATTTTTATTTTTTGCTTAAATCTAAAATGTCATTGGTGTGGTTCACTCTTAGTCTAGAAATTCCCTCCTCTGAAGAAAAGTATGACTTATCACTCAGTCACTCAACAAACATTAGTTAAGCACTTACCATGCACCAGACCCTGTGCTAAGCATTGGGTGTACAACTAAAGATTGTGATGATACACTACAACCAGGTGGGATTTATACCAGGAATGCAGGGCTGGTTCAATATTAGAAAAACTATCACCATTATTGACCATATCCATAACAAAACTAGCAGAAATTGTATGATTATCTCAATAGAGATCAAAAAAGAATTTGACAAAATCGAGCCTGCATTCTCATTAAAAACACTAGAGAGCATGGGAATAAGTGGAATTTTCCTTAAAATGATAAGCAGTATTTCTCTAAAATCATCAGCAAGCATTATATGTAATGGGGATGTTAGAAGCTTTCCTAATAAGATCAGGGATGAAACAAGGATACCATTTATCACCACTATTATTCACTGTTGTACTAGAAATATTGGTTTTAGCAATAAGAGAAGAAAAAGAAATTGAAGGAAATAGAATATGCAATAAGGAAACAAAATGGTCAGTTTTTTAAGATGATATGATGGTATACTTAGGGAATCCTAGAGAGTCAACTGAAAAACTACTTGTCAGATTTATGGAGAAAGGAAAAAAAAACTTATGACCAAACAAGAGATAAAGAACATTATGAAACATAAAATGGATAATTTTGATAAGATTAAATTAAAAAGTTTTTGCACAAAGACAAAAAATTTAAAGGATCCAGACAAAAATATTTATAGCAGCTCTTTCATGATGGCCAAGAATCAGAAATTGAGGGAATTTAATCAGTTGGGGCAATGGATGAACAGGTTGTGGCCTATTAATGTAACGAATTCATATTGTTCTATAAGAAATGATAAGCAAGTGGATTTCAGAAAAACCTGGAAAGCTTTAAACAAACTGATGCTTAGTGAAGTGAGTAGACCAGGAGAACATTGTATACAGTAGGAGCAACATTGCATGATGATCAACTGTGATAGACTTACCTCTTCTCAGCAATATGATGATCCAAGACAATTCTAAAAGACTCATGATGGAAAATACTATCCACATCCAGAGAAAGAACTATGGAGTCTGAATGCAGATTGAAGCATACTATTTTCACTTTTTTGTTTTTCCTTTCTTGTGTTTACTTTCTTGTGTTATTTTAATTTTTTTCATAACATGACTAATGTGGAAATATGATTAATATCATTGTACATGTATAACCTATATCAGATTGCTTGCTCTCTTGGGGAGCGGAGAAGCAGAGGAGGGAGGGAGAAATGTTTGGAACTCAAAGTCTTATACAAACGAATGTTGAAAATTATCTTTACATGTAACTGGAAAAAAAATAAAATACCATTAAGTGAAGGGAAAAAAACAAGTAAAAGTAGCACCTTTCCCAGAGATAAAGAAGGATGACAGATAAAAGGAAAAAGAGACAAAAGGGGAAGATACAATCTTTGTCTCTAAGCAATATGCCCTCTAGTGGAAGAGACAACATGTAAATAACTAGATAAGTGCAAGATATACACAGAGTAGTTGCTAGTCTTTGAGAGATGTCTCGGAACCAAGATGTTGTGTTCCCTCTGGTCATATAGCTAGTTTGTTTTAGAGGCAGTAGTTGAACCAGTAATTTCTGAGCCCAAGTGTCCCTCTATCAACTACACCATGCTAGCTCTGCATATGATAGTTAAAAATTCCCCTAATTTCATCAATGTTAAGTATATTCCCTTATGAGAGCAAATTTTCTTCAGGATATCATTTCATTTTACTTAAAGCATGAGGAAAACATTGTAATGATAACTATTTTTATTTGGGGCATTAAAATTGGAGTGATCTTTGCAAGCACTATAATGAATTAAAGTTAGAGAGGGGAAAAAGTAGCCAAATTAGAGTAACACATTTTCTCATAATTTGACTGGTATGAGTGCAAACAAAATTCACTTAATTTAACAAAATACTTATGTACTATTTTTGATTAAGTTGGTGGGATGACTAATTACCCAGCATAATTATAGTACACAGCTAAAGAGTTCAGGTCCTCATGGTTTCTCACCTGGATTTTTGCAATAGGCTCCTATTTGTTATACAGGCTTCAAGTCAACCCCTTCTCTAATCTCCTCAAAACAGCTGCCAAAGCAATTTTTCCCAGTGATTATGTCTGATGGTCTCACTCCCTTGCTTGACCTCTTTGACTCCTTAGAACCTCTATGATAGAATCTAAACTCCTCTCTTGGCATTCAAAACATTTTACAATCTGATTTCAATCTTCTTTCCAGGCTCATTATATATCCCCCTACTTCTTGCACTCTACAATCCAGCCAAACTGTCCTTGCTTTTTGTCACCTATGACACTCCATTTTCCATCTTCCTTCGTCATCCCTTTTATACTGTTTTCAATGCTTCGTGTACACTTCCTCCTCCTCACTTCCTTTTAGAACCATTAGCTGCCTTCATAGTTCAGGTAAAGCCTTTCCTATTTTCTTTTCTAACTACTAGCATCTTCACCCCCAAAGTTACCATTTATTTATTCTGTGTACGATTTATATGCCTCTACATATCTATTTGTTGTCTCCTGCCAACAGAAAATAAGGACCTTGATGGAAAGTACCATCTAATTTTGTTTTTGTAGCTGCTGTTGCTGCTGTTGGTTATGTTCCCAGAAAGACAGCATAGCATAGTATGCGGAGAACTGTTCACAAAGCCAGGAAGATCTTGGTTTGATTCTTTCCTCCTGACACATACTGGCTCTGTGACCCTAGGTAGCTCTCTTAATGTCTTGGTACTTTAAGCAATTCTCTGAGACTATAATTTCAAGAAAAGTTCTTGACATACATTGGTAGAAGGAGTTTCTTTATCCAAGATTCCCCTATGTTAACAACAAACATGTCTGGTCCCTATCCCCAGGGCATGACAAATATTAAGCTCTTTATATAAATGCTTCTTGATTGGCTGATTAGCTGAATGTGACAAATTCAGGCAAAAACTTGTGTCTTCCCCCTCCCAGCAACAGCAGGTTCTTTTATTGTGAATAACTCGGTTAATGCACTCCAGTCTCTACTTCACATTGCCTTATTGCCTTCCAGTAAATCATACTATAATTTTCTCTAACCACAGAATGAAATTGAAAGTGCACCTAATAATTCATAAAGCAGTGAAAGTCTAACGCAAAGCAGCATTCATGCTTCCGCATGCAAAGAGGAAGTCCATAATTTTTCAGATCTTCAAATGCACTGTCCATAGTAAATCAGTTCAATCACATTTATTTGCATATCACATAATTTACTTAGTTTTAAATACTCTACTGAACCTCTTTTTCTCAACATACGTAAAAGTAGTGATTTTCATTTGAATCAGAGAAACTAATTGGGCCAGATGACTGAATGGTAACAAGTCTGTGGCATATTTAAATTACTTCTGTTATTTTGAGCTTCAATGGAAAATTTCCCCTGTTACTTGACATCTTTGGCCTGAAAATAGCTTCAAAGCAAACTTCTTTTATTTCTTTTATATGCTTTTCTTTGGGATGATTATCATAGGTCAAGTTCTTATCTTGCCCCACTCCTATAGTTAGGCAATGGAAGAGTTTAGATACTGTCAATTTCAATAGTGATAGTTCTGTCAATTGTTGTAATAGGGTCATGGAAAAAGAACAAAAATGATGATACCCTTATTTTAATTGATAAACATCAAGATAGTTCATGGGGCCACAGGTTAGATGACCAGTGGAAAATTTAAGTCGCAGTAGGAAAAGCCTAATTCAAATCAAACTACGCACTATATGGCAGCCTTCAATGGGCTTGACTCCTTTATATGGAATTCACAAGAGTTCTCTATTGAGCTTTTAGGGATGGGAATCAATGCACTCATTTAAAAAAAGAAGAAACTATGTAAAAATTTGCCCCAGATTCTTTACTTAAAATAGTACCCAGTTGAGAACATTTTTCTTTCTATTTTTTTTCCATTTTAGCTGACTGAATTTCTTTTTTCCCCTTGTTATCATTCTATGAATTATTCTGTGACTGACCTTAATGTAATACTTCACAAGACAATAGGATATATAGTTATCTCTGTGGATATATCTATCTCTCCACTGAGACGTCTATACAGTAATGGAACAAAACTTTATTACTCTAGAAGAACAGAATTGGAAGAGGGCTTAGGGGGGCACTTAGTCATATTGCTTTATTTTTTATATGAGAAAACTGAGGTCCAGAGTGGTTAAAAAACTTTTCCAAGTTTATATAACTAGTCAGTGACCACATTGTGACTAAATCCAATTCTCCTGGGACCCGGTTCAATATAGTAACCTTCTAATTGGTTTCCTTTCCTGTAGTCTCACTTCTCTTCTACCCATTTTTCACTCAGCTACCAAAGAGGTATTTCTAAAGCACGGACCAAATCATGTTACTCCACTGCTCAAAAAGCTTCACCGATGCCCTATTGCTGCAAAAATAAAATACAAACTTCTCAGTCTGACATTTAAAACCCTTCACAAACTGTCTCGAGGTTACCTTCAGGAAACAAGCATTTATTTAGTACTTACTGTCTGTCACACACTATGATAAGCACTGGGAATGGAAAGGTAAATATAGGCCTTTCTCTCAACATGGTCATGTTTTAGTGGGCAAGCAACATGTAAATAATTAGGCACATCCAAGCTACACACAGAGTAGGTACAAGATAATCTCAGAGGTTAAGGCATCATGTAGGAGGACTTGAATTTGAAGGAAGTAAGGGAAACTAAGAGAAGACAGTAAGGAAAGACTATTTCAAGAAAGGAGACAGCTATGCAAAGGCATTGGCATGAGACATGTCAGGTTTAGTAAGGATAATAAGTAGGCAGGGTAGCTGGATTACAGCTTAGCACTGTGCAAAGAACAGAGAAAGTACTCTGTAAATTTATCATCTCCCTCTCTCTCTCTCTCTCTCTCTCTCTCTCTCTCTCTCTCTCTCTCTCTCTCTCTCTCTTTCTCTCTCTCTCCTTTCTAATCTAGGTAGCTAGCTAGCATTATAGTGGACTAATTGTCATAGAGTATGACAAAGGAAGTTAACATATAAGAACCAGAGAAAAAATTAAGAATCAAATTCATCTGAAGGAGAAAAGTGTCAAGAATCTTAAGAAAAAATTGGGAAAAAAACTAAGCAAGAAGGGGAACCTGGTAGTATAAGGTTTCAAACTATATTAAAGGCTTTAATCCTCTAAATGATTTGATATTGCTTAAAGTAGAGTGGTGTATCAGTAGAAGAAATTAGGTTTACAACAGATCAAAGAAAATGAATCTAATAGCCTAACATCTGATACACTCAATGAACACTCAGTAGCTGTGGTATAGATTTACTATTCACCAAAACTTCTGGGAAAACTGGAAATCAGTCTTATAGAAACTACATATTGGTCAACATCTCACACCATTGAGAAGATAAGTTCAAGATTAAATATAAAGAAAATAGAAGCAAAAAAAGAAATTCCCTTTCAGATTTAAGGAAAAGGGAACATATTGTTTAGGCAAACAAGGTACATAGAAGATAAAATAAACAATTTTGATTACAACATTTTTTTTTGTAAGCAAAACTAATCCAGGAATATAGGTTACTGGGAAAAATATTTGCAACATGATTCTTTAATAAGGATCATCTGCTAGCTATGTAAGGACTAGATTCAAATTTATATAACTAAGAGCTATTTCTCAATTGCCAAATGGTCTATCAGGGTGGGGAACCTATGGCCTCCAGACCACATGTGGCCTTCTAGGTCCTCAAGTGTGGCCCTTTGACTGAACCCAAACTTAACGGAACAAATCCCCTTAATAAAAGGATTTGTTCTGTAAAACTTGAACTCAGTTTCCCCCCTTGGGCAGGTCTACTAACAGAATTTTAAAAATAAATTTATTATTTTTTATCATTCTTTTATTTTTAAATTTTGACTTCCAAATTTTCTTCCTCTCATCTGACATTCCTCTAACTACTGATAAAGCAAGGTAAATGATATAAATTACAAATATGAAATCATGCAAAACATGTGAAAATATTAGCCATATTTCAAAAAAAGTGATAAAATCGTACTGCAATTTGCACTCAGATTTCATTAGTTCTCTCTCTGGAGGTGGGTAGCATTTTTTTCATCATGAATCCTTTAGGATTATCTTGGATCACTGTACTGATAAGAATAGCCAACGTCTTTTAACAAATGATAATAATTACCTGTAACTGTGCAAAAAGTTTTCCTGGTTCTTCTCATTTTACTTTGTACCAGAAATTCATATAAGCCTTTCCATGTGTATTTTTTTTTTTCCTGAAACCACCACATTGATCAATTTTTTTTTATTGTTTACTGGTATTTCACCATAATCATGTGGCACAATTTGTTTAATCATTCTCCAATTAATTAATACCCCTTCTATTTCCACTTCTTTACCATCACAAAAAAAAGCTGCTATAAATACCTTTGTACATATAGAAAATTTTCCTTTATCTTTGATCTCTGGCTTTCAGACAAAATAGTGGCATTGCTGGGTGAAAGGACATGCATATTTATAGTTCTTTGGACATAGTTCCAAATTGTTCTCCAAAATGGTTGGACCAGTTTTTTACTCCAACATATTTATTAATATACTTAAATTTATTAATATACTTTCTGACAAATGTAAGGTGATACCTCAGAGTTTTATTTTTCATTTCTCTAATTAAGAAAGAGATTTAGCACATTTTTTGATATGAGTATAGATAGTTTTGATTTCTTTTTTTTTTTTTTCTGAAATCTGCCTACTTATATCCTTTGACCATTTTTTTTCAGCCAAGGAAATACACAAAGTTTATTAAGGGTTTGCCATAATGAATTGTTTTAAGAAATCCCACCCTTTGTGATGCCTGTTTTCACAAGTGGGCCAGATTCAATCTACTGAGCTAGGTTGAATCTGAGCACCTTCATGGAGGCAAAATGAGACTTATATACACAAGGATTGTGGGAGGGATTGAGGGGTGGTCTGGGGTAACTAGAGGAGGGGTTTAGGGAGGGTCTTGAGGAGGAGTCTAAGGAGGAACTTGATGGGACCTGGATGAGGTCAGACTCCAGGGACTAGGATGAGGTCAGACTCCAGGAACCAAGAGAATGGGATTAAGGGTGGGAAGTAGCTGAAGGCATGAATATTGATAGTATCAAGGGTGGGGAGTAGCTGGACAAGAAAGGGCAAGGCTAGGTAGAGATGTGGGCCTAATGATAATGTAAGGCTTATGGCCTTAGCGGAAGGCCAGATCTAGTTGGAAGTTTCAAGGAGAGTTCCAGGGGGTTCCCAGAGACTGTGCTCTCATCATTCCCCCCTCAAACTAATGGGACCCAAATTCTGTTGGGGTCAAGGATGAAGGTCTCAGCTTCTGAAATTGCTTCCTGCTGGCAAGGGACATAGAGTTGTCCCTGCCTCTATGGGTCCAGTTCAAGCTGTGCATAGTCTGAGCAGTCATCTGAAGGTTGACGGCTTGGAGCCTGGAGGAAATAAATGTGGAAAGGAGGTTAAGCAACCAAGCACCAAACAGGCAGTATAGGAGTTTAGAGAGAGGACAATTTCCCTGGTGTAAAAGACAAATTTCCTGGAGGGAATTAAAGATGACTATTTCATACCTAGCTTCCTAACAACTTGTTTTGTGTACCAAACTGCTTCCGGGTTCAGAAGTGTGTGGCACACGTGAAGAATTAGGTCAGGAGTATCTAAGAACAAAGTTTGATTTTGGGTGAGCCTGTGGCTAGCCACCCACTGGTGGCCCTCTGCTTCTAGGATGCTCTGGGGAGTCAGAGCTTCTAGGGGCTGGTCTGCTAGAGGTTTAGAAGCTTCCCGAATTGGAATGGCTGTAGCAGCCAGAGAATCTAATTGTTTTGGAAAACAGGCAACTAACTTGGGGTCTGGTCCTAAGGACCGGGTTAGAACACCCAAAGTCTGTCCTCTCTTTTCAATAACATGCTGAGAGAAAGGTTTTCCTAGATTAGGTAGAGCTTATGCTGGAGTGGTGGTCAGTTTAGTTTTCAAAGTCTTAAAAGCTTTTGCCTGGTAGGGGCCCCACTCTGAGTGAGTGAGTCAGGGCCTTGAGTGGCAATTAATGGTTGCAGTCCCTCCCAAGCCTTGGGCTTAATTGGATATTAAAGGCTATGCAGGGGAACTATGGCTGGGGTGGCAGAAGTAGCTTGCTCAGGAATTCCCTGATCCCAAACAATTGACTCAACCCTTTCCCACACCTCTGAGGAAACATGGGGAGGTCTGGCAAACAGAGGGATAAGGTAGTTATGAGGTTTAACCAGAGAAAATTGGCTTCCTAATTTCACCATCAGGTCCCTTCCCAGCAAGGGGGCAGGGCCAGAGGAGAGTGTAAGGAAGGAGTGTTCAAACAACAGATCCTTGATGCCCATGACCCCATGGTTTGAGGGGCACGTAGGACCAAAGCAATTAATTAAAACAAGAGAACATAGCCGTGATAAAGTGGGTAACTTTACCTTCAGCCTCGATTTTGCCCAGGCCTCTGCAAGAGAGGTGGAGAAAGTGGGAGCACTGCGAAGACCCAGGCTTCCCCTCCTTCCAAGTCTTGAGAAGACTGGAGGACAGGGTACTGGGAGGAGGCTATACCAATTTTCCAACCTTGGGAACAATCCTTCCTCCAATGTCCCTTCTGGTCATGTGGGCACGGTCCTAGAGGTGTTGAAGCTTTTTTCAGAGAAAATTGCTGAAAACTTTTTTCGATATTACTTAATTATCTATGGACCATACCTTTTAGCAAAATGTAATTTTTGTGATCATATTACTTAATTAGGCTTATTTTTGCTTTTGTGTTGTCTGAGATCATGATTGTGATTACTGTCTTTTTTACTTCAGCTTAAGCAGAGTAGATTCTGCTCCAGCCCTTTATTTTAATTCTGTGTGTGTCTTGATGTTTCAAGTCTGTCTCTTGTAAATAATAAATGTTTGAATTCTGGTTTATAATCTATTCTTCTCTCTGCTTCTGGTTTATGGGTGAGATCATTCCATTCACATTCAGTTATGATTACTAATTTTGTATTTTCTTTTATTATATTTTCTATTTCTCTCTCTCTCTCTCTCTCTCTCTCTCTCTCTCTCTCTCTCTCTCTCTGTGTGTGTGTGTGTGTGTGTGTCTCCTATTTCTCCTCAAATGTCTGTTTTGATTCTGCTGACTGATTTCCTTATGCCTCTTTTCCTTTTATTATTCTTCAGCCCTCATATATCTTATCCTCTTCCCCTCCTATTTCTCTATTAGGTAAAATAAAGTTCTATACAGAACTGAGTATATCTGTGAATGTATATGCATGTGTATGTGTGCATGCATGCACGTATATATGCATGTATGTGTGTAGGTATGCATGACTATTCTTCCCTCTTTGAACTAATTCCAATCAGAATGAGGTTCAAACATTGCCTGCCTCTTGTGTGACTCTTTTAGATGAGAACATTTCCCCCATTTTACCTCTCCCTTCCCCCTTCTAGTGCATTCCTCTTTTTTGCCTCTTCATTCCCTCTTTCTATGTGGACTCCTTATGACTGCTCTAATAATGTTAAAGTTCTTAAAAGTTAGATGTATTGGCAGGCAGAGCCAAGATGGTGGCGGGAAAGCAGGAACTTGCTTAAGCTTCCCCCCCCAGGTACCTCCAAAAATCTATAAAATGACTCTGAACAACTTCTAGAGCTGCAGAACCCATGAAATAGCAAAGGGAAGCAGGGCTCCAGCCTAGGACAGCTTGGATGGTCGCTAGGAAGGGTCTATAGCATGGATCTGGGAGAGGAGTGGAGCAGAGCCCAGTATTGGCCATGCCAGAACCAACCAGACTGGGAGCCAGGTGGAACAGGCAGAGTGCCCTGAATCAGTGAGCTGTGGCAGCTGCCAGACTTCACAACCCACAAACACCAAAGACAACAGAGGTTAGTGAGCAAAGTTGCTGGGACAAAGTGAAAGGAGTGCACAGTTGGCCATTGCCCCAGGGTTGGCAACTGCCCCAGGGTGGCAGAGATGGTGCAGCTCTGAGGCTGCTTCCAGAGCTACAGCTGCAGTTGCTTCTGGCCTTAGACCCACCTGGTGGGAAGAATTAAGCAGTGGATCAGAGAGGAAGTGCAGAGCCTGCTTGGATCTGAGTCATGGTTTAGGTTGGTGTCTCTTGGGGGAGGAGGAGCACTGGTGTGACAGAGCTTGCTGTGTGGAAGTAGCTCTGAAAACAGCAGCACAGCCCCTAAAGCTTGGGACAAAGTACTCCCTACTCTACAAGCAGTCATACCCCAACAAAAAACTCAAGGGTCAAGTATTTGGCTGGGAACATGGCCAGGCAGTGAAAATGGTCTCAGATTCAGACACAGACTTTGGAATCTTTTTTTGGTGAGAAAGGAGACCAAAGCATACAGCCAGAAGAAGTCAACAAAGTCAAAGAGTCTATATCAAAAGCCTCCAAGAAAAATGTGAATTGGTCTGAGGCCATGGAAGAGCTCAAAAAGGATTTGGAAAAGCAAGTTAGAGAAGTAGAGGGATAATTGGGAAGAGAATTGAGAGTGGTGCTAGAAAACCATGAAAAACAAGTCAATGACTTGCTAAAGGAGACCCAAAAATGCTGAAGAAAATAACACCTTAAAAATAGACTAACTCAATTGGCAAAAGAGCTCTAAAGAGCCAAAGAGGAGAAGAATGCCTTGAAGGGCAGAATTAGCCAAATGGAAAAGGAGGTCCAAAAGACCACTGAAGAAAATACTACCTTAAAATTTAGATTGGAGCAAGTGGAAGCCAATTGACTTTATGAGAAATCAAGATATTATAAAACAAAACCAAAGGAATGAAAAAATGGAAGACAATGTGAAATATCTCATTGGAAAAACCACTGACCTGGAAAATAGATCCAGGAGAGATAATTTAAAAATTATTGGACTACCTGAAAGCCATGACCAAAAAAAGAGCCTAGATATCATATTTCAAGAAATTATCAAGGAGAGCTGCCCTGATACTCTAGAGCCAGAGAGTAAAATAGAAAGTGAGAGAATCCATCAATTGCCTCCTGAAAATGATTCCAAAAAGAAAACTCCTAGGAATATTGTCACCAAATTCCAGAGCTCCCAGATCAAGGAGAAAATACTGCAAGCATCCAGAAAGAAACAATTTAAGTATTGTGGAAACACAATCAGGATAATACAAGATCTAGCAGTTTCTATGTTAAGGGATCGAAGGGCTTGGAATATGATATTCCGGAGGTCTATGGAGCTAAGGTTAAAAGCAAGAATCACCTACCCAGCAGAATTGAGTATAATGCTCCAAGGCAAAATATGGATTTTCAATAAAATAGAGGACTTTCAAGCTTTCTCAATGAAAAGACAAGAGCTGAATAGAAAATTTGACTTTGAAATATTAGAATCAAGAGAAGCATGGAAAGATAAACGTGAAAGAGAAATCATAAGGGACTTACTAAAGTGTAACTGTTTTTCTTTACATTCCTACATGGAAAGATCATGTGAGTAGACCTCAACATTAGGGTAGCTGAAGGGGATATACATAAATACATACATACATACATACATATATATATAAAGAGGGCACAGGCTGAGAGAGGACTATATTGAGAGAGGGTGAAAGGGAGAGATAGAATGGGGCAAATTATCTCACAAAAAAGTGGTAAAAGAAGCAGGTCTGTTGGAAGGAAGAGTGGGCAGGTGAGGAGGAATGAATCAACCTTGCTCTCATTGGATTTGACTTGAGAAGGGAATAACATACACACTCAGTTGGGTATCTTACCCCACAGGAAAGGGGATAAAAAAGGGGGATGATAGAAGGGAGGGCAGATAAGGGGAGGAGGTAATCAAAAGCAAACATTTTTTTAAAAGGCACATGGTTAAGGGAGAAAATTGAATACAGGGGGACAGGATAGTAGGGGCAAAATATAGTTAGTCTTTCAGAACATGAGTATTGTGGAAGGGTTTTACATAATGATACATGTGTGACCTATGTTGAATTTCTTGCCTTCTTAGGGAGGGTGGGTGGGGAGGGAAAAGGGGAAAGAATTTGGAACTCAAAGTTTTAAAAGCAGATGTTCCAAAAAAGTTGTTTTTGTGTACAACTGAGAAATAAGATATATAAGCAACGGGGCATAGAAATCTATCTTTCCCTACAGGAAAGGAAGGGAAAAGTGGATAGGAGGGAGTCGGGTGACAGAAGGTAGGGCTTACTGGGGAAGGAGGCAATCAGAATATATGCCATCTTGGAGTGGGGGGAAGGTAGAAATGGGGAGAAAATTTGTAATTCAAAATTTTGTGGAAATCTGAAAACTAAAAATATTAAATAAATAATAATTTAAAAATTTAGATGTGTTATCTTCCTAAATATAAATGTAAAGAGATTAGCTTTATTGAGTCCCTCATGATTACCCTCTCATATTTACCTTTTTTTGCTTATCTCGAGTCTTCTGTTTGAATGTCAAGTTTTCTTTTTTTTTTTTTAATTTAAATTTATTTATTTAACATATATGGTTTTCAGCATTGATTTTCACAACAGTTTGAATTACAAATTTTCTCCCCATTTCTACCCTCCCCCCCACTCCAAGATGGCTTATATTCTAGTTGCCCTGTTCCCCAGTCAGCCCTCCCCTCTATCACTCCCCTTCCCTCTCATCCCCTTTTCCCTTCCTTTCTTGTAGGGCAAGATAAATTTCTACGCCCCATTGCCTGTGTATCTTATTTTCTAGTTGCACACAAAACAACTTTTTTTTGGAACATCTGCTTTTAAAACTTTGAGTTCCAAGTTCTCTCCCCTCTTCCCTTCCCACCCACCCTCCCTAAGAAGTCAAGCAATTCCACATAGGCCACACGTGTATTATTATGTATAACCCTTCCACAATACTCATGTTGTGAAAGGCTAACTACATTTTGCTCCTTCCCAACCCATCCCGCTTTATTGAATTTTCTCCCTTGACCCTGTCCCCTTTCCAAAGTGTTTGTTTTGATTACCTCCACCCCCATCTGCCCTTCCCTCCATCATCCCCCTGCCTTCTATTTTTTTTTTATCTTCCTCCCTCTTCTTTCCTGTGGGGTAAGATACCCAACTGAGTATGTATGGTATTCCCCCTCAGGCCAAATCTGATGAGAGCAAGGTTCACTCATTCCCCCCTCACCTGCCCTCTCCCCTCCTCCCATAGAACTGCTTCCTCTTGCCACCTTTATGCGAGATAATCCACCCCATTCTATCTCTCCCTATCTCCCTCTCTCAGTATGTTGCTCTCTCATCCCCTAATTTCATTTTATTTCTTTTAGATATCTTCCCTTCATCTTCAACTCACCCTGTGTCTGCTCTCTCTCTTTTACATATATATATAAACACACATATATATACACATACATACACGTACATACATATACACATAGATATATACATACATACACATTCACTTATATATATATACATAAACATATATATATATACATATATATATATATATATATATATATGCATATTCCCTGAATCATACTCATCATCTTTCCATGTAGGAATGTAAACAAAACAGTTCAACTTTAGTAAGTCCCTTGCAATTTCCGTTTCTTGATCACCTTTTCATGCTTCTCTTGATTCTTGTGTTTGAAAGTCAAACTTTCTATTCAGTTCTGGTCTTTTCACTGAGAAAGCTTGAAAGTCCTCTATTTTATTGAAAATCCATATTTTGCCTTGGAACATGATACTCAGTTTTGCTGGGTAGGTGATTCTAGGTTTTAATCCTAGCTCCATTGACCTCTGGAATATCGCATTCCAAGCCCTTCGATCTCTTAATGTAGAAACTGCCAGATCTTGGGTTATTCTGATTGCATTTCCACAATACTCAAATTGTTTCTTTCTGGCTGCTTGCAGTATTTTCTCCTTGATCTGGGAGCTCTGGAATTTGGCAACAATATTCCTAGGAGATTTCTTTTTGGGATCTATTTGAGGAGGCGATCGATGGATTCTTTCAATTTCTATTTTGCCCTGTGGCTCTAGAATATCAGGGCAGTTCTCCTTGATAATTTCTTGAAAGATGGTATCTAGGCTCTTTTTTTGATCATGGCTTTCAGGTAGTCCAATAATTTCTAAATTATCTCTCCTGGATCTATTTTCCAGGTCAGTGGTTTTTCCAAGGAGAAATTTGACATTGTCTTCCATTTTTTCATTCCTTTGGTTCTGTTTTATAATATCCTGATTTCTCATAAAGTCACTAGCTTCCACTTGCTCCAATCTAATTTTTAAAGTAGTATTTTCTTCAGTGGTCTTTTGGACCTCCTTTTCCATTTGGCTAATTCTGCCTTTCAAGGCATTCTTCTCCTCATTGGCTTTTTGGAACTCTTTTGCCATTTGAGTTATTCTGTTTTTTAAGGTGTTGTTTTCTTCAGTGTATTTTTCAGTATTTTTTTGGGTCTCCTTTAGCAAGTCATTGACTTGTTTTTCATGGTTTTCTCGCATCATTCTCATTTCTCTTCCCAATTTTCCCTCTACTTCTCTAACTTGCTTTTGCAAATCCTTTTTGAGTTCTTCTATGGCCTGGGGCCAGTTCATGTTTTTCCTGGAGGCTTTTGTTGTAGGCTCTATGACTTTGTTGTCTTCTTTAGGCTGTATGTTTTGGTCTTCTTTGTCACCAAAGAAAGAATCCAAAGTCTGAGACTGAATCTGGGCGCGTTTTCGCTGCCTGGCCATATTCCCAACCAACTAACTTGACCCTTGAGTTTTTCAGTGGGGTATGACTGCTTGTAGATTACAGAGTTCTATGTTCCACGTTTGGGGGGGAGGTGCCAGCTCTGTCAGAGCCGCACTCCTCCTTCCCCAAGGACCCCCAGTCCAGACTGGGCTTAGATCTTCAGCAGGCTGTTGTACTCCTGCTCTGATCCGCCACTTAATTCCTCCCACCAGGTGGGCCTGGAGCCGGAAGTAACAACAGCTGTAGCTGCCCCACCTCCGCTGCCCCTGGGGCTGGAAGCCAAACAGCAAACTCCTTCCACTCCCGCAGCTTTTCCCACTAACCTTCTCCGCAGTCTTTGGTGTTTGTGGGTCGAGGGGCCTGGTAACTGCCGCAGCTCACATATTCAGGGCGCTAGGGCCCCCTCCGCCCGGCTTCTGGTCTGGATGGTCCCCGCCGCTCAGGCTGGGCTCCGCTCCACTCCGTTCCTAGCTCCCAGCTCCGTGTGGAATAGACCTCACCCAGAGACGATCCAGGCTGTCCTGGGCTGGAGCCCTGCTTCCCTCTGCTGTTCTGTGGGTTCTGCTGTTCTAGAATTGGTTCAGAGCCATTTTTATAGGTTTTTGGAGGAACTCGGGTACGGAGCTCACTCTAGTCCCTGCTTACCAGCTGCCATCTTGGCTCCACCTCCGAATGTCAAGTTTTCTATTCATCTGATATTTTCATCAGGAATTCTTGAAAGTCCTATATTTTATTAAATGACCTCTAAATGACCCTGAAGGATTATACTCAGTTTTGCTGGAAAGGATATTCTCGATTGTAATACAAGTGTCTATGCCTTACTGTATGTCATTTTCCAAGCCCTCTTCTCCTTTACGTTGGAAGTCACTAAATATTGTGTGATTCTGACTGTGGCTCCACAATATTTGAATTGTTTCTTTCTGGCTACTTAAAATATTTTTGTCCTTGACATTAGAATTTTGTTATAGTATTGCTCGAGTTTTGCATTTTGGATTTCTTTCAGGATGTAATTGATGGATTCTTTCAATTTCTATTTTACCCTCTGCATCTAATATATTGGGTGAATGTCCTTGATGATTTCTTGAAATATGATGCCTTTGCTCTTTCTTTGATCAAGGCTTTCAGTTATCCCAATAAGTCTTAAATTATCTCTTAACCTACTTCCTGGATCAAATGTTTTTATACTTTTGATTTTTTAAATTTATTTTTAGTTTTCAACATTCATTTCCACAAGATTTAGAGTTACGATTTTCTACCCATCTCTCCCCTTCCTGAACTCCAAGATGGCATGTATCTGACTGCCCATTTCCCCAGCCTGTCGTCTCTTCTATCACCCCCCTCCTGGCCATCCCATATTCCTTTACTTTTTTGTAGGGCAAGATAGATTTCTATACCCTATTGCCTGTATATATTATTTCACAGTTGCATATAAAAACAATTTTTAACATTTGTTTTTAGAACTTTGAGTTCCAAATTCTCTACCTTCTTCCCTACCCCCCACCCTCCTTGAGAAGGCAAGTAATTCAATATAGGTTATAAATGTATTGTTAATCAAAATTTTTCCATAATAGTCATGTTGAGAAAGACTACCTATATTTCCCTCCATCCTATCCTGTCCCCCTTTATTCTCTTTCCTCCTTTGACTTTGTCCCTTTTCAAAATGTTGTCTTTTGACTATCTCCTCCCCCAAACTGCCGTCTCTTTTGTCATTACCCCCCCATCCCCTTCCTTGCTACTTTCCTGTAGGGTAAGATACCCCAATTGAGTGTTATTTGAATATGTTATTCCCTCCTTAAATCCAATGAGAGCAAGGTTCCCTCATTCCCTTTCACCTACCCCTTCTTTCCTTCCATTGTAACAGTTTTTTCTTGCACTTTTATCTGAGATAATTTACCCCATTCTATGTCTTCCTTGCTCCTTCTCCCAATATATTCCTCTCTCACCCCTTAATTTTATTTTTTAGATATAATGGCTTCATATTCAACTCACCCTGTGCCCTGTATCTATATAATATGTATATTCTCATCAACTCCCCTAATACTGAGAAAGGTCTCATGAGTTACAAATATCATCTTTCCATGTAGGAATCAAAACAGTTCAGCTATAGTAAGTCCGTTATGATTTCTCTTTCCTATTTACCTTTTCATGCTTCTCTTGATTCTTGTATTTTAAAGTCAAATTTTCTATTCAGCTCTGGTGTTTTCATTGAGAAAGCTTGAAAATCATCCATTTCAGTGAAAATCCATGTTTTACCCTGAAATATTATACTCAGTTTTGCTGGGTAGGTGATTCATGGTTTCAATCCTAGCTCCTTTGACCTCCAGAATATCATATTCCAAGCCCTTTGATGCCTTAATGTAAAAGCTGCTAGATCTTGTATTACTCTGATTGTGTTTCCACAACACTCAAATTGCTTCTTTACAATATTCATAGGAGTTTTCTTTTTGGGATCTTTTTCAAGAGGCTATTGGTGGATTCTTTCAATTTCTTTTTTTATCCTCTCATTCTAGAATATCAGGGTAGTTTTTCTTGACAATTTCTTGAAAGATGATGTCTAGGCTCTTTTTTTGATCATAGCTTTCAGGTAGTCCAATAATTGTTACATTGTCTCTCCTGGATCTATTCTGCAGGTCAGTGGTTTTTCCAATGTGATATTTCACATCATCTTCCATTTTTTTCATTCTCTTGGTTTTGTTTTATAATTTCTTGATTTCTCATAAAGTCACTAGCTTCCACTTGCTCCATTCTAACTTTTAAGGCATTATTTTTTTTCAGTGATCTTTTGGACCTCCTTTTCCATGTGGCTAATTCTGATTTTTAAGGAATTCTTATACTCATTGGATTTTTGGACCTCATTTGTCATTTGGGTTGGTCTTTTTTCTTAAGGTGTTATTTTCTTCAGTATTTTTTGGGACTCCTTTAGCAAGCTGTTGACTCATTTTTCATGATTTTCTTTCATCACTCTCATTGCTTTTTCCATTTATTCCTCCATATCTCTTATTTGATTTTTCAGATTCTTTTCGAGCTCTTCCGTGGCCTCAGACCAATTCATATTTTTCTTGGAGCCTTTTGATGTAGGGTCTTTGACTTTGTTGACTTCTTCTGGCTTTATATTTTGATCTTCTTTGTCACCAAAGTAAGATTCTGTGGTCTGAGTCCTTTTATGCAGTCTGCTCATTTTCTGTAAAGCCAATCAGTAAGTGAAAAATCTTTCCTTCCCATTTTATAGGTCTCAGGTGGGGCCTACAAAGGGAGGCCTGATTATAGACAGACTCACACCCTTTCACTCAGTAGGTATGAGGCCCCAGGCTAGTTAGAAAACTAGTTGGCTAGTTTGCAAGAGGCATGAAGCCCTCAGGGCCCTAAGGGGAGTTGCTAACACCAGAAGCAATAGTATTTACTCTGAGTTCTAGTCAATCAGATGACAGCATAAATGGGAGCAGCAAAACTGGGAGTAGCAGAGCAGAGAGTGGCAGGATTCAGAAGCAGACATCAAGAAGACATTGAAGCAGCAGACACGAAGGGACAGCGAGCATTGACAGAGAAACTTTACAGAGCAAAGAGTGCTGAACAAAAGAAAGTTGCAGAGATCAAGGAACTCTCGGAGTCAGCAGAGCTGCAGGAGAGAGTGCTGAGCAGAGAGTTAGGATTCCTGAGTGAGTTTCTACAGGAAGACCCTAGCAGCTGGCAGAGGCTGGGGGGTGGGAGTGGGGGTGGGGAGAAGCTATAGTATGGCTTGGTTCTTTGCTATAATATTTTGTTATAATTTCCTTGTTACTGCAGTGAGGTGGGCTTACCAATTTTGGAATATTATTGCTACTATATCGAATTGGGGGCATTGGTCCTTGGAATTGATCCTCTGGAGTCTAAATAAATATTATACTTCCTCTACCTTCTACCTAGAGAATTCCTTAAACTTTCCGAGTATGAACCACTCATGCATGCCCATGGCCCTCTCTGAGGTCATGAATTTGGTCTTACTACTATATTTTCTCAGCCAATCACTTGACTTCTGAGCTCTTTGTCAGGGTATGACTGCTTCCAGAGTGGACAGTGCTCTGTCCCAAGCTTCACGGGTTTTGCACTATTGTTTTCAGAGCTACTTCTATTCTGAGATGGTATGATACTCCTCTCCTGGCCTGTGCTCTGGTCTGTGAGTGCAAGCAGTCTTTTCTGCTGTGTAACTACCAGGAGGACTCCCTCTCCACAGCTACCACCAGCTCTGCCACACCAGTGCTCTTCTTCCTGTAAGGACTGCCAACCAGGATTTTGTTCCAGATCAAAGCAGGGCAAAGCAAGAGGACCTTGCCTTAGTGCCAACAAAGAGATCCCTACACTCCCACTCTCATCAGCCTCTTGATTCCCCCTACCATCTGTGGGCCTGGGGCTCTGGAAACAACCACTGCTGCTGTTGCTGCTGCTGCTACATCTGTGGTTGCAGCCATCTCCACTGCCCCAGGGCTGTGGCTGGACCACGCCCTTCTCTCACCCAGGCCTGACAGTTTTCCCACAGATTTGCTATGTTGTCTTTGGCATTTGTGGTTTGAGAAGTCTGGAAACTGCCACAGTTGCCAGTGATTCAGTACCCTGAGGCCTGCTCTGCCTGGTCTGCTCTGGCCTGCTCCATCTTGAGTTTGTGTCTTGATCTTCCCTGCCACTCAAGTAGTTTTTTATGGTCAGTTTTTTTTTTGTTGGAGTTGTTGTTTGCCTATTTTAAAATCTAATTATTTGCTTTGGCCTTTATATCAAAGGTGCTCACCTGGGAGTGGTAAATTATTGTCTCAAGATTCAGGCTTTTTCCATGTTGCTGTTTTCAGAGCTAGCTCTGGGGATTTGCAAGTTTTCTATGTTTTCAAGGTAGGGTGATCTGGGGAGAGGTAAGGTTACTGTTCTGTTCTTTACCTAGGAAGGGTCCCTTCTCCCCTTCAGCCACTAGTGTTAGTGCTCCTTTTGGCTCTGGAACTGTAACCAGATCCCCTGCTCTCTTGTAGCAACAAGTGCTAGCATTTTTCTCTGTGTTGGGACTGAGACCAGGACTCCCTGCTCTGTTGTGACTGACCATAAATGCTCCTCTCTGCCCTGGAACTGTGACTCAGACCTGTACATGGGAAATAGAGTTGCCACTCAGTGCCAGCTGCACCCGGTGCCAGCAATGGGTCTCCTGTTATTTCTTTTTGACCATTTGGCTGATCCCCCCTTCTGGACTGAGAGCTCCCAAAGCTACTACTGATCCTGTTGCTATCTCAGCAGCCTCCAGGGCCCACAGCCAGTGCTTGCTGTGATCCAGGTCAGCCCCCATATCAGTGTCATAGACCTCTCCAGCCTAAAGTGTCTTAGAGTGGAAAAAATATCTCCCTCTGACCTTTTGTTGGCTCAGCCACTCCAATATTTGATTTGAAAAGTAATTTTAAAGACATTTAAAGGGGAATATTGAGAGAGTTCAGTTGAGTTCCTGCCCATACTCCACCATCTTTGCTCCCAACAAACATTTTTCAAAGAAACAAATCCTAACTATCAATAGTGATATGCGAAATAAATATTTAAATCACTAGCAATTAATGGCATATGCATCATAATAATATTATGCTCAGTAAAGTGTTTGAGCATAGATCTATTTTCTTTTTGTCTTTGAATTCCTAGTATCTGACACAAAGCCTGATACATGGCAGAAATTCAATAAATTATTGCTTATTGTTAAACTTTTTTTCTACTGTATTATGTAGATTTTGGGATCAAGCTAGTCAAACTGATAATTAAAATTGAGTCAGCATCTGAACATACAATCAGAATATTTGTGACAAAAACATTACATTAAGGAAATAAATGGTGCAAGCATGCTTTAGGGGTAGCCTACTTAACGAACATTGTTTCATAGCTAATTTAGGAACACTTATTTACCTGCAATGTATGGAACACAAATTATTATTGTCTTGGTAAATTGAATTGAAAGATTTGTCAATGCACCATTCATTCAGTTTACATTCAAGAAGAAATGAAGTAATAAAATGAATAAAGAAGTAGCCATAAAGGCTATGACAGCAGCTTTTTTTTTTAGTCAATAAAACACTATTACTTAAATGTAACAAAGTTGAGTCATTTTACAAATATTCTACAATTCAGAATGTTTTCAAATTAAAGTTGGGTTTCCACCAAGTTAGCCAGAATGAGGTTTTCTTATATTCAGATATATGATACATCAATTGAACAAACATTTATTAAATATTTATTGTAAGAAAGAGCAGTTAGGTGGTACAGTAAATAGAGTACTGGACCTTGAGTCAGGAAAACTCATCTTCCTGAGTTCAAATACAGCTTGAGACACTTACTAGCTGTGTGTCACTGGGCAAATAACTTAACCCTGTTTGACTTAGTTTCCTCATCTGTAAAATGAGCTGGAGAAAGAAATGGCAAACCACTCCTGAATCTTTGCTAAGAAAACCCCAAATGGGGCCACAAAGAGTCAGACATGACTGTCATAAACAAGGTGAAGCTTATATTCCAATCTTTATTCAAACATAATTCTGTTGGCCTATTTGTAGTCAGACCAACAAATAATGAGGATTGTATTATAAACAAACAAACAAACAAATAAATAAATGAAATGACTATATTCTTATCTTAGGCAGGTCAGACCACTATTGTATGAGCCTTTTTTTTTAAATCGGAGAATTTTTCACACTGATAGACTACTATCTCTTTAATAATACTCCATGCTTGCCAGTTTTCCTGTTCATGACTGTGCTCCTTAGTGTTTCATTATAATAGCAACCAGAGGACATAAAGTATAAGTAAAGCATTCAAACTCTTTGGTATGAAAGTAGTAGGACTTGTTTTGCAAGCCCACCAATCCAGAGTAACACCAATGAATTGACATTTGTTTCCCCTTTGTACCGGACTCTTTTTGGAAACCGAGTACCAAACAGTGTGACTCTGGATAGCTAATGGAACTTAGGTGGTGGTGGCCTGCCTTGTAGTTCTAGAATGTAGACTTTTCTATGATTTCCCTGGTAAAAATTTTGTTTGTAAAGAGATCTGAGTCTGGGAATAACATTGATACATTTACAAAACACGTATTACAAAACACATCCTGGGGGAAATATTAATCAATGATTTCATGTCAAAATAATGGTAACTTAACAAAACTACAGCTCATTTCTCTGTAATTTCTTTGTACTCAGAATCCTCATTTTGAATATTAACTCCTACTTCAATTTATATATCATTTGAAGTAGCATAAATAAAAGCTGTGGAATATCTGCACAAAAAACAAAGTACATCAATAATAAAAGGCAATTTACAACATTCCACAGCCTTTTGCAAAGAAATGAAATAAAAACAAAAGGGAAACTTATATAGTTTACAAGCTTAAGTCCTCTGAGCACATTAACAAACCTTGTGATTTAAAACATTATTGTGGAAATATACCTCAGAGTATTTTCCTTAAGTCCAATCTATTCAGAGGGGAGGAAAGGGTTGGGAGTGGGGGATACAGAGGTAAAAAAGGGAGGGCAGAAAGGACCACTGGGTGTCACCATTACTGCACAGAAAGATAAATAAAATAAAATTTATCTAGTGTGCTAAAAAATAATTTAAGGACATGTGGAGAAGTAGTAAAACTTGTAGGCATGCAACTATTTAAAAGAATACACAAGCATGTATGTTATATCTACACAAATGTATATATGAATATGTATATATACCTAAATACACAAGCACATGTAAAATATGTGAATTTTTTTAGTTCAGTGACTAGAATGTCATCTTTTAAATGGAGCATAATATGAACCACAGAACATATTTTTTAAACAAAGTTAGCATCAGCCTAATATTTATGAACAGCAACCCCATTCCAGCTCTGGATGGAATATGGGTAAATATTTGTGACAGCATCCTATTTATTCCTTTTTGCAATGGCTTTTTTCATGTGCACTTAAGGAGTACCATCTTCAAAGTGAGGAAATGGTTCTTTACAATAATCAATCGTGGGATGGAAATAAAAATTCCAATTATGTTATTGATATTAATGAGAAAAAAAGCCAAGCATCTAAATAGAAAATTCTGAAAAAATGACAACACATAAAGAGCTTTTTTTTTGTTAAGAAGGTTCAACAAAAGGGGAAAACATGTGAGTGAAAATAAATCTTTAAAATATTTTTCTAATATTTGTCTCCTTGATAGAATATAGGACCAAATACAAAAGAGAAATATGAATTAAGAGCTTAACTTTTATTGGACCGTGTTATCTTAATGCCATCAACTTTACTTCTGGAGCCCTAAAAAGGTGATTTAATAAAGGAATTTTTCTATGTTAATCTTTTTCATGAATGGCTATCCCCAATTTCATTCAGAGCAGCAAATATTAAACTAGAGAGTTGCTTAAAGAAAAAAAAATAGAAATCACTACTCCTTAAGTACCAGGACTCCCTTGAGTACAGGTCTTTTAGGTTTGTTTGCTTGTTTAATGCTTATAGTTTGAACAGTACCACAAAAATGCAAATATGAAACCTGCACATTTAAATTATTTTTAATAGTGTTCAGTTCAGTAGTTGAATTTGGGGGGGATTTACTTAACCCCATTATTATTTCCCATGTCTGTCCAAGTTTCTAGGATTATTTGAGACTAAGAATTGCTGATCATAAGTAACTTGCCCCTGCCCTAGGAACCTTTTTTCATGTTAAACAGGTTGAAAAAGCTTTCCTTCTAGGCAATGGAAACGAACTTGACTGCCAAACTGCTCTACTGTACCACACTGCCTATGGTTTTTTAAGTACAAACCAATGTCCACCAGAACTGCCCCTCCCCCTCTGAATCATTTTTCCTTTTGTCATATACTGAAAATTTGCATCTGTTGGCTTCAAAGTCTATAATTAGTGCTGGACAAAACAAAGAGTCAATGTGATGCCATGTCTAGAAAACATGTAAATTAACATGAAAACAATTGAGTTAAATTCCATACTAATACAAATTAATATTTAATTAAGTTTAATCCACAGTTATTAAGTGATTAAATGTGGCTTTAGGTAGGTATATGGTACTGACTTCTCTGGGTGATTATAAGAACCACAGCTTAATAATTGATTCTTCAGTGAATAATAATTTAAAGCAAATGCCATATTCATCAAATCTTTGTGCCCATTTCTTTGAATTGAACAGCTAGAACTGGAATCTGGAATCTACTTTTTAAAAATATACCAAAACACCCACCCGCATCTTTTTTTAGCTTTCATGATTAATTTCTGCTAAATGGATAGTTTCAGCCTGGTTGAGACTGATATTCTATTGGCTCTCAGAAAGTCCATTTGTCTGTGTAAATGTGAGAACTCTTCTCCTTTCTTGCTCTGAGGAAACATTGAAATACAAATTTCCACTAAGTTCCCTCCCTCTAACTGGACCATCATAATATGGTATGGGAGAACTGTAAAGACAAATCTCATAAATATCCCAGTGGAAGACACTTATTTTGGGAAATGCATTTTCCCCAAAGTATGCAAAAGGTGTGTGCCTAATAAGACAATAACTACATCTAAGCAGGGGTGGAGTGGGGTGGTACAGTAAACAACAGCATTTTAGTTTGGACACTATGACTGTGAGATATGAATATGGGTATGTTAAGTATGATTTAATTTTTCTTGGCACATGTGTATCAGCAGATACACTTTATTCTTCTAATTATTTTTGAGGGTGACTAAAAAACTTATAATGACTATAATCAAGATACACAGAGGAAATGCTGATTTCTGCTTCCATTAGCCAATTCTTATAGCAGAATTACTAATATTTATCAGATAATTGGATACCCAAAGAAACCCCACCACGTGATGAAAAGTATTTTATTTTTCTTTGCTTTTTCCAGTATGCCACTCATTTATTTGTCACAAAACTCTGCTGTTTAAAGTTTGAACAGGCCTTTGGAAGCTTTTTTGAATATAACATACATTGAGTTGATAATTAAAAACTATGTGATATTGAAACCAGGGTCATTGTATTTGTATAGACTCTTTTATAGACATCCTACTCATTGCTATAATAACTGAAGCTGTCATGACAGTGGTCTGTGCCTAGCATGAAGCCCTAAACAATTCTGACAGGCTGCAGCTCATTAAGGGACACTCATTTTGTTGAAATGTCTATCAGCTCTCAGGGATGCACCAAGATGAATAGACCCAAAACAATAGGCCCATTTGTTAGAGCAGTAGCTTCTCTAATACATGATGAGACAATCAAGCCAAGCTGCCTTCGGCACAAAGACATAATTAATCAAATGGACAAATGGTTCAAAAATTGCTCTAGTATATTCTGTAGTGGACAGAGGTTTCCATGGAAACATTGGCGTTTGCATCACAGTTAATGACCATTCTGTACAATAAAGATCCCCCCACCCCCACATAGACACTCCTACATTACCTCCCCCATCCCTTCTCAAAATGCACACACAGGAACACAAATACACGCATGCATACAACCTGAAAAATTGAGGGTAGGGTAGAAATGGGAGTGGCGGCTTAAAACATTAGCTTTTGCACCTAAATTCTATGTTCCAGAATGAAATTAAGAGTTGTATTTGGTGATTGATGAAAAAGATCCTGCTATTCATGTTAAGGTTCTTACTGTCCTATCATACTTTGCACATAGTAGGTATATTATAAATGTTTGTTATATTGAATTGAACACTTAGGAGGAGGACTACATGGAATGACAAACTCAAATAAGAATTTTTAAGTATTAGTAAGTGCTAATGATGAAGTATTCAAAGCAACAACATGGGCTGAATAGTGGCCAATTAGCATATTTGAAACACTTTTAATTTTAGCAGGTTGAGAAATTAAAATAAGTAAATACAAATAAAACCTGTTTGGCAAAATTTGGCCCCAAAATTAACTTTTGTTAAATGAGAATGAACATGAAAGTGAAATCTGTTTCAACACATCAACTTCCTCTCGCCTAAAAGGTGAGGGCCTATGCAGGCAGGATGCTATATATGCTGTCAGATATGATCACTATATCGTTTAGATTTGATTAATTGGTTTTCAGTGCTGTTGGTGGGGGGAGAAGAATAGAGGAAAGTTTTGAAGAGGAATTGGTTATATTTTGAGAGGAAAATAGTAGGGAAATAATATTTTTGCATAAAAAAGAAAAAAATGAAACATGATATAATAGAATTGGAGTCATAGGAAAAAAAAAGTTTAGAACTCAGCTCTATCACTTACTATCTATGTGACTGTGGGCAAGTCATTTAATGTCTCTGGGTCTCAGTTTCCTCACATATAAACTGAAGGAATAGGTGACCTCTAAGGTTCCTTCCAGCTATAAATCTAACATCCCATGAAGGTGCACACATTTGTCTTGTCATCAGTAACAACACTGATGAATAATTAGCAAAGTCCAGGGTGCACTCATAATTAGGCTTTTTAGCATCAGGGATCTCTGCCATCACCCTTACCTATTAGAGCTCCTCTTTCATTTTGATCAACAAAAGCTTAAAAATCCTGTGTCCTATTTTTCCAGACTAGGGATTTTTAACCATATTTGATGTGTGCGTACATGCCTACGTGCGTGAGTGTGTGTGCTTGTGTGTGTGTGTGTGTGATGGACTCTTGTGAGATTTTAGTGAAGCCTATACACCTGTTCTAAGCCTATTTTTTTAAAAAAATACAATAAACAGGATTACAAAGAAGAAAAATTACATTGACATACAGTTGTCAAATTATTAAAACGAAATCAAGGGACCAGGTCAAGAATGCTGCTATAGACTTTTGCTTTCTGCTAGATGACAATATGCAAGGCTTATGGGTTTAATGATTTAGTTTAATCCTTGCTAAGCCACTATCCAATAAAGTAACATTTACCTTAAGACATTTAAAATGCTCATGTTCCGAGTTGTGATATATGAATGCAGTGGAATGTTATTGTGCTATAAGAAATGATGAACAGGCCAATTTCAGAAAAACCTGGAAAGATTTACACAAACTGATGCTGAGTGAAGTGAGCAGAACCAAAAGAACATTATACACAGTAACAGCACCATTGTGTTTTGATGATCAACTTTGATAGACTTGGTCTTCTCAGCAATACAATGATCTAAGACAATTCCAAAAAACTCATGATGGAAAATACTACCCACATCCGGAAAAAGAACAAGAGAGTCTGAATGCAGATCAAAGCATATTATTTTCACCATTTTCATTTATTTTTTCTTTCCCTTGGTTTTTTCCCTTTTGTTCTGATTCTTCTTTCACAACATGACCAATGTGGAAATACGTTTAATATGATTGTACATTTATAGCCTATATCGGATTGTTAGCCATCTTGGGGAGGAGGGAGAGGAGGGATGGAAGGAGAAAAAGTTTGTTGAAAAAATAAAATAAAATATCCATGTTATGTAACTATGATTAGTCCTATATGACTTTCAACTCTCTTGGAGATGAAAAGTGACTGGCTCTAACACCAGCACTCAAAAATTTGATGTTCAATTTGGCAATGGAATGAAGTGGGGGGAAGGGAATTAGCATTTATGTAGTGCCTACTACGTGCCAGGTGTTGCTAAGCACTTTACCAACATTATCTCAAGTGATTATCACAACAACCCTGTGAGATTGGTTCTGTTATTATCACCATTTTACAATTGAGAGAACTGAGTCAAAGAGAGGTTAAGTGACTTGCCCAGGGTCAGACAGCTAGGAAGTGTCTGAGTCATACTTGAACTCAGATCTTCCTGACTCAAGGCCCCAGTCTTTATCTATTTCACCACCTAGCTATCTCAATAAAGCCCTGAGGACTCACTCAACAATTAACAAAAGATTTATGTTGTACTAAAAACTGCAAGGACATGCAGCCAAGAAACATTGTTCAGGGGAGGATATTGTGAAGGTGATTGTGACTCTCAGGAATCTACCAACTTCAAGGGGCCTAGACTTCAAGTCCTGGAGACACTTTTTGTCCTTAAGTGACCCAAAGTCAGCATCGTGGAAGCTGGGGACAATTAGATTCTCAGGACAGCTTTGCCTCCTTTTAGGGATAGTTAATCCCTATGGGAAGGCAAAGATTTGAGACTTCAATCTGCTCCATGTTGTGAGTGAGGAGAATGAAGACGCATCAAGAAAAGCATAGGCTAATCATATATGGGACAACTTTGTCTCCTTTTAGGAGAAAGTGATCTCTCTGGTGTAAAAGGGGATGAAGAAATGCCTTGGGCCTTCTGCATGTGATTGGGGGTAGGAGGGATATAGCTGTATCAGGGAGATGATAGTAAATATAAATCCAAGCACAACCTCATTATGGATGATATTTTGGTGGACTACCTGATTTATTTACATACAAGATGTTTCCTCTTCTTCCCTCTTCTCAGCTCCTTGCAGAAGGGATGAAAAACACAGTGAAGAAACATGATAAAAGAAACATGAAGAAACATGATACTATGTATAACTGTGACAATTTTGTTGCAACAAGATTTTATCCAAGAAAGACAAATAAAAACAAAATAAACTTGCTTCCTTTCATTGTTTTTGTATCACCCCGCAGGGATCAGAACAATAAATACTTTGCATATAATAGTTGCTTAATAAAAGGTGATTAGAAGAACTGAATGATTGTTAGCAGAATAAAGACATTCCACAGTAGAATTGTTCTTCCTAACTACAAACTAAACATAAGCGAAATACCTGTAATAAAATCTGGGGAGGGGTGTAGTGGGCCGTAGCTGTCCAGATTTTATCCATGTTGGATTCATTGTTTTTACCCCCTAGAGTGTCAAGCACAGGGAAGAACTGATTGTGTAATTATACATTTGTTTTTAGGTGCTATGTATAACTGGAATGTATGATCTCTTTTTCTTTACACATTTGAATAAAGGTATAAAGAATAGTATTCTAAATCTCTAATGCTTTTTTAAAAATGTCACATAACAATAATCTTCCTACTTTAAGCAGTGGTGTATTTATGTCTTGTGATACTAGCTATTTGACTTTATTCTTTGAGCTGTACCACTGAATTCATCCTTTCATTTATAACATTTTTCTTTTTCTTCTAATAATGTAGTCTTTTCCATATTTTGCATGTATTTACCATTTTGCGTTTGTAATAATTCTAATATCATTTGCTTCACTTTTTCTCTGAAAATTTTACTTGTGACAGTATTGTTATGCCAAGGTCTTCTAAATTTTTATTGACTATTACAGATACTGCCTCAAATCTCACTACAGTATGGTGAGCTGGATAGATTGAAGATAATGTCATTATTCTCCTTGTAGAGATAGGAAAACTCAGGTATAACATACTAATTGTTTTCAAATAGAATCCAGTAGAATATAAAATAATTGAAGACAGATGTTATTTTATTTATGTCTTTGTATCCTTAATGCATTGACAAGTAGGCAACTGGCATTTATTTAGTACTTATTATGTGTAAGGCATAGTGTTAAACATTGTAGATAACAATACAGAGAAAAAAAAAGACAATCTTGAGCCATCAAGGAGTTTAGATTATGATAGGGGAACAATCATTAAAAAAGGAATTGAAAATCAGAGAGGGTAGGGAGCAAGTGCCTGTATGGAGACATGGTGGAAAATCTAGAAAGTCAGAAGCATAGCCATGAGGTGAATAAAACATGGCTACCCTGTGCTCTTTCCTTGAAGGGGAGCCCTCAAAAGGAATTCACCAGTAGAAGAGGGACTGTGTGGCAGAGATATTTTAGGATAAGAAGTCTGTAGGAGAAGAGAGAAGATCCAGCACGATATGGACATGGGCTCTGTAATGACTATACTATATGTTAGAACTTCCCCTCTTCACAGGGGAGCAGGACAATTGTATAGCACAACAACCAGCTAATTAGAAGGATCTCTCAGTCTCAGAGCTGCCTGGCATACCAGTGATCCTTTGTGAGTGAACTAAGTTTTAAAGTTTTCTTGGCAAGAAATAAGGAGTCATTGACAGTCTTGAGTATGTAGAAGAACAACATAACCAAATCTATCTATCTGTCTATCTATGTATCTATGTATGTATGTATCTATCTATCTATTACCTATCTATCATCTATACATGTATGTCTGGCAGCAATATGATAGATAGATTAGAATTTATAATTTAGATTGGACAGGGTAGAAATAAGAACACCAGCTAAGATGATTACTGCAATGGTCCAGACAGCTTGTAATGAAAGCCCTTACAAGGTTGATGGTTATGAGAATTAAGAAGAGGGAGTTAGATGCAAAAGATACTGTGGAGACAGATTTGATAGAATATGATAAACTACTCTAGACTAGGGATAAGACAAAGAAAATAGGGACTGTGTGTGGTGGTACAACTTAATGAAATAATAAAGTTGGGGTAGGGATGATCTGAATTTGAGGTAATGATAACAAAGCAATACAAGATATTCTATCTACAACTTTCATTGAGGGTACAATTGGTTTCACATACTGATTTGAATGGGATATAAAACCAAAGAAATATAATCTAGACTCCAAACAGAACCTGTTTTACATAAATGATCTCCTATTAGAAGGATACATCTATACAATCTTCCACAAACTTGTTCTAGGCACTGCAAATCTCAAATCCTATTTTGATATTTCTGATATCAGAGTAAATACCTATTACCAAGATATAAATATTTCTCCTCTCATGTGCTACTTTACTTTAAAAAATCATTTTTTTCTAATTACAGATAAAAGACAATTTCTAACATTCAATTTCTAACATTTTGAGTTTCATACGCTCTCTCTCTCACTCCCTCTCCTCCCTCTCATTGAGAAGGTAAGCAATTTGATATAGTTTATTACATGTGTAGTCATTCAAAACATTTCTATATTATCCATGTTGTAAAAGAAAATAGACAAAAAGTGGAAATAATGTATGCTTCCATCTGCATTCAGAATCTATCAGTTTTTTTCTCTGGAGGTGGACATCATTTTTCATCATAGGTACTTTGGAATTATCTTGGATCATCATATTTCTGAGAATAGCTATTTCATTCTCAGTTTATCATCATGAAATATTGCTATTACTGTGTACACTGTTTCCTGGTTCTTCTCACTTCACTTTTTAAAAAATCGGTTCATGTAAGCCTTTCCAGGTTTTTCTTAAAGCTTCCTGCTTGTTATTTTTTTAATATTTAACCTATTTATTTTCAGTTTTCTACATTCATTTCCATAGGTTTTAAATTTTCTTCCCCTTTTCCTCCGCCTTTTCCAAGATGGTTTGCAATACAATATGTGCTCTACACATATATTCCCATTAAACACATTTTCACATTGGTCATGTTGCGTGGAAGACTAATAATGAAAGGGAGAAACCATGAGAAAGAAAACAAAACAAAACAAAAGAGAAGAGAGACTGCTTCACTCTGAATTCTGAATCCATAATTCTTTCTCTGGATGTGAATGGCTTTTTCCATCATGAGTCCTTTGGAAAAGTTTTAGGTCCTTGAATTGCTGAGAAGGGCTAAGTCTATTGAAATCAGTTCTCTCATAGTGTGGTTGTTGCTGTGTAAAATATTCTCCTGGTTCTGCTCACTTCACTCAACATCAGTTCATATAAGTCTTTCCAAGTCCACTTGCTCATCATTTCTTATAGCACAATAATATTCCATTGCATTCACGTATCACAACTTGTTCAGCCATTCCCCAATTGATGGGCATCCCCTCAATTTCCAGTTCTTGGCCACCACAAAAGAGCTCTATAAATATTTTTTGTACTTGTTGGACCTTTTACCATTTTTATGATCTCTTTGGAATACATCCCTAGAAGCAGTACTGCTGGCTCATAGCCCTTTGGGCGTAGTTCCAAATTGCTCTCCCGAATGGTTGGATCAGCTCACATCTCCACCAACAATAAATTAGTGTTCCAGATTAACCACATCTTCTCCAGAATTTATCACTTTCCTGTTTTGTCATGTTAGCCAATCTGGTAGGTGTGATGTGATACCTCAGAGTTGTTTTGATTTGCATCTCTCTAATCAAGAGTGATTTAGGGCATTTTTTCATATGACTATAGATAGCTTTAACTTCTTCCTCAACTGGGGAATGACTCTGCTTGTCATTTCTTAAAGCATGATGCTATCCCATCACAATCATATAGCATGACTTGTTCAGCTATTCCCCAATTGATGGACATCCTGTCAATTTCTAATTCTTTGCCAAAACAAAAAGAACTGCTATAAATATTTTTGTATATATAGATCCTTTTCCATTAAAAAAAATTTCTTTGGTATTGCTGGGTCAAAGGGTATTTATGCATTGTTTTATAATCCATGGGGCATTGTTCCAAATTGTTCTCCAGAATTGTTTGATCAATTCACAATTTCACTAATAGTGCATTAGTATCCCAAATTTCCCATATCCCCCCAACACTTGTCATTTAATTTTTCTGCCATGTTAGCCAATCAAATAGGTTTGAAGTTGTACCAAGAGTTGTTTTAATTTGCATTTCTCTAATCGGTAATAATTTTGAGTGTTTGTTTTTAGTATGACTATAGATAGCATTGATTTCTTCTTCTGAAAATTTCCTGTTTGACCAATTAGCAATTGGGGAATTATTCATATTATTATAAATTTGAATCAGTTATCTATATGTTTGAGAAATGAGGCCTTTATCAGATAAGCTTGCTATAATTTTTTCAGTTATAATTACTAACCTCCATCCTATTTTCCCCTATTTATCTTTCTCTTTTCTCCCTGTTTCTCCTCAAAAGCATTTTGCTTCTGACCACTGCCTCCCCTACTCTTCCCACTCTTTTGTCATCCCCTCTCCATCCTCCTATCCCCTTCCCTTCATACTTCCACATAGGGTAAGAGAGCTTTTTACACCTAACTGAGTATATATGTTATTCCCTCTTTGAGCTAATTCTGATGAATTCAAAGTTCAAGCATTGTGCACCACCCTATGTTCCCCGCCGCTGGAAAAGCTTTTATGTCCTTCTTTCATGTGTGATAACTTACTCTATTCTATCTATTTCTTCCCCCTTCTCCAAGTGCATTCCTCTTTCTCAACTCTTAAATTTGTCTTTTTAGATATCATTCCATCATAGTCAACTCATAAACATGTCCTCTCTCTAAATACACTCCATCTATCTGCCCTAATAATGATACAGTTCTTAGAAATTACAAGTATCATCTTCCCATGTAGGAATATAAGTAGTTTAACCCTATTGAATTCCTTATGATTTCTCTTTTTATCTTTTTGTTTCTCTTGAATATTGCATTTGAAAGCCAAACTTTCTATTCAGCTCTGTTTTTTTCATTGGGAATCCTTGAAGTTCTTCTGTTTCATTAAATGTTCAGTTTTCCTCTGAAGGATTATGCTCAGTTTTACTGGGCAGGTGATTCTTGGTTGTAACCCTAGCTTCTTTGTCCTCCAGAATATCATATTCCGAGCTCTCTGATTTTTTTAATGTGGCAGCTGCTAAATTTTTTGTTATCCTGACTGTAGCTCCACAGTATTTGGATTGTTTCTTTCTGGATGCTTACTGTTTTTTATCCTTGACCTGGGATCCCATTTTGGGATCTTTTTAATGAAGTGACTGATGGATTCTTTCAGTTTCTATTTTATCCTCTAGGATATCAGAGTAGTTTCCCTTGACAGTTTCTGTAAGTATATGTCTAGGCTCTTTATTATCATTCCTTTTAGGTAGTCCAATAATTCCTAAATTATCTCTTTTGGCTCTATTTTCCAGATCAGTTATTTTTTTTCCAGTGAAAAATTTCACATTTTCTTCTATTTTTTTCATTCCTTTGATTTTATTATTTCTTGTTGTCTCATGAAGTCATTAGCTTCTATTTGCTCAATTCTAATTTTTAGGGACTGATTTTATTCAGTGAGCTATTGCACTTTCTTTTCTATTTATTCAATTTTGTTTTTATGGAGTTCTTTTCAGTGTGTGTGTGTGTGTGTGTGTGTGTGTGTGTGTGTGTGTGCCTCTTTTATCACTGGGTCACTTCTGTTTTTCAAGGTATTATTTTCTTCAGTATTTTTTATCCTTCCTTTATCAAATTGTTGACTCTTTTTTCACGATTTTCTTGCATCACTGTGATTTCTTTTCCCAATTTTTCATCTACCTCTCTTATTTGATTTTTAAATTCTATGACCTAAGTGGGACTATAACCACTTCAAATTTTTATTTAAGACTTTGGATGTAGCTCTTCTGACTTTGTTTTCTTCTGAATTTGTGCTTTGCTCTTCCCTGTCACCATAGTAACATTTTATTGTCAGGTTATTTTTGTTGTTGTTTGCTCATTTTCCACCCTTTTTCTTGACTTTAAACTTCATGTTATAGTTGGGGTTCATTTCTATCATGGAGGGGACACTGTCCCAAGCTTCAGGTTTTTCAAGCTGCTGTTTTTAGAGTTAGTTCTAGGAGTCTGTACATTTTCAGTTTTTCCAAGGTGGCATGATCTAAAGAGGGGAGTGGTTACGATTCTTCTGGCCTGTGCTCTAGTCAGTAAGTGACCATAAACACTCTTTTTTGTGCACTGGAACTCTAACCATGGTCCCTGTTCCTCTTAGTGCCTTTCCCAACCCTGTATTTCAACCCAGAACCATGTGTGGCCAGTGAAACAGAGGCTTGCTCCCAGGACAAGCAAAGGCTCCCTTATAATCTCCATCTTACCATTTGTCTAACCTCCTTACCACCTGTGGGCTAAGAGCACAAGAAGTGGTCAAGCTGCTGATTCAGTTACTTGACATGCACTAGATTATGTTCAACTCTTACCCCAGTGAGACAGATCTTTTCTACTGAACTTATAATGTTTTCAGGCTCTCGTAAATAGTTGCACTCCATTCTTTTGTTGATCCTCCCACTCTAGAATTCATCTGCGGACATTTATTTTAAAGTTGTTTGAAAGGGAATTTGGCAGAGGTCAAGAGAGTCCTGCCTTTACTCTGCCATCTTGACTCTATCTCCATCATGTGCTACTCTAAGGCCCTCTTCCTAAATAGATATTTGAAAACGTTCTAAATCTTTAACTTTCTTTTCAAAATATAATTGTATTTTTTCAGTTGATTAGCTTTTCTTTTCTTATCTCTCCCATCTCTAAAAATTAAAATACAAAAATCATCATAAGAAATTGACATAGAGTAATTTTGAACTGTGCTCCACAAGTTTCTAAACTGTGTATAACCTCTGACTCAGCATTAATAACCTTACACTTCAAGCAGATCAAAGAAAGAGGTAAAGGGTCCATATCAACAAAAGTATTTATGGTGGCTCCATTACATGGAGGTGAAGAACAAAAATTAAGGGACTGCTTTTGACTTTGGAATGTCTGAATAGACTTTTGATAGTCTACTTCCTTTTTATTCCCACTTTTCTTCTTGGCATTAGTGATTTACTTGCTTCTGAAAAGCACCTCTTTTAGAAGCAGCTCCAGTGTCTCTCTACCTGGGAATCCACCTGACTCAAAGATGGAAGAAGCTTTAGTTGCTTCTTTCTTTTGGTTTAAGCTCAAGTTCATGGTTGCTTTAAAGCCTTGCTATTTACTGCTCTCGTTCCATAAAAATACAAGTTAAGAACATTTATTTCTCAACATCTGATGTGAAAAGATATGTAGTGCTGATTTGGGGGCGGGGGAGGAAGAGTGAAAAGTCTTTTCAGGAGCTTAATGTTAACTTGGGACTAGATTCTAATTCTATACTATAAAACTAAAGAGACACCTGCACACAGTGAACGAGAACCAAGCCCAAAATATTTACATTTGGCTGTCTGTGCTCGCCATATACCACATAACTTCATGGAGACAGTTCCATTATTGTCTACTTTTTTCCCCCAAAATGGGAAGGTTACATATAAAGGTAGATTCAATTTTCTCCCTTTGCCGGGGGAATAATTAATTATTTGCCCTTCATGCACATATTAGATGTGTTTTTGTACATTCATGTGTGTATATATGTATATATTATGGGCCAAATGCACATACATTTATATGAACTATATATGTCAAGTAATCAAGCATTCTCTTTATGTGTTTATGTAAGTATATACATAGACCTAACAATCTATGACTCCTTGATTGCTAACAAAACCTATATCACCCTGATGACATATGTGTCTTTGTAGCCTTTTAACCTATGGAGGAAGAAAGAGAAGTGAGTTATTGACAAAAACAGCAACAACAACAAAATTAATCTTTCTTTATATTAACCTTTTGCCTTTGTTTTATAATATTTTTCTGAGTGGTTATGCCTTCTTAATGAGTTTATCTGTAGAAAAGTCAAATATTCCTCTTCTATTTGTGCATTTCATACTAAACAAAACCAACTTATGTTTTTTTCTTAGTTATTTTCTTAAATGAATACATTCATGAATGAAGAAGTTTTCCATTTTGATAATCTGGCTACAAATAAACGACATCCAAAGGGATAAAAAGTTCTCAATTGTGAGTCTAACACATTTAGAAAAAAGAAGTGGCATGATGAGTGTGATCCTGAAAGCAGATAGATAGATAGATGATGCATGCATCTGTTTATCTATCTATCTTCAGAACAATTAGAGACTTTAGACTCCATCAGGGGACAAATGATCACAGCTATCTGGCATTCTCTTAGGGGCGGATGTAAAACACCAGGAGTTGGTGAGATTTTTAAAAATCTTTGCTAGAAGAGCAAGTATAAAACAGAGGCATTAAATGGTGTGAAGAAAATACTGTATACTTTTATTTGAAAACCATGCTCTTCCTGATTGGTTTAATGGATTAAAACATATTTTTAAGGTTTTACTTTTTTCAGTAAAGTATGCCCTATAACCTCAGCTACAAAGGATGGGGCCAGGTCGGTGGTATAACATGCTCAAGGAAAGAAGAGTCTTTTTTCCAATTCATCTATAATTCTTGGACCACACCACTATTTCCCTTTCAAACAAGAAATGGAACAATAGAGTGTTCTCCTTCTGCTGTGCTGTTATTTTCATCCTTCTAAGCCCCAGTAAGGATGAACTTTTCCACTTAAATGAAGGGAAGTCTTAGACTCATACATGTGCAAACTGGCCACTGCAGTCTTGCTTATTTTGTGTATATATCTTGTAAATACGAGTTAATAGTTGGAGAAGGAAAGATCAATTGTTTATTCATGAACTTTACTTCTATATTTATCTCAAATAAAGAAACTAATTTCTTGTTTATCCTACAGGTCTTGCCTTAGTACTATTAAAGATCAGTCTCATGCCGTTTATTTCACACAAGGAAGTAAAACTTACCTAATACCTCCGTAAAGAAATATTCCTGATCATGGCATGAGAGGACATAGACATAAGTCGAGCAAGACAAGGTTTCAATGGGTTGCAACTTATACTTTTGGAGGGAGTATGCACATCGGGGGAAGCTAGGTGGTATAGTGGACAGTGTCAGACCTGGAGACAGAAAGAATAGAGTTCAAATATCATCTCAGACAATTTCTGGCTGTGTGACCCTGACCAAGTCATTTAACTTTTGTTTTCCTCAGTTTCCTCCTCTGTAAAATGAGGATAATAATTTTACCTACCTTGAAGGGTTTCTGTGAGAATCAAATGAGGTAATAATTGTAAGATGCTTAACACAGTGTCTGACAAATAATAAGCAGTACATAGATGTTAGCTATCATTATTATTATCATTTATTAACATATTACATGTACAGATCAATTAAAGTTTTCAAGTTTAAATACAGAAGGTCATATAAAGGTAACAAATAGATGCATAATTTTAAGCACAAATAAATGTATGGGAATGTTTACATTTTTCTCTAACCTTGTATAAACTTTCACCCATTTGACAATACTTTACATTTATTCTGTTGTATTTCCAGCTTAAAAGGGTTTTTTTTTTTTAAATCACTGATAACCTACATTGAAGTTTAAAGAAGTCCCTGAAGATGCTGCCACCAGTGCCGCTAACCTGAACCTCTTGAAGCCTGCAGATGTCTGAGTGGAGTACTTGCCCATGTGAACCTGATTCATAAGTGTTAATAGCTTTTTAAAAAAATGAATGATGGCATATAAATTTTAAGTATGACTGATTGTAGATGCAGATATGGGGAAAGGAGCCTTTCTTCAATTTTTCTCTTTGTATGTTCTCAAACTGAAATTCAGAGGGAAGGGCATAATGACTGTCCTGCCCCTTCCAGTTCCTGTGATATTTTTATACCCCAAGGTAATTTAGAATGAAATATCATTGGTCTGATTGTATTTTGGTTTCTGTCTTTTTTATTTTGCCCACGTCTTAATGTTTCTATTTCTGTCAGTAACACCTCTCATCTGTGGAACACAGGGCTACCTTAAGGGTTCTTTTCCATGCAATAGGACAGTTTATTTGTCAGCTATCTTCAATTCAACTTAGTAATTTCATATCATTCTAAAGGAATATTTCTAAGGAGATGAACCTTTTCTTGTTAAGATCATGATATTTTGATATTTACCACAACCATATATAAATACATAAAATGTAATATTTTAAAATGAATATGTAAGTTTTCCAATTCTATAGTTTATAACTATATTTTTGTCTCAACATTGATTATGCTACTTTATTTTCTAAACTGAACTGTTTTTTAAAATTCTCTTTTATTATTAGTTTGTTCTCCTTTTCACAATTCTTAGCATAGACAATCAAATATTCATTCATTTAGGTTGGATATTTGGTAGGAAAACCTTAGTAGTAAGTAGTACTGTTTAAAAATATGTTTAAAAATACTTGCATATGACCAAGTATTTCTTAAGCTTGTTGTTTTCTTAAGACTATACTTTATTGTATCTTTTCTCTCAACTAGGCATTGGTTTTCAGTCACCCAGTTTATTACTGGTGCCTGTGTCCCTTTTATTGTATCCGCTGCTGAGCCTTTCTGTTTTCATGATTTAAGATACAATAAAGACATCAACCTTCATTTTCAACTGCGTGTGTCCTTGTGTTTAATTTATTTATGATTTCTGGTGAATGCATATGTGTTATCAGTGGTGGATCTGGAATTATTCTGCAGAAATCAAATTAGAGCTCCCCTGCCTCCCTAGAGTTCCATATGGAGAAGAAAAATAGGTAAACCTTCAAATTAACTGGAAAAGGGAAAGCAACTCCTTCTGTGTCTACCATACACATCTCAGAACACAATTGAAAATAGCAAATAAAGGAACAAACAATAGTTGGCAGAACATAAAAGTGACTGTTGGATAATAAGTGCATATTCAGAGGACTGGTATCCCTTTCCAGTGGAGCACACAGCTTTCAAGGTTTGCATAATCATGTAAATCCAGGGATATACATATACATATAAACACATACGTGTATGTATATAGATGCATATACACATATACTCACATATGTATATATGTGTGTGCATATGTATATAGACTCATGTATGTACGCATATGTTTATATATTATATATATTTATACACACACATACACAAATATATGAAACCTTAATGACTTAGGTTCTTCAGGAGAGGAGAATAAAAGATTTGAATGGGACCCAATATGTCTATCATTTGAATTACTTTTCTGATTGTATGGCATCTGGATATAATCTTAGTTTCTTAAGGAGCTTTATTAGGTTTAATGCTGGTGTTATACCAATTTGTAGTTTTAGAAAGTTTACATTTTCTAGTCTTAAATATTAACTCTTTACTTTTATTATTACTACACTAACATCTACAAGTTTCAGAGTTTGAGACAGACCTTTGTAAAGAAAGATTTCAAATAATCTTTTAAAGAAATAAATCCTTTACTAATTGAAGCAAATTCTCTCTGTACCTAAACCACTTGTCAAATCATTTAACCTCTCCATGCCTCAATATCCCCTTTTATGAACAGAATAATACCTGTTCCATATACTTGATGTTGCTTGTGAGGCTAATAATAAATACACAGTGCTTTAAAGTTTGTGAAGCACCATATATAGATATATAATCTCATTTGAACCACACGGCAGCTCTAAAAGCAGATATTACAGTGTTGAAATCTCCATTTTATAGATGAAGAAGATGAAGTTTAAAAAAACCACATGGTTTGTTCCTGGTCACACAGTAAGTACCAGAGGTAGATGTCTTCACGATCCCAAGTCCTCTATGCTCTACACTAAACAAATGCTTTTTTTCCCAAGGAGACAATTGATAGGAAAGAATTCTAAAGTTATGTGTTCTGCTATTTAAAAAAACAGGTCTTTGATTCTGATGGTAATTCAATTGTCTGAAAGAGCTTAAGTACCTAATGCTCCCACAGGGTAATTTGAACTAGGAATATGGTCATATTAATGCTATATAGAGGTTGTAAAATAGAAAAGTTCAGTCATATAGAGTTTCAAATTTAAATGTAATTTAAAAAGTGGAGGTTAATATTTCCATTCATTTGGTACTTTAATATTTATGTTGCTTGCGGGCTTGGGATGATGCTTTCTTCATGAGAAGTCACCAGGTTTTTTTTTTTCTTTTTACCTGAAGTGAAGGTACAATTCATAAAATGGAAATCTATCGCCCTGAAATTAATGGTAGCTTTCAGAGGTACAATTTATCCAACTTAATCAATGTCTGTGCCTAGGTCCTGTACAAAATTAAATAGTCTTTCCCTGGACCTCTAGGGGCTTATATGATAATTTGGATAGAATTGATATTTATTTGAAAACAAAGTTATGGCATATAGGTGTCTGAGTGGATAGTGTTTAAAGTCAGGAGGACATGAGTTTAGATCGTGACTCTGACATTTACTGTGGTGTGACTTGGGGGAAGTCACTTATCCTCTGTTCACCTCAATTTCTTCAACTGTAAAATGGGGATAATAATAGGACCTACTTCCAAGAATTGTTGTGAAGATCAATCAATTAACAAATTTAATCAATAAACATTTATTAAATGCCTACCATGTGCTAGGCACTGTGCTAAGTACTTTGGGTGGGTAACTAAAAGTGGCTAAAGAAAGTTCATGCCCACAGGGGTAAAGTGAAATTATATTTGTGAAGTTCTTAGGACAATGCCTGGAACACAACAGGCACAATAGAAAATATTAGTGATGATAATGTAAGAGGCATCATAAGGGACAAATAGAAAAAAAGGATTAAAAATTAGTTAAAACTTCTAAGGATTTATGTTTGGGTAGTATCTTCTGCTTATTACGATAGCTCTAAATAATTTGACTTCTGGACTTCAGTGAAGTATGGCCAATAGTCAAGAAGAAAGCGTGGAACCAAAGTGGAGCTGCTACCACTCAACAGGTGAGGGTGAAAGCCCAGACAGCTTCAACTGACATCCCTGACTATGTTTATGAAGTTGTATTTGCCCCAGAACTCAGGAGTCTTAGTCCTGTGTGCTAAGCATTATCCTATGTCCCAGAGGATACCAATATGAAAGTAAAAGCAGTCCTTACCCTCAAGCAACTTCCATTTCCAAGGCAAGATATAGCACACCTTAAAGAGTGGTGGCCAGAAAGGAGCATTTCAGCCCAGAAAGTTACAGGAATGGTGAGTGGGGCCATAGCTAAATAGATCGATATACTCCATCCAGGGGTGTTTAATTTCATGTTTCGTGGTCCCAGAACTGGAGTTGGTGAAGGTGGAGGTCAGCATTGGGAGGCAGCTAGAGATGAAGCTGAAAAGGATGTGGCCTGAGAGGAGAGAGTAAAGTGAAAACGACTGAGGATTTCCTGGATAGTACTCCGGAAGAAGCAGTTTCCAAGCAGGAGAGCAGGGCCCAAGGGAGGAAGTCCCTCCAAGTTGACAAGAATGTAGAGGAGGTGACTAGAGATTTATTTTCATAATATAGGTTAAATTCATGCCCTTCTCCTTACTACTTATATAACTTTGTACAAGTCATTTAACTCCTCTGGGTCTCAGTTTACTCATATGTAAAAAGAGGAGGTAGGAAGAGATAATCTCATCAATCCTTTATAGCTTCAGATCTATAATCCTTACTCTGCCATGTGTCACTAAACTCCTTAAAAGGGACAGGGTGGGCAAAATGCCTAAACATTCTCTTTTGACTAAACGTTCAGGTAGGTATGCCTCTAGTGGACTTCTAGGCCCCTGTCCGATTGCTTACTCCTTTCTTCACCAATGCCGGAACCAATAATTCAGAGATCCTTGTCAGAAACTGCATTTGGACACCTCTTTTCCTCAGAATCCACTGCTCATGTTCAGGCTGCATCTACTCTGCCCAGGTTTACCAGTTCCTTTGACAAACAAAAAATCTCAACACTTCCTTTATAACTGAGCATACAGGTACTTGGCAAGAAGCTGGCACATATGGAAGCAGAATTGATTCTGCCGCACATCCACAATGTCTATCCAAGCAAATAACATCTCTTCCCTCTGTTAATGTAGAACATGTATTGAATGGGGTCCAGTGGCTCCAAAGCTCCTGCCACAGAACTCGCTATTCTCTACTACACTAGTGGAGCTGGGAAGCTTAATAAATTGATGGGCAGTGTTTTCTCTTGGTAGGCAAAGATGCCAAGGGAGACTTGGAAACACCTTAAATTGAGTGTGTACCTTCTGACAGGGGACTTCCATAAAAACTGAAACTCAACCATGATTGGTGGATTTTTTTTAAATTTATAAATGAATTTAATAAGTAATTGAATTAGCAAAAATTCGATGAACACAACTTTGTTTTTAGCTACATACTTATTGAATACTAAGGTAGAACTGACTTTAAACTGGTTGCTTATTCTTTATATTCCATGCTGTAACAATGTCATCCACACCATAGCATAGATCAATGTTTCTTTTCTTGTTTTGTTTTTAAATTTAAATTAATTTATTTTCAGTTTTCAACACTCACTTCCACAAGATTCTGAATTCCAAATTTTCTGCCCATCTCTCCCCTCTCCCCAGTCCATGACAGAGTGCATTTTGATTACCCCTTCCTCTAATCTGCCCTCTTTTCTATTACCTCTGCCAATCCCTTTTCTTATCCCCTTCCCTCCTATTTTCTTGTTGGGCAAAATAGATTTCTATGCCCCGTTGTTTGTATATCTTACTTCCCCATTGCATGTAAAAACAATTTTCAACATTTATTTTTAAAGCCTCGAATTCCACATTCTCTGCCTTCCTCCCTCCCCACCCACCCTCATTGAGAAAGCAAGCAATTCAATATAGGTTATACATGCATAACCATGCAAAACACTTCCATAACAGTCGTGTTGTGAAAGGCTATGTTACCCTCTATCCTGTCCCACCCTCCCTTTATTCTGTTCTCTCCTTTGACCCGTCCCTCCATAAAAGTGTTTGCTTCTGATTGTCCCTTCTTCAAATCTTCTGTCCCTTCTATTATCAAACCTGTCTTACCCCCTTCCCCCCTGCTTTCCTGTAGGGTAAGATAGAGTTCCATACTCAGTTGAGTGTGCGTGTTATTGCCTCCTTAAGCCAAATCTGATGAGAGTAAGGCTCACATATTCCCTGTCACTTCCCTCCTCTTCCACTCCATTACAAAAGCTCTTTCTTGTCTCTTTTTTTGTGACATAATTTACTACATTCCACCTCTCTCTCTTTCTCCCATTGCATTCCTCCCAAAGCTTAATTTTATTTTTTTGCATCATCCCTTCATATTCAGCTCACCCTGTGCCCTCTGTGTACACACATATATACATATATACACATACATGCACATACACACACATACAAATATACATAAACATACACATATATATGTATATACATACACGTGTATATATAAACATATATACATATACATATATATATATTCCCTCTAAGTACTCTAATACTGAGAAAGGTCTCTTGAGTTACAAATATCATCTTTCTATGTAGGAGTGTAAACAGTTCAACCTTAATAAGCCCCTTATAGATTCTCTTTCCTCTTTACCTTTTCATGTTTCTCTTGATTCTTGTATTTGAAAGTCAAATTTTCTATTCAACTCTTGTCTTTTCAACAAGAATGCTTGGAAGTCCTTTATTTCATTGAAATTCCATTCACCCTGAAATATCATGCTTAGTTTTGCTGGGTGGGTGATTCTTGATTTTAATTTTATCTCCTTTGACCTCTGGAATATCATATTCCAAGCCCTTCAATCCCTTAGAGTAGGACATGCTAAATCTTGTGTTATCCTGATTGTGTTTACTTAATACTTAAATTATTTCTTTCTGGCTGCTTGTAATATATTCTCTTTGTCCTGGGAATTCTGGAATTTGGCTAAAATGTTCCTAGGACTTTTCCTTTCGGGTCTCTTTCAGGAGATGATCAGTAGATTCTTTCTAATTCTATTTTCCCCTCTGATTCTCTAGTACCAGGGTGATTTTTCTTGATAATTTCTTGAAAGATGATGTCTAGGCTCCTTTTTTGATCATGGCTTTCGGGTGGTCCAATAAATTTTAAATTATCTCTCCTGGATCTATTTTCCAGGTCAGTTGTTTTTCCAATGAGATATTTCACATTGTCTTCTATTTTTTTCATTCTTTTCATTTTGTTTTATAATATCTTGATTGCTCATAAAGTCATTAGTTTCCATTTGTTCCATTCTAAATTTTAAGGAATTATTTTCTTCAGTGAGCTTTTGGACTTCTTTTCCCATTTGGCCAGTTTTGCTGTTCAAGACATTTTTCTCCTCATTGGCTTTTTGAACCTCTTTTGCCATTGGGGTTAGTCTACTTTTAAAGTTGTTATTTTGTTCAGAATTTTTTGGGTCTCCTTTAGCAAGCTGTTGGCTCATTTTTCAGGATTTTTTTGCATCCCTCTCATTTCTCTTCCCACGTTTTTCCTCTACTTCTCTTATTTGATTTTCAAAATCCTTTTTGAGCTCTTCCATGACCTGAGACCATGTCATACTTTTCTCTTTGGATGTAGGAGCCTTGACCTTGTTGTCTTCCTGCGGCTGCATGCCTTGATCTTCCTTGTCACTAAGTGTGCAAGAAAACATCTTTTCACCAAGAAAGCAACCTTCTACAGTCTTATTCTTTCCCCCCATTTGCTCATTTTCCCAGACAATTATTTGACTTTTTACCTCTTTGTTAAGTGAAGGTTATATTACCCCAATTTTCAGGGGTTTCACGCAGCTGTTTTCAGAGATATCTCTCGGGACCTGTAAATTTTCAGTTCCTCTAAAGCGGTATGATCAAAAGAGAGATGTTTATTTCCTTGCTGGCCTGTGCTCTTGTCTGTGAGCAACCTCAAGCACTCTTTTCTGCTCTGGAACTGTAAGGAGGGTTCCCTCTTCACAGCTGCCACCAGCTCCACCATGGTAGTGCTCCTTCTCACCCCAGAACCACCGCCTAGGACTGGGACCCAGATCAATTGCTTGGTTCTCCCACCATCTGTAGGCCAAGAGCTCCAGAAGCAGCTGCTGCTGTGGCAGTGACTGCCACCATGCTGGGGCTAGGGCTGTGGCTGGACCATGCTCCCCTCTCACCCATGTGAGAGAGCTTTCCCACTGACTTCTGAAGCTCTCTTTGGTGTTTGTGGGTTGAGAAGTCTGGAAACCGCCACAGCTACCAGTGTTTCAGTGCCCTGAGGCCTGCTCCAATCCTGTCTGTGCTGGCTTGGCCCAGGCTAGACTAAGCTCTGTGCCAAGCCTGGTGTGATAGACCCTTGCTGTTGGCCTTCCAGATTGTTTTGGACTAGAAATCTGCTTCACTCTGTCATTTGTGGCTTCTGCTGTTCTAGAATTTTAGAGTCATTTTTTACAGATATTTCGAAGGGTTTGGTGGGAGAGCTCAATCAGGTCCCTGCTTCTACTCTGCCATCCTGGCTCCGCCTCTGATTGGTGGATATTTAATGAGGAGATGGGCTAAAAAGTCTTCAGCAACTCCTGCTGAAAATGTGGCTGGATCATAAGACTCAGCTACCTGAAGCCATCTGGGCAGGTGAAACCATTTTCCTTCCAGACCTCTCTGGCTAGTTTTCTCTGTTATGAGCCGGGTTGCCCTAAAATCTAATGGAGGGGATCAAAGACCATAGATAGTCCCTTCCCCCAGGTAGAGGACTCACCAAGACTGTATTCTGTTTATACTCCAAAGAGAAATCAGGTTTCCTGTTTGGTGGAATCCCATTCAACTAATTTAAGGAGCATGTGCCTTTGGAGCTAAGAATAATCTTATCACTCAGTTATGCCCTTCAGAGATTGACTGATATTTTCAGATGCAGAGTCTCAACAAAAATAGGAGGAAAAGGATGGATCACAAATTAATAATTAGTTATTAATATAACAACATATTATTAATTTCTTTTAGTACCTAATAGTTGTGCTTTATCTTTCTATATAAAGTATTTTCCAAGACTTAATGTACTATGCAAATATAATCAATTGTTACAAGGATCAATTGCTCATCAGGTATTGATGATTTATGTCCTCCTCCTCCTCCTCCTCCTCCTCCTCCTCCTCCTCCTCCTCCTCCTTCTTCTTCTTCTTCTTCTTCTTCTTCACCTCTTCTGCATTCAGAAAAAAAGATAGATTTTGAGGGAAAGATAATGTAAATCACAGCCCATCTGTACCAATACATCCTATGCTACCCTTCTCACCCAAAACCTAAAGTGTTTGTGGGTACTGGGGAAGAGAACTGGTGACATATTCAACAGCCACTCACCTGAAGCACAGATCTTTTCTAGCTGGAACTTAAAGGAAGCCAGGGATTTAACCAATTATTTAATACACACACATTTTAAAATGCCTCCTGTTCATTAGGAAAAGCCCAAGAAATACAAAGACAAAATTAAAAAGTCGCTGCCCTAGAGCAGTTTTTATATTCTATTGGTAAAGTCAATGTCCACAGAAGTATGTACAATATGAAAAATGTATGCAAAATAAATTGAATGTAATTTTTTGAGGAAGGCACCAACATCTGTGGTGACTGGGAAAGGCTTCATATATTATTAATTCCTTTTCTAGGGTTTTGGAGGAAAGTGGGAATTCTAAGGGGGCAGAAGTGAAGAAAGTGTTCATTTCAGGCATAGAGGACAGTTAGGCAGATGAAAGGCATGGAGATGGGAGATTCAACATCTTCCTAAATATGTCCATTTGCACTTGGGGAAGCTTGGTGGTGCAGTGAATAGAGCAGCAGGCTTGGAGTTAGGAAGACTCATCCTCCTCAGTTAAAGTCTGGCCCCAGAAACTTACTAGCTGTGTGACACTGGGCAGGTCACTCAACCCTGTTTGTCTCAATTTCCCCATCTGCAAAATAAGCTGGAGAAGGAAATAGCAAACTGTAGCATCTTTGCCAATAAAACCCCAAATGGGGTTATATAAGGTCAAACATGAGTGAAACTACTAAATAGCAACAACAAAAAGCACTGATACTTCCCGTTTCCACTTCATCCCTACTTCACTGAAACACAGAACGGTCAGTGACTACAATGATTGCCTTGCCTACCATTTCCTCCACCTGGAAGATGAGCTATAATAGCTGGCTAAGGTTGGGGCGGACCTGCAGCCCCTTACTGCAGACCATTGTAACATCAATATTATAAAGATAACAAAACTGCCCCAAATGTCATTGATAATCTTAATTGTATGATAGAATGTTTCAGCTTAAGGTATATTAAATGTATTACTTTGATCTTGTCCACACATGGATTTTAATTTTTTATGTACTTCATGAAATTTCCTCAGTGATTAAGATGCCTGGCTCTTACGCAGACACTTTTTTTTTATTTATCCAGGGACCTACTAATTATCTTTTATCAGCAAGGTGGATAATTTTTTTGAAAAAAAAATTTCCCAATGGAAATCATTTCTGGCTATTTTTATAACAGTTAATTTAGGAAAATTTGAATTTTCCAAATATTTTCCACAAAACATTCTTCATGTGTCCTGTGTCTCGTAAGTTCACAGAATAAAAGTACACCATTTCCATGAAAACAATCAGTTCAGGGAAAAAATGAAATATGGTCACAAATCCTTGTACCCATGTCACTAGGAACAAAAATACACAACATGTTGCTCAAAATGGTAACTACTGCCAGCTGTAAGTGAATATTTATAATGCTAAATAATCCCTCTGTGGTGTTCCAGATGCAATATGGTCTGGATGGCTACCCAGAGCCAAAATAACTCCGTTTTACAGTAAGGTCAAAACAGTAGGAGGATATGATTTTTCTTACTATAGGGAATGATAACAACTTCCTTAGACTTAGCGTAAGTAAGGAGGGGATAATGATAAGGAAGCATTATTGAAATCCAGATAGAAGAATCAACCTCACATCGTCTCCAACAACCATTCCCCAAATTTATAAATCTTACTATTTAAAATTCTCCAGTAATCATGAATTAAATTATGTGGAGGCTTTATACTTGGAAATAGAACACAAACTAACTTGATCTATACTTGACAGAAAATAAGTTTAGTATTGTGTTTATGCCCTTTGGTAAGTAAGGAAAATCCAAAGCAGCTGTTCCATCTCAAAGGCTGGGCATTTCGTCATAGATTTGTGCCATCTCCCTTCGTTTAACACCACTATTCTCAAAGTCAATTTCATATTAAATGTAACAATACTAATTACGCCTACATGCCCCAAATTGCTGCTTGCTGATATGTATTCTTATGCTTATAGTTCTCTTTACATTTTGTTTGATTTTATACAGAGTTATAATAAGTAGCATCACGGTACAATTGAAAGAATGTTGGACCAGAACCTTGGATTTGAATCTCTGGTATAAAATTTAGTGTCTATGTAACAATGGGCAAATCCCTTACCCTCTCTGAGTCTCATTTTCCTTGTAAAAAGTATTTGGATAATGATGTATATACTACCTATCTCACATGTATTTCCTAACCTCTCAAGTAGACACTGCTAGACCACTTTGGGTCTACTAAAAAGAATGCTGGTTTAATTTCCATGTTCATCTCTTGTTTTACACAGAATGGACTCCTTTAAAGGTCTCCTTTAATTAAAGCACGAGGAGTGCATCTGTGATTCCATAGATATGGAGAGGTCAAAGGTGAGGAAACTCCCTTTATCAATTAAGGTTAGCATACTCACTGGACATTATATTCTTAAAGAGCTGTTAAAAACATTGACAGGTTACTTGACTTTCCTCAGGTCCCACAGCAAATATGTATCAGAGATGGGACTGGAGTTGAGGTCTTCTTGGCTGCAAGGCCAGTTCAGAACTCACTATGCCATTTTCTCTCTCTAAAACCCCTCAAAATGGCCATGGACAATAGGTATCACCACTTTCTTTCCTCTCACACTTAACTCCTTACAATGTGGCTTCTGATCATATCATTTCACCAAAACTACTATTTGGTCACCATTGATAACTTAGTTGACAAATCCAATGGCCTTTTCCCAATCTTCATTCTCTTTTTCACTTCTCTGTAGCCTTTGGCACTATTTATTACCCTCTCTCTTCTTTAATACTCTCTTCTCTCTAGATTTTTGGGTCACCATTTTCTCCTTGTTCAGCTCCTATCTCTCTAACCATTCTTTCTCAGTCTCCTTTGCTGGATCTCCATCCAGATCACACCCTCTAAGCTGGTGCTTTACAGGATTTTATCCTGGACACTCTTATCTTCTTCCTCTATGCTATTTGCTGATCTCATCAGCTCCCATGGATTTAATTACCATCTCAATACTGACAATACTCAAATATTTCTATCCTGCCACAACCTCTCTGCTGACCTCCAATCCTGTATCTCCAACTGACTGTCAGACATCTTAAATTAGATATCCAGTAGACATTTTAAACTAAACATGTCTAAAACAGAACTCATTAATTTTCCCCTTAAACCCTGCCCTCCTACATTTTTTATTACTGTATCAGGAAACAACAGTTGCCTTGTACTTATAACCTAGGAGTCATGCTTGACTCCTTACTATCTCTCACTCCCATATATTTATTCTGCCAAGATCTGTCAATTTTACCTTTGCAGCATCTCTTGAAACCTTCCCTCTTCTCCTTTTACAAAGTCACCATTCTACCACAGCTTCTCATCACCTCATGTTGAGACCATTACAATAGCCTGATGTTGGGTCTATCTGCCTTAATTCTCTCCCCATTTCAAACAAACTTCAATTCAGTCACTAAAGGAATTTTCCTGAAGTGCAGGTTTGACTATGTCACACCTCGCAACCCACATCAACTCAATAAACTCAAGTTTCTCCTGATTGCCTCCAGGATCAAATACAAATTGCTCTGTTTGGCATTCAAAGCCATTGATAACCTACCCTCTCCTACCTTTAAAATCTGCTTATATCTTACTGTCTACCAGGTGGTCTTTGATCCAGTGACACTGGCTTCCTGGCTGTTCCATGAACATGACCCTTCATCATCTTTTGACTTCAGTCATTTTCTCTGGCCTTCTCCTCACCCCTGGAAAAGTTCTTGCTCCACAATTTTACCTAATAACTTTCCTGTCTTCCTGTAAGTTCCAAATAAAATCCCATATTTTATAGAAAGCCTTTCCCAGCTTCTCTTAATTTCTATGCCTTCCTCTCTAAATTATTTATTTATCCTGTGTATAGCTTGCTTTGTATAAATTTGTTTACAAATTGTCTCCCCCATTGGATTGCAAGCTTTTTGAGAGCAGGGACTATCTTTTGCCTTTTTGTGTCCCCAGCATTTAGCACAGTGCCTGACACACAATAAGTCCAAGTGCTTAATAAATATTTATAGAGTCATTTTTATTAATGTTTGTATTAATAAATACTAGTTTGTGGCTATACAAGAAAAATATGGCTTCTCCAACTATTATGTGTGGTGAACATACTAAGAATTACTAAAGATAGATTTTTTTTCTTTTACTCCCAAATGGTTATACCTATTTGCCCACAAATTCAATTCAAATAAGGAGATACAATAGTTTGTATGACACCTTATCTATCTCCTTTTTTGGAGGTAGAAGGGTACTTTTTTTAATATTCTTTTTTTGTTTGGTTGTTTTGTTTGTTTTTGGCAGGGCAATTAGGGATAAGTGACTTGCCCAAGATCACACAGCTAGTACATGTGTCAAGTGTCTGAGGCCACATTTGAACTCAGGTCCTCCTGACTCCAGGGCGGGTGCTCTACTCACTGCACCACCTAACTGCCCCTAGATGGGTATTTGTTATTTCAATGGCATTTGTATTTCACAAAAGGGGAATATTTTAAAGTTTTTGTGAATCTTAAATATTTGTTAGCTGTCTCCTTTTCAACAGAGGGAACTATCTTCTATGGGAATTAGGGTGAGAGTAAAAAATGCAAAATATCTAGCTCAGTAGTCTGGAGGATTTAGAAAAACATCTTATATCAATTAATCTTTTGAGAAATTCAAACTTTGGCAAGCTGTTTTTTTTAAGAAAATGCTTGCAAAAAGTATAGACTGGATCTATTTTAATCAAATGAGATTATATATATTATATATCTATACCTTTTTACAACTGTAAAGCTCTATATAAATGTCAGTTATTATTATTATTACTGTAATATAATGAAACTATTCATTTTCACTCATTTTATCCATAAGTATCTTAGATTTCACATACATACACACAGAGTCTTACTGTTCCTATTCAGAACAAAGAAATGAGGAAAAATCTCCTGGTCACTATACTAAATATTCTACTGTACAAAGGTCAGTCTAACAAAAAAATCATAAATGCTTAAAATGAATCAATATTTATCAAACTATAATAATATAGTACACTTTTGTCATTAGGTCTACAATGTTTTCAACTGAATGTGTTTTTCCCCCATTAATTAATCAGTTCTCAATGCCTATCACTGTAGCTGAATTTCTCAGTCACTTCTGAAAAACAGTGCCACATTGTCCTTCACTGAGTTTGTCCCTAAAGTGCTACATAAGCAAGCCCTTCCCCATTTTTATTTTAACCTTTAGAATTTGAATTCAGTTAGGAAATGTCGTGCTTTTTCCAAGGTCAAAACACAGAAATAACTCAATATTCTGCATTCCTCGCCTATTTTTTGAATATCTCCTTGTGGCTGCCTGGCGATCATTTTTTTAAACCTATGACAGATATGGAGCATGTAAGATCCTGAAAGTTTAAGTGATTTCCTAAAGTTTTTGTCCAGACTTAGAGGTGAAATCAGGAAAAGAAGTTGTCAATTTCTTGGTTTCAGTCTTACTCTTGGACTGTCAGCCCAAGGTCACAACACTAAAGTAAGATTGTAAGATTATAATGAAGTCTCTTCTGAGACTGAGTCAAAGATAACTGAATGGTCAACCTTCTGGCATGCTCCTTTTTCAAGGATTTGCTGGTTGGCTAATAATTGCAATAATATATAGTATCCAAAACACACAGACTGGGAGAAATTGTATATTTGGGGTTGAGTATTATTCTATGAGTAAAGAAGTTTCTTTTACTGCACTTACTATTAAGTTCTGTGCTCAGAGCTATTTCTCATTGACAAAGTCCATGTATTTATTTTTCATTAAGCTTAGCATGGGGAGCTTCCGGGCTTTAACTCACCATATTTATGGTGTCTTATTTTACTCCCATGTTACAAAAACCCAGTTCCTACAACTCACCTCCATTTTGTTAATGTTTGCAAAATGTCAGTGGAATCTTGGCAGAATGGTGAACTCTCTGTTTTTCCTTATGATTCATTAATTGATGTTTAACTGTCAGATAAGGTAGTCAAAAAGATTATTATCATGATATAGAAAAATTGAATAAGAATATTTGTGTAAAAGCAAAACATGAAGATTAAATTGGTGTGATATAATGAGCTCAGGTCTTTCAAAAAAAATTCTATGTGGCAGTGTGGAAACTTGGAGTCACAGGGTTTAAGTTCAAATCCTAAATTCTGGCTCTGTTATTTACCAGTTGTGTGATCTTGGACAAGTCAGTTTCCTCATCTATAAAGGAAGGGTAGTGAACTTGATCAGCTCTAAGGTCCCTTTAATGATTTGCATGTATGCATGTGTGTGAAGTATTATATGCATTTATTAATATAGAGTCATAACTAGTCAATCTTATTTTGAGGGCAATTTATTTAACTATGGGGAAGGAGAGCAAAAAACTTAAGGGTTTTGAGGTATTATGTATGTTTTCAGCAGATGGCAAAAAGAAGTAATGGGAGTAGAAGAGGTTTCTGAAACGGTCAGCCAGTATATTCAAAGGAGGCAAGGAATGAAATGTGAAAAAAATTAAATTAGTCCAATCCAATCAAATTCAATTAAATAAGACTATAAACTAGTTGCTGAAGCTATTGAGGGTAGAAGAAGACTCATCTGGTAATTCGGTGTTGACAAAAACAGAATTTTACAAGAGGTAAATAACTGCTGTTTGGGGAGGAGAGTCATGATGTGAAAGCAGTATTGGGGAGCAAGGAGTTTGCCAACTCCTCTGGGCCCTGTCTGTCAGAAAAGAACAGCTGGCTTTGAAGAGAGTGGCAAAAGGTATGGTTTCTTGAGATGGTACCTAGGTCCCAGTGAGTACTGTAAGGTTGATACCCCTTAGATCACAAGCCCTGAGATGGGGCTTTCATCTTATCTTTCCAGAAAGGTAGGTCAACATGCTATTATTGAGTCATTTACAAATCATGCTTCCTGTACTCTGCTCCCTCCCCAGGCCCCATTTTTCAAGTCTATTTCCTCTTTATTTGTTATCATCCTCTTTTTTGCTTCTTTATTACATTTTCAGCATTTGGCCCAGTGTTTGCCACATATCAGTTGCTTAACAATTTTCCCATTTACTCACTCATTCATTCATGTATATGAGATATTGTAATCCAGGTTTACAGAACTATGTATTTAATAATTTTATGGCTAAAATGTATATAGTGTTTTGTGGTTTATAAAGCACTTTATATGGTGTGGCCCATATGTAGTCCCCATGAGTATGAGCAATGCCATCTTAGCTTCTTGTTGTTGTTGTTTGTCCTTTGTTCTTGGAGAGCACCATGACATCAGGAAGATGATGCCATGACTTACAAGTGAAGTGGATCTAAGTGAGGGAGGGCTGTGCAAAGTTACCAAACTCACTTTCTTCTCCAGTACCATCTGGGTCCAATGGCAAGATATAGATCAGGACAACTGGAGATGGCCCCCTGCCATCTTAACAAACTGATAGGATATACATATCAGACTCCCATTACATATGTATTGTCTCTGAATTCTCACAGTAATCCTGTGGAGTAAGTGGGATTATTATCCTGATTTTTATAGATGAAGAAAGTGATTTATAAAGTGGTTAAGTGGATCACCATGGGTTACACAGTAGCAAACATATGAAGAAGAATTTGAACACTGCTCTTCCTGGCTCCAAATTTAATAAACTACCTATTATACTAAGCTACCTCTGTGGATTTAGAGCTAGAAGGGATTTTAGAGATTATCTATTCCTACTCCCCCATTTTATAGATAAGGAAAATGAAGAACAGAGAGGAGCAGAGACTTGCATTACTAAATTCACAAATCTAGTAAATGGCATAACCAAGATTCAAATCTGGGTTTTCTGACCCTAAATGTAGTTATCTCTGCACTGCACTTGAGTGGAGGAGTATCTCTCCTTACCTCTACCACTTGGAAACCTCAGTTCCTTTGAGATTTAAGTCAAGTACTATCTTCTTCTAAAGGCCTTTTCTGATTCTTCCTTCCCTCCCAACTGTGTTCCCTAAAAATCATTTATTTTGCAGATAATCTATATGTCATATCTGTGAATATTCTGTATCCCTCAAATTGAATGTAGGTTCTTTCAGAGAATTGACTCTCATATTTATATTTGTAACCCAGTAAATAGAATGGCAAGGCAGTTAGGTGGGCTTAGAGTCAGGAAGACCTGAGTTCAAATCCAGCCTCAGACACTCACTAGCTGTGTGATTCTGGGCAAGTCACTTAATCTCTGTTTTCCTTAATCTACTAGAGAAAGAAATGACAAACCACTCCAGTATCTTTGCAAAGAAAACCTCATTTGGGGTCACAAAGAGTAAGACAGGACTGAATGGCTGAACAACAACAACAAATGGTATGTAGTAGGTGCATAATAAATGCATATTCATTGATTGATTTGTTGATTGGTTGCAGAGAGGATACTAGAAAGTGGAGGACAAAGACTGAGGGATTGGTTTAAATTTACTATAATGGACAGGGTGGGTAGAGAGGGGCATTAGTATCGAGCTCATCTCATCTTTTGTTACTGCTCCCTTCAGTTTATTTTTTTTGAGGGGGGAAGGCAGAGCAATTGGGGTTAAATGACTTGCCCAAGTTCACATAGCTAGTAAGTGTGTCAAGTGACTAAGGCTGGATTTGAACTCAGGTCCTCCTGACTCCAGGGCTTGTACTCTACTCACTGCGCCACCTAGCTGCCCCCTTCAGTTTATTTACCACTGATACTGGGCTCATCAGATGGTATGGGTTTACATGCCAGATATTACTTCAAGGGTGGAGGATTCAGGAAGAGTTTGACATTCCCTGGCAAAACGGAGAAAATGGAAACCATAGGTTGGTGGCATCAAGGTACTGAGGAAATCAGAAAGGAAGGAAAAGAATAGTGTTGGAATAAAGGAAAGTATTCTTCCCAGGGGAAGGAATGAAATCATCTGTAGATAATCATGCCCTCTATTATATTTGTATCTGAGCCAGAGTTCTGACTGCCCTGCTCAAGTTCTGGCTCTGCACGAAACTTTCTATTTTAAAGTTCCTCCCTTCCCTTAAAAACACTTGCTCTAAGCTAGAAAAACTCAGCTTCTAAAACAACAAATCATACCATTCCTTTGAGTCACACATAATAAATCTTTGTGTCCATATCTACATATGCTCATGAACACTTAGAGACAGGAATACTTTAAAATAAGGCTAGAAATATATATAGCAGTATAGCACAATAGAGCATAATATAATTTGCAGTGATGAATAGGGAGGGTTGTGCAAATTTTCCAAGCAAACAGTGACTGACAAAGGGGATATATGAGGTATACAGAGAGGACTAGCACCTCTGGTATGAGGCCTTGTTGAACCCTTTTCAGGGCTGCTCATCCACTTTTGTTGTCCACCTGTCACCCAGCTCTCACCTGTGGCTCCTAGAAGGTGTAGCCTGTGCAGTGACCACACTCCACTAAAAACATCTTGACAGATGGGGCAGCTAGATGGTGCAGTGAGTAGAGCACTGGCCCTGCAGGCAGGAGGACCTGAGTTCAAATCCGGACTCAGACACTTGACACATGGTCTAGCTGTGTGACCTTGGGCAAGTCACTTAACCCCAACTGCCCTGCCAAAACATCTTGACAGATGGTCTAACAGGCAGCTAGATAGAGTGTCAGGCATGGAATCAGAAAGACTCATCTTCCTGAGTTCAGATCTGATCTCAGACACTTACTAGCTGATTGACCCTGGGTAAATTACCCAACCCTGTTTGCCTCAGTTCCTCAACTATAAAAAAGAGCTGGAGAAGGAAACAGCAAACCATTCTTGTATCTTTGCCAATAAAACTCCAAATAGGGTCATGAAGAGTCGGATGTGACCAGAAATCATTCAACAATGATGAAGGAGAGGCTAAACCAGGTTGAGGGTAACTTTCAGGGCTCAAACCCATTGGCGAGTTAGGGGGATGTCTACCCCAAGCACGTGAAGACTTCCTCTGGCAGAATGGGTATATGAGGACAGTTTCTTCCAATGGATATAAAAGTGGCTGCAGCAGGTTCAGTGAAATGCTTAGAGCTTGGTCAGATATCAAAGGCACCATCCCAGTCATCTTGATTCTTGTCCTACCACTAGGCTTCAATGACTCTGGGAGAGAAAGTGTCCCACTCTGCCTCACTTGAAGCCAATTCATGAGTGTATCAAGACATCATCCCACGATGTCATTGGTCCTCTTTGAAAACAAAGGATGAATGACAAAAACAACAACTGACAGGGGGCAACTCAGTAAAGATCAAAGCCTGGGGAAGTATTGGGCAGCATGTTGAAATTCAGCCCAGAAGATGGTGCTCTGTTGTCAACTTTGATGTTTTTGGTTTTTTCCTCCAAGCTTTGCTGGTTGACTCTCAATTAATGTGAGTTTAGGAATATCCCGGGACTTCTGAGGCATCTAGGTGGTACAGTGAATAGGATTCTGGGTCTGCATGCAGGAAGACATGAGTTCAAATCCAGCCTCAGACACTTATTAGCTGTGAGGCCAAAGCAAGGCATTTAGCCTCTATCTTCCTTAGTTTCTTCAATCACAAAATAGGAATCACAACACCATCTATTTTATAAGGTTTTTGAGGATCAAATGAAATATAAAGGGCTTAGTGTAGTCTTTGGTACCTAATAGATAGCACTTAATAAGTGCTTATTCCTTATCGTTTCCTCTCAGGGTGTTGGTCTTATTAGGCTTGCCAAATTACAAGGCAGTCAAATTGACCTTCTGCTCTGAGGTATATGTGAAGAAAAGATTTTCAGGAATCCTCAATTTGAACTCTGGTGTACAATTTTCTTAATTATCATTTTTAGAGCCCAGTATGAGCTTGGACCAATAGGTCAATGGATAAAGATTTCTCTATGAAGCATCTTATAGCGTTGACCCTTTGTGTTATTGCTTGAAAACAAAACTAAACTTAAGTAAGTCTGTTATCTACTTTTTTGAAATTTCCCTACCCCTAAAGAGAAATATCTATATTGATTTCACTTTAACAAATCAACAAGGATTTATTAAGTGACTTGTTGTTCATTTCTTCTGACTCTTTGTGACCCTGTGGACCATAGCATGCTTCTGTTGTCCATGGGGTTTTCTTGACAAAGATACTTTTTTGTCATTTCCTTCAGCAGTGGATTAAGCTAAACAGAGGTTAAGTGAGTTGCCCAGGGTCACACAGCTAGTGTCTAAAACTGGATTTGAACTCAGGTCTTCCTGACTCCACCTAGCTGCCTCATTATTGTCTACCTCGTGCCAAATACTATGCCAATTGCTGAGGATACAAAGAAAGGCAAAAGACAGATCTTACCCACAAGGAGTTCTGAATTTAATGGGGAAGACATACAAACAATTATGTACAAATAAAATATATAAATAATGTACTTGGGATGTCTCAGAAGGAAGGCATTAAGATTAAGGAAAAATGTGAAAGGAGTTTAAAAATTTAAGAGTTACCTGAGATTTGAAGGAAGCCAGGAAAACTTAGAGGTAAAAGAGAAGAAAAGTCTAGGTGTGGGTACAGCTAATGAAAATTCTCAGTCAGGAAATGAAGTGTCTTGTGTAAGGAATGGCAAAAACATTGGTACCACTGAAATGCAAAGTAAATGGAGGGGAGTAAGGTGTAAGAGCCCTAGAAAGGTAAAAACAGGGCAGGTTATGAAGGGCTTTAAAAGTCAAAAAGAAGATTTTTTTTTATTTAGTCCTAAAGGTAATAGAAAGCCTACCCTCTGGAGTCTATTGAATAAAAGCATGATGTGCCTAGACCTGCACCTTAGGAAGATTATTTGATAGCTAAGTGGAGGATGGCCTGGAGTGTGGAGAGATTTGAGGTGGGGAGATCAAAACAGAAGACTATTGCTATCGCTTGGGCATGAAATGATAACAGCCTGTATCAGGGTCATGGTAGGAGAGAAGGAAGGTGGGACATAACATTGCTTGCCAAAGTAGGAGAGAAAACTTAGAAAAAATGAGGAGAGAGAGAGAGAGAGAGAGAGAGAGAGAGAGAGAGAGAGAGAGAGAGAGAAAGGCCAAGGATGACAGCTAGATTTTAAGCCTAGTTGATTGGGATGATGGTTTTACCTTTAACTTTTTTTTAATTTAAATTTATTTATTTAACATATTTAGTTTTCAGCATTGATTTTCACAAGAGTTTGAATTACAAATTTTCTCCCCATTTCTACCCTCCCCCCCACTCCAAGATGGCATATATTCTGGTTGCCCTGTTCCCCAGTCAGCCCTCCCCTCTATCACCCCACTCCCCTCCCATCCCCTTTTCCCTTCCTTTCTTGTAGGGCAAGATAAATTTCTATGCCCCATTGCCTGTGTATCTTATTTTCTAGTTGCATGCAAAAACTTTAACATTAATATAGATGTAAAGAAGAGGAGAGGATTTAAGGGAATGGAAAATAAGTATTAGATATGTTGAGTATAAGATATCTATGGGAAAAACAGTTTAGGATGTCCAGTAGGCTGTTGCAGATGCCAGACTTCAAGTCAGGAGAGAGATTAAGGTTGGATAAATAGGTGTTTGAATCATCTGAAAAAAAGATGGCAATTGAATTCATGAGAGCTGATGAGCTCAACAAGTGAAACAGTACAGAGGGAGAAGAGATAAATGCCAAAGGAAGGGCCTTTTGGGACATCCACTGTGGATCAGTTCTACCCAAATGAAGATGCAGAAAAAGAAACTGAGAAAGAGCTGTAAGACAGATGGCAAAATAATGAGAGAGTAATTTTATAAAAACCTAGAGAGAAGAGAATACGAAGGAGAAAAAAGGTGATCAGTAGTTCCAAAAGCTGCAGAAATATTAAGAAGGATAAGAATTGATGTAAAGCTACTACATTTGGTAGTTAAGAGATCATCAGCAACTTGAGAGAGCAATTTTAGTTGAATGATAAGGTCAGAAGCCAGACTGAAGGTTAAGAAGAAAATGAGAAGAAAGCAAGTTTCATTATCAAGTCTATGATTGTGAACTACAAAATGCAGTAAGTGCGGATCTTTTTTTTTTTTTACAAGCACCGAATTTTAAATTTCAAGACCACCAGGCTGACCTACTGGGTGTGGCCTTGCAGGTCTATTGCTGTTTTCTTTCCAATAGCAAGCTCTCTAGCTTGTGCCCCTGCATCCCTCCCTTTGCCCCAGGGTTCTTTTGAGTTCCAGCAGGGCAACTTTGCAGAGAGAGGAGAGAGGAAGAGAGGAGGGAGCAGCCAGAGAGATTCAGTAAGATGCTCTAAAAATTCTCATTGAGGAACTCCTGTGCCACAATATGAGACGGAGCATTGACCGACAGCTTCGTTTCACTGATCTCCTTATCAATCTTCTCCATGAAGTGGATCACAAAGTCCAAAAGTCTGTGCTTGTACATTTGCTCTGTGTGGAAGTTTGTAATTAGGAAAACGATATCATAACCCTTCACAGGCTTACTATGCAAGATGAAGAACTTCTCTGCTCTCATCATCATGAAGAACGTGAATTTGTGGCAAAGGATCTTCTCAATCTCATCAGCCTGTTTCACAGCAATGCTGACTCTAACAGAATTGATGGAACCCTCGATCAGAACCTTTTCCTTCTCATTCCTGCTGATGGTCACAGGTTGTAACAGGAGTTCTTGGCTACTCCTGACTTCTACCTCTGGCTTGTTGTGCCTCTCCATGATCTGGGAGGAGCAATTCTCCAGGCAAAGTGCAGCTTGCAGCGTGGCCTGAACCACACCAAGGTAGGGGTGGAGAGTGGCAGTCATTGTTGAGGCTGGCTAGGATGGAAAGTGGAAGTGCAAGGGAGTAAGTGCTGATTTTTTTTATTTAATATATTTAGTTTTCAGCATTAATTTTCACAAGAATTTGAATTACACAGTTTCTCCCCATTTCTACCCTCCCCAGCAAGATGGCGCATATTCTGGTTGCCCTGCTCCCCACTCAGCCCTCCCTTCTGTCACCCCATTCCCCTCCCATCCCCTTTTCCCTTCCTTTCTTGTAGGGCAAGATAAATTTCTACACACCATTGCCTGTGTATCTTATTTTCTAGTTGCATGCAAAAACTTTTTTTGTTGTTTTTGAACATCTGTTTTTAAAACTTTGAGTTCCAAATTCTCTCCCTTCTTCCATTCCCACCCACCCTCCCTAAGAAGTCAAGTAATTCAACATAGGACACATGCATATCATTATGTATAACCCTTCCGCAATACTCAAGTTGTGAAAGACTAACTATATTTTGTTCCTTCCTAAACTATCCCCCTTTATTGAATTTGCTCCCTTGACCCTGGCCCTTTTTGAAAGTGTTTGTTTTTGATTACCTCCACCCCCATCTGCCCTCCCTTCTGTCATCCCCCCTTTTTTATCTTCTTCCGCCTTCTTTCCTGTGGGGTAAGATACCCAATTGAGTATGTATGGTATTCCCTCCTCGGGTCAAATCTGATAAGAGCAAGATTCACTAATTCCCCCTCACCTGCCTTCTCTTCTCTTCCTACAGAACTGCCTTTTCTTGACACTTTAATGTGAGATAATTTACCCCATTCTATCTCTCCCTATCTCCTTCTCTCAATATATTGCTCTCTCATACCTTAATTTGATTTTATTTCTTTTAGATATCTTCCGTTCATCTTCAACTCACCCTGTGCCCACTCTCTCTCTCTATATATATACATATACATATATGTATACATACACACACACATATACATATACATAAACACACACATATATATATACGTATATATGTGTATATATATATATATATACACGTGTGTGTGTGTGTGTGTGTATATATATATATATATATGTGCACATATATGCACATTCCCTTCAGCTACCCTAATACTGAGGTCTCATGAATCATACACATCATCTTTCCATGTAGGAATGTAAACAAAACAGTTCAACATTAGTAAGTCCCTTGAAATTTCTTTTTCTTGGTTACCTTTTCATGCTTCTCTTGATTCTTGTGTTTCAAAGTTAAATTTTCTATTCAGCTCTGGTGTTTTCACTGAGAAAGCTTGAAAGTCCTCTATTTTATTAAAAATCCATATTTTGCCTTGGAGCATGATACTCAGTTTTGCTGGGTAGGTGATTCTTGGTTTTAATCCTAGCTCCATTGACCTCCGGAATATCGTATTCCAAGACCTTCGATCTCTTAATGTAGAAGCTGCTAGATCTTGAGTTATTTTGATTGTGTTACCACAATACTCAAATTTTTCTTTCTGTCTGCTTGCAGTATTTTCTCCTTGACCTGGGAGCTCTGGAATTTGGCATCAATGTTCCTAGGAGATTTCTTTTGGGAATCTATTTGAGGAGGCAATCGGTGGATTCTTGCAATTTCTATTTTGCCCTGTGACTCTAGAATACCAGGGCAGTTCTCCTTGATAATTTCTTGAAAGATAATATGTAGGCTCTTTTTTTGTTCATGGCTTTCAGGTAGTCCAATAATTTTTAAATTATCTCTCCTGGATCTATTTTCCAGGTCAGTGGTTTTTCCAAGGAGATATTTCACATTGTCTTCCATTATTTCATTCCTTTGGTTCTGTTTTATAATATCTTGATTTCTCATAAAGTCACTAGCTTCCACTTGCTCCAATATTATTTTTAAAGTAGTATTTTCTTCAGTGGTCTTTTGGACCTCCTTTTCCATATGGCTAATTCTGCCTTTCAAGATATTCTTTTCCTCATTGGATTTATGGAGCTCTTTTGCCATTTGAGTTAGTCTATTTTTCAACGTGTTGTTTTCTTCAGTATATATTTTCAGTATTTTTTGGGTCTCCTTTAGCAAGTCATTGACTTGTTTTTCATGGTTTTCTTGCATCCTTCTCATTTCTCTTCCCAATTTTTCCTCTACTTCTCTAACTTGCTTTTCCCACTCCTTTTTGAGCTCTTCCATGGCCTGAGACCAGTTCATGTTTTTCTTGGAGGCTTTTGTTGTAGGCTCTTTGACTTTGTTGACTTCTTCAGGCTGTATGTTTTGATCTTCTTTGTCACCAAAGAAAGATTCCAAAGTCTGAGACTGAATCTGGGTGTGTTTTTGCTACCTGGCCATGTTCCCAGCCAACTTACTTGACCCTTCAGTTTTTCAGTGGGGTATGACTGCTTGTAGAGTAAAGAGTACTGTGTTCCAAGCTTGGGGGTATGCGCCAGCTCTGCCACACCAGCACTCCTCCTTCCCCAACAACCACCAACCCGGACTGGACTTAGATCTTCAGCAGGCTCTTCACTCCTGCTCTGATTCGCCATTTAATTCCTCCCACCAGGTAGGCCTGGGGCTGGAAGCAACTGTAGCTGTAGTTCTGTAGCTGCCCCACCTCTGCTGCCCCTGGGGTGGTGACTGAACTGAGAACTACTTCTTTCACTCTGTCCCCAGGAGCTTTTCCCACTAACCTTCTCTGTTCTCTTTGGCGCTTATGGGTTGAGAAGTCTGGCAACTGCCACAGATCACTGATTCAGGGCGCTAGGGCTCGCTCCCTCTGGCTCCTGGTCTGGTTGGTCTGCAGGGCCCACACTGGGCTCTGCTCTGCTCTGCTCCCAGCTCCATGCATGAAAGACCTCACCCAGCAACCATCCAGGCTGTCCTGGGCTGGAGCCATGCTTCCCTGTGCTATTTTGTGGATTCTGCAGTTCTAGAATTGGTTCAGAGCCATTTTTTATAGGTTTTTGGAGGGACATGGCAGGGAGCTCACCCTAGTCCCTGCTTTCCAGCTGCCATTTAGTAAGTGCTGATTTTATGAATAGGTGCAGTAATTACCAACGTACATGAGGGGGTTATAATTGAGGGGGTTCTGGGCATGGATTTTTGTCTCTACCCCTCAAATAAATCGTCATATTGACAAATATAGCTACATTACTCCATGCCTTGAAGTCTTTCTCATCTTTCAGAGATGCCTATTAATATTCTTGAGAGATATTAATCTTTTTAAACTCATACATTATTAGAGGTGGTAGATTAGATGAAAGATATGACAGGCTAAAGCAAGAAGAGACTGGACATTGAATAGACAGAGGAGGGATCAAGGCATGTCAAGGAGCATGAGAAGGAAAGTTTCTTTAAGTGTCTTTTCCAAACTGGTCCAACTTTTTAATATGTCATTCTCTTCCTCTACTCTATAGTCTAACCAAATGGATCTTATTGATTTTCCTCATATATAATACTCAATTTTCTATCTCCATGTTTTTGTACAATGAGTTTTGGAATGTATTATTTCCCTCAAAACTCTGCTATCATCAACTTCTACAAAAATTGAATTTCTATTTTTAATTTTGATCTTTTGTACACTTGTTTAATGCAAGTCAGAGAATCATGCTATTTATGTATTACTTTTTGAATAATAATTCTTAATTTCATTACTTAATAGGAAATATTGATGTTTTCTACTATGGTCCTAATCTGATGTCTTATCTCTCATGGAAATAACCTGGGGATTTCAAAGATTTTGCCTCTGGGAAATATCCTCTGCTCAGTCCCACAAACCTGGAAAGTCTTTGAACATATGCATAAAAAAGCTATACATATCACATACATATACATACATATAAGTGTTCACACACAGACACACATATTCATCAATTCTGCTAAATTCACTCTTGGGTGCTCATAATCTATAGGCTGATAACCAAGTGGTAAATTTTTGACCCCAGAATTCACATATGTGTGGACATGCTGTGACAAGCATGGAGAAAATAATTATAACCATGAAATAATGTATATGTTGAAGGAAGTACTACTATTAGGTATAGACCCAAAAGGTGCCACTGTAATTGGATATTGTCCTATACATAGTCTACATAGAAAAGAGATTTCTTACATACAGAATTTCTATTGTTGCCTCTATTCACATACGGCAATGGCATGTGCTGTTTCGAATAAAGCCCATCAAACAAAAAATGCCTTCTTCTGATATCAGTGGCCAACAAAAAAGATCAACCTAGTAAAAAAAAGATGCATAGTCTATGTGGTCTAGTTTATGACAATGTACCTGAATGAACAATCAATTGAATTAGTCTATCAGTGTTATCAATCTTGAATAGGCCTTGCCATTAGACTCAGTTTTGACTAAAAGGAGATTGGGTTATATTGAATTTGGGAAGCTTCACTCAGTATTTGGAAAGTTTAATGAGCTTATCTTTAAACAGAAATATTCTCTTGCTGATAGCATATGATCATGAATCATAGAAAACAATGATCTCTCAAAAATCATAATTATTCAGACAAACTGAAGACATTAGAGTGTTGAAAACTAAAATTAAAAAAAATCTAAAAGAACATTAAACAAAAAATAAAAGATGGTTATCTTAAATGTTGTACTAGTATTCACAAAATACTAAGAAGAATTAGAGGAAGATCTCTAGTGTGTTGGAGAGAATCCTCTATGGAAACTTGATAGAAAGTCATGGACAAGAATCATATAGGATGAGAAGGCATGGAAAAGATACAGCCTTTATTAGTGGAGGGAGTACCCACAATGGCAAAAGCACAAATTAACTGGAGTAATGAAAGGTCAAGTTGCATTAGATGTTGTGCTGTGGTCTACATATACAATCATAGAATTATAAATTTGTAAGAGTTCTTTCTGAGGACATATATTCTACTAGTTACATATGTAAACTACTTTCACAGTAAGTGTGATGAAAATATTAGTCCACACATATAGAATTCATGACTCAGAGGATCTTAAAGTTGAAAGGTGTTTTGGAGGTCATCTAGTCCAGTATTCTACCTGGTACTTAAATTCTTTTGAAAATATTTCGGATGGGGGTGGAGCCAAAATAGCGGCTGGAAAGCAGGGACTTGCATGAGGTCCCCACCAGGTCCCTCCAAAAACCTGTAAAAATGGCTCTGAACCAATTCTAGAACTGCAGAACCCACAAAATAGCAGAGGGAAGCAGGGATCCAGCCCAGTACAGCCTGGATGGTCACTGGATGAGGTCTATCGCGCATGGAGCAGAGGGGAGCGCAGCTCAGCATAGGTGGTGGCAGGACCAACCAGACAGGGAGCCGGGCTGAACAGGCCCTAGCACCCTGAATCAGTAAGCTGTGGCAGATAACAGACTTCTCAACCCACAAAACCCAAAGACAACAGAGAAGGTTAGTGGGAAAAACTGCAGGGGACAGAGTTCACCGTTCAGGCACTGGCCAGGGGCAGCGGGGGTGGGGCAGCTACAGAACTACAACTGCAGTTACTTCTGGCCCCAGGCCCACATGGTGGGAGGAATTAAGTGGTGTATCAGAGCAGGAGTGCAGAGCCTGCTTAAGAGTTGCATCAGGTCCGAGTCGGTGGGTCATGGGGAAGGAGGAGTGCTGGTGTGGCAGAGGTGGCTGTATAGAAAGAGCTCTGAAATCAACAGTGCATCCCTTCAAGCTTGGAACAAAGTACTCTTTGCTCTACAAGCAGTCGTACCCCAACGAAAAACTCAAGGGTCAAGTAAGTTGGCTGGGAACATGGCTAGGCAGTGAAAACACACACAGATTGAGTCTCAGACTTTGGAATCTTTCTTTAGTGACAAAGAAGACCAAAACATACAGACAGAAGAACTCAACAAAGTCAAAGAGCCTACACCAAAAGCCTCCAAGAAAAACATGAACTGGTCCCAGGCCATGGAAGAGCTCAAAAAGGATTTGGAAAAGCAAGTTAGAGAAGTAGATGAAAAATTGGGAAGAGAAATGAGAATGATGCAACAAAACCATGAAAAAACAAGTCAATGACTTCCTAAAGGAGAACCAAAAAAATACTGAAAAAAATATTGAAGAAAACAACACTTTTAAAAATAGACTAACTCAAATGGCAAAAGAGCTCCAAAAAGCCAATGAAGAGAAGAATGCCTTGAAAGGCAGAATTAGCCAAATGGAAAAGGAGGTCCAAAAGACCACTGAAGAAAATACTACCTTAAAAATGACATTGGAGCAAGTGGAAGCTAGTGACTTAATGAGAAATCAAGATATTATAAAACAGAACCAAAAGAATGAAAAAGTGGAAGATGATGTGAAAATGGGATGGCTGACTGGAGAATGGGGTAACCAGAATATACACCATCTTGGAGTGGGGGGAGAGTAGAAATAGGGAGAAAATTTGTAATTCAAACTCCTGTGAAAATCAATGCTGAAAAGTAAATATATTAAATAAATTAAATAAAATTTGTTTTCTTAAAACAAAAAAAAAGAAAAAAAAAGAAAATATCTCTGATGAGTGGATGTTCACTGATGCTTTATTTTAATGCATCTAGTGGTAAGGACTCACACATGAGGCAATTTGGTCTAGTTTTGCACAACTCGTTTTGTAAAACCTCACCTATGTTGAGTGAAAATATATTTCTTTAAAAATGTAGCAACCAAGAACTGAATATGATGATTCAGATATGGTAAGATATCGTCCAGACATCACAAGGATAGTGAAATTTTATTCTATTTTTTTTCTGAACATCAATATTCTTGTATGGCAGCTTCATAATCCATTTTTTTCCTGCTATGTAACACTGTCAGGCAGCTAGGGGGTGCAGTGGATAGAGTGCCAGCCTGGAGTCAGGAATGTATGAGGTGAGACCACCCACCTGTTATTAATTAAATGAATCAGAGATCTCTCCAGGTAGAAACCAAAAACTTCTTTATTATGATCTGGGAAGAAAGGGCAGTTTCCGAACCAATTTAGACAATCTGTAGGGAGAGGCTGTGCCCAGAGGGCAGAACTTAGCTTTATACCCTAATGCAAACAACTCCCACCCCACCACTGACCCATTACTCTCATTGATGGAGTCCAGGTTCACAATCTAAACGTGGAAATCTACCACCCCAGGTACAATTTAGCCAATGCCAACTCTTAAAAACACTTTTACCCTTATTTGGTGAAGACACAGTTCAGGTGATTTTAGTAACTTGAAACTTAGGCCTAGCTGTCAGTCAGAAGCCTTGAGCCATGCCGAAAGGTCCCCACCCCCATTCATCTCACTTAACTCACAGAAAGGCTGAGATTGAGATTCCTTGAGAGGGCTTCACCATCCCACTCAGAAACAGCCATCTTCCGGAGTTCAAATCTGACCTCAGACACCTTTTAGCTATGTATTGGGCAAGTTACTTAATCTTGTTTGCCCCAGTTTTCTTATCTGTAAGATGATTTGGGGAAGGAAACAGCAAACAACTCCATTATCTTTGCCCAGAAAACCCTAAATGGGGTCATAAAGAGTCAGACAGGATTGAAAATAACTGAACAACAAAAACAAATGGTCGATAATAATCTTCTAGTCTATGCTCACAGATCCCTCATTATCAATGCTTGAAAAATGAATATGTGGAAATAGAACTGCTGAGCAAATGTTTGCTCATGTAACTACATCCTAATACATTCCTGTCCATCAACTATGCAGATGGGTAGCACTAGTTTTCTGCTGGTGTAGTGTAAGCAAAATAAGAACCAAGGGGAAATTTTCTGGCTGCTTATTATTGTACTTATGTCTAAACTCACAACTGGATGTGTTGTCCTCTAATACAAATACATTGATCATTGTACTGCTTTAGTCAGGGCGTCTTGTTTTTTTAGAATTGCACTACTTGCAGACCCTCCCTTATTATTAATACTATGGAGGAATGGATTAATGGTTATATGGTGTCCAGAGAAAGGGAAGTGATAGTCCTTTTGTATTCTTCTAGACAATCTAGAGGAAGGTTCTGTAATTTATGGCCTACAGTCCAAATCTAGCCCAAAAACGGTTTTTTCTATACTTAATGAGTGAAGAATTGTTTTTACACCTTATGTAAATGTACCATAACAAACAACAGGACAGATTTGGCCTGAAGGCCTTATTTTGCTAAGACCTAATCTAGAGTATTGTGTTTAATTCTGCTTGTCACGTTTTAGGAAATACATTGCTGATAAATTGGAACCTGTCCAGAACCTGTAAACAGGGTGGTGAATAGATCTGAAATCAAGCCATAAAAATCAGTTGAAAGAGCTCAGAATATTTTACCTGGGCAAGAGAAGACTTTGAGAGTACTTTCCTCCATGTTTCCGAAAGCCTTTCATGTTTTAAAAAAAAAGTATTATATTTGTTCTGCCTGGTATCTGAGGGCACAACTAGACCAATCAAAGTTGTAGAGGCAGAAGAATACAGCTTGATATAGTGAAAATTAGAATTAGAATTTTCTAAAAATGTACTGGGCTGGCCTGGAGACAGTATATTATTTCTCACTGGAAGATGTTAAGCATAAGCTGCATGATAATATATCAGGGATATCGAAGAGAGGAATTATATTCATGTAAGAGTTAGATGAGATGCTTTCTGAGGTCCCTCCCACCTTTCAAATTCTATGATTCTGGTTGTTTCCACTCTATATATTTCCTTATTTGTGAATCTTTTTATTCTTTTCAGACCTGGGGACTTCTACAAGCAGCTTGATCACAATGGTTATCTAATCTTTGTCTCCAGGTGAGCAATGTTTCATTGTGAATTCCAATTTGTCTGGCTATAAATGATGAATGAAGCATTCATTAAGCACTTATTATAAACAAAGCACTGTGGTAAGCACTTGGTATAAAAATAGAAAAGACATTTCCTCCTGTAAAGGAGCTCACATTCTAAATGTGGGGGCAAAACATATGGAACGTTTTAGCTGTAAGTTAGATGAAAATGTAGCATGGACTTTAAGGTTTGTTGGTAAAGCAGATAGGAATGCTGCTTCTTTAATGGTCTTCTCTACTGCAAAGAATAGGTGGTCAGTCTTTATTTTAGCTCATTATCTGTGCCGAGGAGCAGGGATAGATTATTGATGATTTTGTATATTTTCCCAGTTGATGCCTGAGATAGAACTTTTTTCCTGAGATTTAATCTTGAAAATATGAGGTACAAGGAGAGGATACCTGGAGTTATGATATCAATCTTGCTTTTACCACTTGATCTTCTGACTCTAAGTGAATATCTTTATTCCTATTCAATTCATTTTATCTAATTCAGATCATTGTTCTATTGTGTTGAGATCTTACATTCTGAAGCGTAGATTATGTTTGCAAGTTCAGATATAAAATTAAAAGGAGACAAAGAAGAAGAAAAGATAAGTTAATATCTGGGAGGGAGTGAATTTCATAGAAACTACAAACAACATTACATGGAGATATGAAGAATGGCAGACATCTAGTACTTGCCGTTTTTGTGTTTAACATAATAAGATATCTCAGAGCCAACTAAGGGAATTCTGATTCACTCATAGTTGAATCTGACTCTTCATCTGTTTAAGAAGTTTAGCAATGGCAGAGAATAAAGGTGGAGACTGGTTAAAGCTTTTGCAAAGAACATTTCTCTTTCAAATGAAGAATTCAAGACAAGGTCATTGATTGTGTTCCATAAACATCCTTTCTATTATGTATGGTTTCTACATTTTGCCTTGAGATGTTTTTCATTCATGCTAACACTTATCACTCATCCCTCTGCACCTTCTTTTGAATCTCTTATTTTACTGTAGAACAGTTGAAGATAAATGGCTGCTTTCCTAGGAGGTAAATAAGACTCTTGAATTTTCCATATGTTGAAGAAATGATGAATTGGTCCAAGTCTATTAAATGCAAGAACCATAGCTGTGTCAGAAAACAACCTTAGCTTGAGCTGCAAATTTCTTCTGATGCTATTAAACACTTACCTGCCTTGCAAGTCTTTACAATTTACTTTGTTTGCCTATATTTCAAAGTTCATGTCTTGTCCAAGGCTATCATCCAAGGATAATGGAGTACTTAATGGAAACGTGGTATTTAACAGTCATAACTGTAAAGGAAGAGAGTTTTTATTCCTATTTGGGGAGATGGTGTCAGGTTTTATCAGTGAAAACAAGGATTAATGCTATTGACACAATTCTGGTCTATTTGTCCAACACTGTGCAATTATCTTCACGTTACATTGTGGAAATCATTCCATTTCTTGTTATTTGACAGGGTATGGTATCTTTTTGTGGTTGTACCATGCAGTATTTATCATATTCTTAATCTGAGTGCCCTACAAAAGGACTTTTGGTTATTCAATAATTGTGCCATTGTTCCATGTACTTTATATTACTTTATCTACAGTTCCTCCCTCACGTACCAATGCCATACTTCAATTTTTTCACAAATTTCCCCAGTCATTTTGAATACATGCTCTATTTACTAGACTGGCCAACCCTTGTGGGTAAGCTTAATTTTCATTTTTATTTGCTTTGTATAATAAGTGCTTAGGCAAAACTCAGATTCCAGAAATTCAAGTGGACTAAAGTAAAGAAAGCAATGCTTTCAAAATTTCTGATCTGCTTGAGTTCATCTCCATTAAATTCTTTGATGACTGATTAAATTCAAATGATAGCAACCTGTACCAGGAAAAGCTACCAAGAAAAAAAATCAAATGTCCCCAGCACCAACTTGTTTTCTAAAGCAATGCAAATAGAGATTGCAAGGATCTTTTGTTATAGATGGCACTGTATAACCTCTCCATTTTGTTGATTTCTCATTAAGGTGTCAATTACAGATGGTATGTGTAAATCATTTAAAGCTATACAGAGAAAAAACAAAAAAGTTACCAAGTATAAGGTCACAGCTCAACAATTAGGACAACTATGAATGAAAATTATATATAGCAGGCAAACAGAATGTATATAAAATAAAAAATTCCAGTTGTATTTGTGCCCTGAGATAGCATCTCCTTGGACACAGTTTTGAACTTCCGTCATCCTACCACCCCATATTGGCTGTCATAAATTGTAAGAAATCCTATCGATATGAAAACAAAAGACATGGCATAGATTTGAAATGTGCATCATTCCCCTTTAGAGTCCTAAAGGGTCATTCACCAGAATGTCCTATTAAAAATAAAAAAAATAGCCAAATGGCATTTTTAATTAAGTAAAAGTCATACTTGGGGTGTACTTGAGGTAAAGGTTTTCAATTCCAAATATATGACTGTTCTTTGCAAACATTTTCCACTAAGCAACCTTCAGAGTTATATTAACAACAAAGCTACAACACCCATACAGTTTATAACAATTAGGGGGAAATGTTACTGGCATAAAAATTGACATTGCTTCCAAGAGAAACTTTCTCCACTCTCATACTATAAAAAAGGAATTGTAAGAAAATTTTGTTTTAAGTCATTGGTGCCTTTTGAGTGATTAGTTTGACATTTGTTTGTCTATGAAACACTTTATAAAAAGACATTTTTCAAAAGTAGGATCACGGTCCTTTGGTTTTAGTGGGAATAAGAATCAAAGCCTAAAATTAGGAAAGGTGTTTGGAAAAAAAAATTGTGTAGTAGGTAGTTTGTCTTTTTAAACTCTAGCTCTTTACCACTGCCTTTGTTGCTTAGCTGATTTTGATTTAGTCATATATTAAATGGATACATCATCTCATCATTGTGGATATTCTTTCTAGCAGCACAAATCATAATCCATTCATGTCCAATATCTAGTGTGACCCTTACTTGTATCCTCTAAGTTTGTCACATGAAGTCCATGTCATATGCTGGGGAACTTTTCTGTTAACATAGGAAGGAAGTCAATGGAACACGTGGGTAGACCAACAGTGGCTCTTGACACTTACTACGTAACTGTCTCACCTTCCCGTTCTCATATATGTAATAATATCATTTCCTCCAATTCTTCTTCAATCCTTTTGAGAACATAGCATAATATATTTTTACCCGGAAGAAATCTTAGAAGATGTGATTAGCAATCTCTTCATTTTACAGATGAAGAAACTAAGGCATAGAGGTTAATTAACTTGAACAAGGTAACACAGCTAATAAGTGTCAGAAGCCGGGTTCAAAGTTGTGTCTTTCTCACTCCACCTTCTGTACTCTATGCCAACTTAACTTCCTCAATTCCTTGTGCCTAATGATTACAGCATATTCACATCTACCATGTGTATCTTCATTGCCCTTGGGTGATACCCAACTCTTTGGAGACTAATGTGTACATTACCCACAGCCACATGGCCCTGATAGAACATTGTTATTTAAAATATGGTGTCATTAAAATAACTTTTTAATGTTCCAAGGAAATCTATCATTTGAATTTAATGGGGGGATATTGAAATTTCCATTTTATTCATCAATGTTTGAAAGACATTCTTATGATCAATCATTTTATATCAGTACAACCTAAGAACACTGTTCCGTGAATTTTAGAAACAAAATTGACTAAGATTCCTATTATCCTGTTGTATAAAGTTTGTATTGATTCCTTTAAAATGTATCTTGCCTTTACAAAAACATTTCGTGATCCTTTTTTCCCCAGAAATTTCTCTTTCCACTAGAATCAGAAGCTAGAGTTGCACATGATTAGGTGACCTTATTCCTTACCAAGGATAATCCCTCTACCTCCTTAGGTAATACCATTCCATCCCATCTCCAATATATTGCCCCCTCTGTAATTCCCACTTTATGAGTCATCCTTCATGTCTCGAAGTCTACTGGCTCATTCCCTACTGCCTGCACATATTCCCATATACATATCCTAAGCAAGCAAACAAACCACAGCAACAAAACTGCACTTGATCCCTCAATTCCCACTATTGCCCTCCATCTCTTTTGACTGAGGGTAAACTCTTTGAATAGTTCATCTACAATAGATGCCTCCACTTTCTTTCCTCTAACTCTCTTCTTAATCCTTTTATATCTGGCTTTTGACCTTATCATTCCATAAAAAACAAAACAAAACCAAAAAAGCCTATTCTTTAGTTGCTAAATCCAATGGCCTTTTCTCAGTCCTCATTTTTCTCATCCTCTTTGCAGCCTTTGACACTGTTGATCAACCTTTACTCCTTGGTATTCCCTTCTCTCAAGGTTTTTGGCTTGCCACTCTCTTCTGGTTCTGCTGCTACCTATTTGACAGTTCCTTCTCAATCGCATTTGCTAGTTGCTCATTGAGATCACATTCTCTAACTATAGGTGTGCCACAGGTTTCTGTCCTGAGCCCTCTTTACTTGTCCCTATATATTAACTTCACTTGGAGATTTCATCAGTTTTTACAAATTTAATTCCTGTCTTTATACTGACAACTCTCAAATCATCCTATCCTTTTGTAACTTCTCTGAAGACCTTAAATCTCACATCTCCCATTACCTGTCAGGCATCTTTATTGATGTTCAGTAGACTTTTAAAATCATAATGTTCAAAACTGAATTCACTATCTTTTCCCCTAAACCTCCCTCCACATTTTTCTTTCAGCTCCTTGAGCTCACAACCTAGAAGTCATATTTGACTCCTCACTATCTCTTACCTTCACATACCCAATCTGTTGTCAAGGTCTGTCAATTTAGCCTTTGCAATAGCTCTCCAATATACCCCCTTCTTTCTTTTGACACTGATGGCTTTCTTGTATGGGCCACTTCATCTCACACATATGGGTCGGCCTACCTTAAATCTCTACTAACTCCATTTTACCTTCCATTAAGCCGCCAGATCATTTTTCTAAAGTACAGTTCTGACCATGTCACCCTCTGTTCAATAAATTTCAGTGGTTCCCTATCACATCCAGGATCAAAAACACATCATCTGTTTGTCCCTTTATGACCCTACTTTTCTGGTCATCTTACACCTTACTCCTTCCTCTTTGATCCAGTGACACTTTCCTCCTTGCTCTTCCAGGACTAAGACACTCTATCTCTCAACTCTAGACATTGTCTCTAGAATACTCTCCCTGCTCATCTCTGCCTACTGGTTTTGCTCATTTCCTTTAAATGCCATCTAGAGTCATACCATCTTTTCCATTCCCAACCCATCTTATTTCTAGAGCCTTCTCTCTCTTATTTCCTACTTATCTTTTTATTGCTTGTTTGGACATATATTGTCTTATTGTCTCCCCTATTAAATTGTGAGCTTCTTGAGGGCAGGGACTATCTTTAACCTCTTTTTTGTTTGTTTTCCTATTGAATAATGCAATATGTGGCACATAATAGGTACTTAATAAAAGAAAGCTTCTTGAAATGCCTCCATTCAAATCTTTCCATGAATTTTCACCTAATCTAGGGAGCTTCCAGACACCTACCTCTTCCACATAAGGGCCTTATATGAATATATAACCTTAAGGGCCACCATTGATGGTATGTCACTGAATGTCTTTAAAATCCCCCTTTTCTCAAAGAATGTATAAGTTGTGGAGGAATGCAGGGTCTACATTTAGAGAAATTAGTTTTAAATCCCATTTCTGTTCTTTACTATCTATGTGAAATCATTTGTCATATTATACATATCATATCATATCATTTCATATCATATCACATCACCTCATATCATTCAGTTTCTTCAACTATAAAATGAGAAGGTTGGACTGGAAAATCTCTTATGTCCCTTCAAGCCATTGAGCTATGATACCTTTGATCAAAATGTAGCAATGGAGAGTAAGAGATGCACATGATAGGGGAATAGTTACTTACTTTCCATCAATGCATTGGTTTGTGCAATAAGAGCAATAAGTAGACCCAACCTGAAGTGGATTAGGACCTATTGTCTCCAGGGTCCATGGCCGAAGAGCAAAAACTGCATAAAATGGGATCCAGGAACTTGGTATGTGAAGATCACAGGTCCAATTGTACATACTCACTGGCAATTATGCTATTGTCAATGGCCTCCTATATGCCCTAATTCCTAGGTCACCATATGGTTCTTGAATGTTCTCTTTTACTAGGTGAAATCTCCTGGAACTTCAGTAACTTAAGATAAAAAAAATGCATCATTTGTTTACCATCCTCATAAATCCTCATTGGTATCAGTTCTTGTAGAAGGCCCTAGGATCTAGATCCAGAGTCACATGTGCATTCCCTTTTGTTCCAAGATTCAGTGCAGAGACTCTGCCTTTGTCCCAACATTTATTAAGAATCTTATACATGGGGAGCCAAGATGGCAGCTGGAAAGCAAGGACTAGCGTGACCTCCCTGCCGAGTCACTCCGAAATATATAAAATGGCTCTGAACCAATTCGAGAATGGCAGAACCCACAAAACAGCAGAGGGAAGCAGGGCTCCAGCCCAGGACAGCCTTGATGGTCTCTGGGTGAGGTCTATCCCACACAGAGCTGGGAGCAGAAGGGAGCCATGGGGAGCCGAGCCCAGCGTGAGGTGCGCAGACCAACCAGACCAGAAGCTGGGCGGAAAGTGCCCTAACGCCCTGAATCAGTGAGCTGCAGCAGTTACCAGAATTCTCAATCCACAAACATCAAAGACAGCGGAGAAGGTTAGTGGGAAAAGCTGCGGGAGTGGAAGGAGTTCGCAGTTCAGCTTCCAGCCCTGGGGACAGTGGAGGTGGGGCAGCTACAGCTGTTGTTGCTTCCGGCCCCAGGCCCACCTGGTGGGAGAAATTAAGTGGTGGATCAGAGCAGGAGTGCACAGCCTGCTGAAGATCTAAGCCCAGTCCGGGTTGGGGGTACTTGGGGAAGGGGCAGTGCTGGTGTGGCAGAGCTGGCATATCCTCCTCAAACGTGGAACATAGAACTCTTTAGTCTACAAGCAGTCATACCCCACTGAAAAACTCAAAGTTCAAGTTAGTTGGTTGGGAATACGGCCAGGCAGCGAAAGCACACCCAGATTCAGTCTCAGACTTTGGATTCTTTCTTTGGTGACAAAGAAGACCAAAACATATAGCCTAAAGAAGTCAACAAAGTGCAAGAGCCTGCACCAAAAGCCTCCAAGAAAAACATGAACTGGTCTCAGGCCATGGAAGAGCTCAAAAAGGATTCGGAAAAGCAAGTTAGAGAAGTAGAGGAAAAATTGGGAAGAGAAATGAGAAGGATGCGAAAAAACCATGAAAAACAAGTCAATGACTTGCTAAAGGAGACCCAAAAAAATACTGGAAAATACACTGAAGAAAACAACACCTTAAAAAACAGATTAACTCAAATGGCAAAAGAGCTCCAAAAAGCCAATGAGGAGAAGAATGCCTTGAAAGGCAGAATTAGCCAAATGAAAAAGGAGGTCCAAAAGACCACTGAACAAAATAGTACTTTAAAAATTAGATTGGAGCAAGTGGAAGCTAGTGACTTTATGAGAAATCAAGATATTATAAAACAGAACCAAAGGAATGAAGAAATGGAAGACAATGTGAAATATCTCCTTGGAAAAACCACTGACCTGGAAAATAGATCCAGGAGAGATAATTTAAAAATTATTGGACTACCTGAAAGCCATGATCAAAAAAAAGAGCCTAGATATCATCTTTCAAGAAATTATCAAGGAGAGTTGTCCTGATATTCTAGAGCCAGGGGGTAAAATAGAAATTGAAAGAATCCATCGATCGCCTCCTCAAATAGATCCCAAAAAGAAATCTCCTAGGAATATTGTCGCCAAATTCCAGAGCTCTCAGATCAAGGAGAAAATACTGCAAGCAGCCAGAAAGAAAAAAATTGAGTATTGTGGAAACCCAATCAGAATAACCCAAGATCTGGCAGCTTCTACTTTAAGAGATCGAAGGGCTTGGAATATGATATTCCGGAGGTCAATGAAGCTAGGATTAAAACCAAGAATCACCTACCCAGCAAAACTGAGTATCATGCTCCAAGGCAAAATATGGATTTTTAATAAAATAGAAGACTTTCAAGCTTTCTCAGTGAAAAGACCAGAACTGAATAGAAAATTTTACTTTCAAACACAAGAATCAAGAGAAGCATGAAAAGGTAATCAAGAAAAAGAACAAGAAAAAGAAATTGCAAGGGACTTACTAAAGTTGAACTGTTTTGTTTACATTTCTACGTGGAAAGATGATGTGTATGATTCATGAGACCTCAGTATTAGGGTAGCTGAAGGGAATATGCATATATGCATATATGTTTATATATATATAAGTGAATGTGTATGTATGTATATATCTATGTGTGTGTGTGTGTGTGTATATATATATATATATATATATATATATATATATATATATATACATAGAGAGAGAGAGAGAGAGAGAGAGCAGACACAGGGTGATTTGAAGATGAAGGGAAGATATCTAAAAGAAATAAAATCAAATTAAGGGATGAGATAGGAACATATTGAGAGAGGGAGATAGGGAGAGACAGAATGGGGTGGAATATCTCACATAAAGGTGGCAAGAGGAAGCAGTTCTGTGGGAGGAGGGGAGAGGGCAGGTGAGGGGGGAATGAGGCAATCTTGCTCTCATCAGATTGGGCCTGAGGAGAGAATACCATACATACCCAATTGGGTATCTTACCCCACAGAAAAGAAGAGGGAAGAAGATAAAAAAGGGGGGATGAAGGAGGGGAGGGCAGATATGGTTGGAGGTAATCAAAAACACACTTTCAAAAGGGGACAGGGTCAATGGAGAAAATTCAATAAAGGGGGATGGGTTGGGAAGGAGCAAAATATAGTTAGTCTTTCACAACATGAGTATTGTGGAAGGGTTATACATAATGATACACATGTGGTCTATGTTGAATTGCTTGATTTCTTGGGGAGGGTGGATGGGAAGGGAGGAGGGGGAAGAATTTGGAACTCAAAGTTTTTAAAAACAGATGTTCAAAAACAAAAAAAAAAAGTTTTTTGCATGCAACTAGAAAATAAGATACACAGGCAATGGGGAGTAGAAATTTAGCTTGCCCTACAAGGGGGGAAGGGAAAAGGGGATGGGAGGGGAGTGGGGTGACAGAAGGGAGGGCTGACTGGGGAACAGGGCAACCAGAATATATGCCATCTTGGAGTGGGGGGGAGGGTAGAAATGGAGAGAAAATTTGTAATTCAAACTCTTGTGAAAACCAATGCTGAAAACTAAATATGTTAAATAAATAAATTAAATTAAATTAAAAAATAAAAAGAATCTTATACATGGAATCCCTACCCCAGCTCTCAGCTTCTATATACTCCTTCACCCTTTTTTTTACACACAATCTCTTTTCTTATTTTTTTCTTCCTCCTGCCCCTCCCTTTCCCCATTCCAGACCACTGGGGTCAGGCCCTTTCCAGACCACATTTATTTTTTTCATATTCACACAACTCTTCTTTTACTCCCTCTAATTTTCATTTCAGTGCCCCATACTCACTAAAGACCTCTATTCACACTTTCCTTTTTTTCACACTCATCTATTTGTACATCCAAGGATACTGTCTATTGATAGTCATCCCTTCTCTAATGATGGTGTGAGATAGCTTCTTAACCAAATAGCCCAGGGGTTAGTTAACAATTGCAAACAACTGCCTGTGATCAGTTCCTGGAATGCACAGCTGTTTGTCTTTTCTGGTTACTTTTTCACACTCCAACAGAACCTAGCTTCTTTGCAACAACTTAAAGAAATTTGATATATTATAAATAAGAGCACATAGGTGGTACAGTCAAAAGAGTGCTGGGCCTAAACTCAGGAAGACTCATATTACTGAGATAAAATCTGACCTCAGACATTTACTAGCTCTGCGACTGGGCAAGGCACTTAATTCTCTTTGCCTCATTTTCATTATCTATAAATTGAGCCGGAGAAGGAAATTGCCAACAACTCCATTATTTTTGCCAAAAAAACCCCAAAACAGGTAATGATGAATTGGACATGACTGAAAAAGAACTGAGTAATAACATAGTATAAACAAAGCCCATCTTTGCCTGAGACATGGCCCATCGACACAAGAAACTGGACGCTACAATGATTGGTTATCCAGATCCTTAATCTGTATTGTATATAATCTCCCTTATTATCATGAACTCTCTCACTTTGTAACCATATCAATCATGGCCCTTCTCAGTTCTAGCCTCATTATCAATCATTAATCAATTCATTAAGCATTTAATATATGCCAGGCACTGTGCTGTGGCTGGGAATGCAAAAACATAAAATGAAATAATGCCTGCTCAAGGAGCTTAAATTCAAACATTGGTGACAACATGCCCATCTAAAAGTTTATACAAAATATATACATAACAAATATAAGGTAGTAGAGAGGGGAGGCACTACAGGGTAGGGAACAGGAGGGATTCTTATAGAATGGCATACTTGAACTTGATCCTTAAGGACATGAGGGACTCTATGAGGTAAAAGTGAAGAGGTATTGCATACCAAGCACGGAAGTCAATCAGCACAAGAGCACAGAGATGGGAGATGGAGTAATAGACATGAGGAACAAGGACAAGACTACATTGACTAGACTGCAAAGTGAATAGAGCAAAACAATGTACAATAGGAATAAAAAGATAAGGAGGGGCTGGAAGTAGGAGGAGAATGTGCATGGCTGGGATTGAAGCATAATGGAGAAGTCTAAAGATGATAAAATGCAGTGTAGATGGTGGGAAATGGGGCAAAGACTTTGCTTGATCCTTACTTAAATAGAGGTCCTAGAGCTCACAGAACTACCTTTCAGTCACAGGGCTCAATCAGAATGTCAAAGGGTGCTGATAAGATGTGAATATCGAGGCTGGTTTAATCTTGCAGGATGATGGGATATTCCATTTATGAGTTTTATGGGTGCAAAAAGGCATGCTGAAGAATAAAGAAGTCCAAAAGTAGTGCAGGTGGTACTGTAATTAATGGAGGTACTGGAGTTAAAGAAAAGCCTTTTGGTAACTTGTGTAATATGGATTTTAATGGGGAAAAAGCTGATACAGGCAGACTAATTGAGAGTCCATTTCAATAGTTCTTGAAAAAGGTGATAATGAGAGCCTGAACTAGTGTGATGGCACTATGAGTGAGAAGAGAATGGATGCAAGAGGTGTAGAGGTAGAGAGGGTAAATTTGAAAATGGAATCTTGGGGTCAAGCAATCAAGTGGGATTTTAAACCTGGTGGAATGGAAAAATTGTCATATACTTAGTGGCAATATTTTTAATTGTTGGCTATAGTTGGAGGGGTGGGGAAGATAATGTATTCTATTTTGAACTTGTTGAGTTTGAGAAGTCAATGGAATGTCCAGTTTGAAAGACTAATAGGCAATTTATCATGTGGAATTAGAGCTCAAGAGACAAACTGACTGGATATATAGATCTGGAAGTCATCTATATAGAAATGATCATTAATCCCAGTGGAACTGAGGACTTCACCAAATGAGCAGGTATAGAGAGAGGGCCCAGGATAGAGTTTTGCAATATAAGCACAGTTAGGGAGCACCATATAGATTAAAAAAGAAACTAACAAAGAGCAGTCTGACATGTAGGAAAAGAATTAGTAGAGAATAGTGTCATAAAAACCTGGAGGATTATCAAGAGGGAGAGTGATGAATGCCAAATGGCAAGTGATATAAAGACAATGAAAAGACCATCAGATTTGGCAATTAAGTGATAATTGGTAATTTTGGGGTGTATAGTTTCAGTTACTTGATGAGGTCGAAAGACAAAATGATGGAAGAAGCAAAAGGAAAGAAAATTGATCCAAAGAGTTAAAATAGATTTTTTCTAGGTTTTTTTTCCAGGAAAGGAGGAAGAGATATAGAAAGATAGCTAATGGGAATGATGTAGGGTCTACCAAAGGCTGTTGCTGCTACTGCTACTGTGTCGTTGTTCTTTTGTTTTCAAGAGACTAGAATAAGAACCATTGAATAGGGAGATATTGAGAGAAAATGGGGGGGGGCAGAGGATAAAGGGGACAATATGCTGAAGAGAGGACTGGAAGAGATGATATTAGTACATATATAGGGGTTGGCCTTGACAAGGAGAGCAGATACCCAATTATCAAAGCCCTTCCAACCGTGCTTCCAACTCTGGACTTCCCCACCATGACTCTGCTGCATTCTTACCCTGGAATATTATTCCATCCTGGCCCTCTTCTCTCATTGGTGAATTCCCTCTAGACCATTCCTAACATATTTGCATCTGTTGGCCTCAACTGTCCCATATTTGTTGTCTTTATGATGGTACAGAGGCTAATATAGAGGAATGGATCCAGAACCTTGAGTCCCTTTTGCAAATAGGACAGTCTGATTCCCAATCAGTTTTCTCAGTGTTAGAATCTAGAGCCTCCAGGTCTGGGAGATAGGATGGATCTTAATCCTATCTGTGATAGTAGAACAACTGGGATTCCTCCCAGGTATATCTCAATGACTATAGGCATTTTATTTATAAATACGGTTTTCCAGGCAAGGGAGGAGGAAGGATATATTTGTGAATTAAGTCACTTTAAAAACAAAAATGTATCAATAATATGTGTGATACTAATGTAAGTTTCTTGGGGGCAAATTAAAAAAAAAATTCTTTGAATTTCCAGCACTTAGCAAAATATTGAGCACATAGTAGATGCCTAATAAGTACTTAGAATTGAATCTGATCACAACTTTATTGTTTCCTCTGCCAGTGAAGGTAAGATGTGATGTGGATTCTGGAGTAGCAAAACCAGACATTTCTATCAACTTAGACCCCTTTGACTATCCCCCAGCACCAGAGTGACATACGGAAAAGAAATCCATAATCAAACACCATGGATGCTACAGCAGATTCAATCAGCTTCCCCTTGCACTCTCTCTTTTAACTATATACTCTCACCAGCAGATATAATTTAAAGAGAAGCAAATGAGTCCAGCACCCTTTCACTTATTTAGCTCCCTTAAATTTCCTGAGAAGATGTGTCTACTTGGTTCAGTCATTTCCCAGGGTCCTAGACATAGAAAGAGCAACCCAAGGCAATTATTCGTATGTAACATAATTTCAGTGCTTATTTCTATCTCCACATCCTATAGTACTTTCTCATTGTTATTATGCCGATACATTATCCTTCCTCTCTGACTTTCTCTTCTATTAGCTTCTTCTTTCTTCTCATCATAAGCTTTTACCTCTCTTTGACCATCAACTAACTAGGCAGATAGTGACAGGTGAATTAGTGACACTTTATATAGCACATGGAGATTCAGGGAGCAGCAACGGTCACAATCTAATCATTAAAAATAGTATTTGCTATTTTTAATGTTACAAATTTAATAATTATAGGAAAATATAACTGATGCTTGATTTAGCTACCAAAGGAGAATATAAAAGGAAATACCATATCTTGCTCCTTGGAATTGCTTTCAGTTTGCATCTTGCTTCTTGAAAAGAAAACATGTCTGAAATCCAGGAATCTCTACATCTTAGTCTTGGATTCCTTATTTTCATTTTTTAAAAAAAGTTTCACAAATGAAAGAACAATTCATTTCACAATTGATATTTTGTGTCTTTGTATCCAGTCTATTTGTCCTCTATCATGAAGACATAGCTGATGAGCAACAACAAAGAATGACCTTTGTAAATGTGTACATCTAGGAGCAGGACTGTCATTTTCAGATAATTTGTTAGATCCTTTACTGTGTCACCATGCTATTATATTTTTAGTACAATGCTCCAGAACATGTGATTGGCTATGGAAGGATACACTGATGATCTGTTTGGGGGGTAAAGGGGTTTCTGCCTCTGACAGTGGCCAACACTTATAATTTAAGAGAAAAAGATGGGTACATCACCTCATAAATTAAAAGAAAATATTTTAAGCTACACTGCTTATATTTTCATATTGCTCATATATGTAACCAGTTACAGCCATATTCATAGGATCATAGGATGGCAAATTTAGAGCTGGACATGATCTTGGGTATTATAGCTTCACAAACCCTGAACTAGAAGCCACTTCAGAAGCCCTCCAGTCCAATCTCCTCTTTTTACTGTTGAGGAAACTGAGCCCACAAAAGATAAATGGCACATCTAAGGTCATTCAAATAGGAAGCTGGGATTTTAACCCAAGTCCTCTGACTTTGGAGTGAATATTCTTTCCAGTCCCTAATGTCATTTTGCTTAAGGAGCTCAGACACTAAGTGATGAAGTGGCATGCCTCAGATCACAAAGCCATTAAGTAGCGGAAATGGATTCTTGTTCCTATGTCACTTTCTTTTCTGTTTCTATCATTTGGAGATGTAATGATCATACTTCCCCTACTGCCTTTACTTAGGAGACTCTGAGACTCAATTCTCAAACACTTAAAATATGAGAAAGTTTCCCAACAAACAAAAGGCAGGCAACAAGCATTTATTAAGCACTTAGCATGTGTCAGGAACCATCTAAGTACCAGGGATACAAACACAAGGAAAAGGAAAACTTAATCCCTGCCTTCACCGAGTTTACATTCTAATGAAGGAAGATAATAAAGCAGAGGGAGCTAAAAAGTGATCATGGTAGAAGGACACCTGCACAGGACATGGTGGTAAAGTCCTGGTAATCAGAAGAAGAGCCAAGAGGGGAAAGGGGAAAGGGAGATCTCTCTTCACCCCTTGTAAGTTAATGTGTGTGCTGTACCACACTATATCTCCCTCTTGTATCTTGAAATTTAGAGGAGTATCATTCAGGGGAGAGGAGGACCATGTGAAAAAAAAGAGGCTACCATTTTACAGTTTTAACCCTTGCCAACTTTTCTGCAGTTAAATGGACTATACTGACCATCTGTGCAAACATTTTCCTCAATAATAGGTTAGTGTATGAAAAAAAACAAAGCAAAACAAACAAACAAAAAAATCCAAAATCTTTACAGAGAAAGGTAAAGCTTAGTGCTTTCAGAGCATGTCAACACATCTGTGGGATTGAAGAAACAACAAAAAATCCATTTCATCCTTATCAAATTATAAATTATTTCTAATTGTAGGAAATTATTCTCTTAACAAATTTTTTGAGTACAGTACAGATGTAAAGGACAGATCTGGACACATTTTAGTGCCTCCAATTTGACTCATCATTGGTGGAGCAGCTAGGCTGTGGGGAGAATATGTGAAAGGATATAAGATTTATGAAATATCAAACTTTAGCAGAGATAAATAAGTAAAACTTCATTTACAAAGAGGTTGCCTGTCTCTTCACCTGCCCCCTCTCTCTGACTTCGACTCTGTCACACTCAATCTTTCCTAATACCCCCCTTTCTCCCTCCTTCAATTTCTTTTTCTTCTCTTATTGCTACAGCTAATGTTTCTAGTACCAAATTGAATAATAGGGGTGATAATGGACATCCTTGTTTCACCCCTGATCTTATTGGGAATGCATCTAGTTTATCCCCATTACAAATAATGCTTGTCGATGGTTTTAGGTAGATGCTATTTATAATTTTGAGGAAGGTTCCACTTATTCCTATGCTTTCTAGTGTTTTTAATAGGAATGGGTGTTGTACTTTTTCAAAGGCTTTTTCTGCGTCTATTGAGATGATCATATGGTTTCTGCTAGTTTGTTGTTGATATGGTCAATTATGCTAACAGTTTTCCTAATATTGAACCAGCCTTGCATTCCTGGAATAAATCCTACCTGGTCATAGTGTATTATTCTCGTAATAAGTTACTGCAATCTTTTTGCTAATATTTTATTTAAAATTTTTGCATCAATATTCATTAAAGAAATTGGTCTATAATTTTCTTTCTCTGTTTCAACTCTACCTGGTTTGGGTATTAGTACCATATTTGTCTCATAAAAAGAATTAGGTAGGACTCCTTCTTCACCTATTTTCCCAAATAGTCTACAAAGTATTGGAATGAGTTGTTCTTTAAATGTTTGATAAAACTCACATGTAAAACCATATGGCCCTGGAGATTTTTTCCTAGGGAGTTCATTGATGGCATGCTCAATTTCTTTTTCTGATATGGGGTTATTAAGAAATTTCACTTCCTTCTCTGTTAGCCTGGGCAGTTTATGTTTTTGTAGATATTCATCCATATCTCTAAGGTTGTCAAATTTATGGGCATACAGTTGGGCCAAATAATTCCTAATTATTGTTTTGATTTCCTCTTCATTAGAGGTGACCTCACCCTTTTCATTTTTGATACTGGCAATTTGATTTTCTTCTTTTTTTAATCAAATTGGCCAAAGGTTTATCAATTTTATTGTTTTTTTTTCATAAAACCAGCTCTTTGTTTTATTTATTAATTCAATAGTTTTCTTGGTTTCAATTTTATTAATATCTCCTTTGATTTTAAGTATTTCTAATTTGGTATTTAATTGGGGGTTTTCAATTTGCTCTTTTGCTAGCTTTTTCAGCTGTACGCCCAGATCATTGATTTCCTTTTTCCCTATTTTATTCATGTAGGCATTTAGGGATATAAAACTTCCCCTAAGAACTACTTTTGCTGCATCCCATAAGTTTTGGTATGTTGTTTCATTATTGTCATTCTCCTGAATGAAGTTATTAATTGTTTCTCTGATTTGTTCTTTGGCCCACTCATTCTTTAGAATTAAATTATTTAGTTTCCAATTAGTTTTTAGCTTATTTTTCCATGGTACTTTATTAAAAATGATTCTTATTGCATCATGATCTGAAAAGGATGCATTGACTACTTCTGCTTTTCTGCACTGGATTGTGAGGTTTTTAAGCCCTAGTACATGGTCAATTTTTGAGTATGTGCCATGTACTTTTGAGAAGAAAGTATATTCCTTTTTATCCCCATTCAGTTTTCTCCAGAGGTCTATCATATGTGCCTTTTCTAAAATTCTGTTTACCTCCTTAACTTTTTTCTTATTTATTTTGAGGTTAGATTTATCAAGTTCAGAAAGGGGGAGGTTGAAGTCTCCCAACATTATAGTTTTGCTGTCTATTTCTTCCTGTAACTCCCTTAACCTCTCCTTTAAGAATTTGTATGCCGCAGCACTTGGTGCATATATGTTAAGCAATGATATTGCTTCATTGTTTATGGTGCCTTTTAGCAGGATATAATGTCCTTCCTTATCTCTTTTAATTAAATCTATCTTTACTTTTGCTTCGTCTGAGATTAGGATTGCTACACCTGCTTTTTTTACTTTAGCTGAGGCGAAATATATTTTACTCCAGTCTTTTACCTTTACCCTATGTGTATCCCCCTGTTTCAAATGCGTTTCTTGTAAACAGCATATTGTAGGATTATGATTTTTAATCCATTCTGCTACCTGCTTCTGTTTTGTGAGAGTGTTCATCCCCTGCACGTTCAGGGTTATGATTTCTATCTGTGTCTTTTTCTCCATTCTAATTCCCCCTGTTTATGCTTTTATTTCTCCCTTTCCCCTTCTCCTCCTCAACAAAGTTTTGCTTTTGACCGCCGCTTTCCTCAGTTAACCTTCCCTCTTTATTCCCCTCCCTTATCTTACTGTAACCCACTTGCTACTTCACCTCTCCCTTCTGACCACCCCCCTCCCTTTTTCGCCCCTTACCCTCCCACTTCCTGTAGGACAAGTTAGATTTCTAAACTTATCAGAGTATGTTATTCTCTTCTTGAACTAGATCAGATGACAGTAAAGCTCAAATACTGCTCTTCTCCCTCCCTTCTTTCCCTCTACTATAATGTTTTTGTGCCACTTCATTTGGTGTAATTTACCCTTTTCTACTACCTCCTTACCGCTCTCCTCATAGCCCTCCCTTTATATCTCTTACTTATATTTTATATCTTTACATCAGTTAATTTATACAGGCATTCACAACCTATGTATATCCCTTTCATTTATCATAATAGCTGTACCATTCACAAGAATGACTTATATATGTATGTATGTATGTTTAATATATATATATATACATATATATGTATATGTGTATATATATATATATATATATATATATATATATATATATATATATATGTAAAACATACATAAGATGATATAATCCCACATGAAGATGTAAACAACCTGCCCTTATTGGTTAATAAGGTTTGTGGGGTTTTTCCCCCTGGTTACCTTTTTATGTCTCTCTTGAGTTTTGTATTTGGAGATCAAATTTTCCATTGAGTTCTGGCCTTTTCATCAGGAAGGCCTGGAATTCCCCTATTTCATTGAATATCCATCGCCTTGCCTGGAAAATTATGCTTAGTTTTGCTGGGTAGTTGATCCTTGGTTGTGGTCTCAGCTCCTTTGCCCTTCGGAATATCATATTCCAATTTCTCCTGTCTTTTATTGTGGAAGCTGAGAGATCCTGCGTGATCCTGACTGTAGTTCCACGATATTTGAATTGCTTCTTTTTGGCTGCTTGCAGTATTTTCTCCTTGAGTTTATAACTCTGAAATTTGGCTATAATATTTCTTGGTGTTTTCAGTTTGGGATCTCTTTCAGGGGTGATCGGTGAATTCTTTCAATGACTATTTTGCCCTCTGGTTCTAGGACCTCTGGGCAGTTGTCTTTGATAATTTCTTCAAAGATACTGTCAAGGCTCTTTTTTTCATCGTGGATTTCTGGTAGACCAATAACTCTCAAATTGTCTCTCCTGGATCTATTTTCCAGGTCAGTTGTTTTGCCAATCAGATATTTCACATTTTTTTTCTATTTTTTCATTCTTTACGTTTTGTTTTATTACTTCTTGGTGCCTCATAGATTCATTAGCTTCCACTTGCTCAAGTCTAATTTTTAATGAGTTAATGTTTATATTTTGCTTTTGAGTCTCCTTTTCCAATTGGTTGATTTTGCCTCTCAGGGTGTGATTTTCTCTCTCTAGATTCTGAATCTCCGTAGCCATTTCACCAGTCTTATTCTTTGGGGACTTTTCCATTTTTTCCAAGTTTTCTTTTACCTCCCTAATTTGGTTTTTAAAATCCTCCTTTAGCTCTTCCAGCAGTGCTTTTTGGGCTGGGGACCAGTTGATGTTACCATTTGAGGTATCTGATGTATCTGCAATATCATTACTTCCCTCTTCCATATTTGTATTTTGATCCTGCCTGTCTCCATAAAAAGAATCTATTGTCCTCGGTTTTTTTGTGTTCTTCTTCATGCTGGTTTGCCTTTTGCTGGCTTTACAACGAATTTCTATCTGTGGGCCTCAGGGCTTTCTGTCCCAGCTTTCTTATTCTGGGGGTTGGGAGTCTAGAATTATAACCTTCAGTTTCCTGAGGTGTGGGGGAGAGGTCTGGCTCCCTGGTGTCTCACTCCCTGTGGGTGCTCTCCAGCACTTGCTTTTCAGCAATGGTCTCAGCTGTTTGTTGTTTGAGCTGATGTCTGGCACTTCCCCTGGGGGAGCAAGGTTACGTCTGGGCTCCTGGTATTGACCCCTGCCAGCTCTGCCCCTCTGGGACTAATGAACTTCTACTATTTAACCACTGAAGCCCCACTTCTTTCTCCTCTATTCCAGCGTTCTTTTTTTCCCCCTGAGGGATTCTCTGGGTGGGGAGGGGAGGGATTAGAATTGTTTACCTGGCCATTAAGTCCCGGAAGTTCAAGAAGTCGCGATTCATACGTGTGGGCTGCAAACTTCTGGAGAAGATATTTCACGACCAGTGGTGTTGCGCTGCCTCTCGTCGCTTCCACAGATTGCCATCCTGTGTTGGGAGTCCTGGGGATCTCCGCGGGTTTCAGGCGCCCAGCTTTCTCCCAGCCCATCTCCCATGTGGATTTCCCGGCCAGCCGCTTCTGCCTTGGTCTGGAGCAGCTCCGCACCGAGCAGCCTCCGAGCCTACAGGTTCGTGCCTCTGGCCTTTCAGACTTTCCCGGCTCGGAAATTTGCCCCACGCAGACTGCTTGCAGCTTCTGACTCTCTCAGATCTGCTCAAATTCACTTTTTTATAGGAATCTGACAGACCTTGTGAGAGAGCTCCGGTAAGACGCTGCCTTCATGAGGCCATCTTGGCTCCGCCCCCCACATTCCCAGGGGTGAGGATTTGAGAAGGGATGGTATTGGCATATTGTTTTCAACTAGTGTAGTGAGAGTGGATGATAAAGATTGGGGAGCCCATACAATGAGAATTAAATTGAATGGCATGTTCCATTAATGGGATACTTACAAAATAAATCCACCTTAGAGATCTAATTTTAATTTGACGTATGGATCATCTAGTGCAAGCCCCTATGAGGTGTCTTTCCCTGGTATCCTTTGGTCCTTGATCTTAGAGTTGGAAGAAACTTTAGAATTCACCTAATCTAACCCACCTAATCACTTTTTGTAGCTGCTTATCCAGCCTTTGTTTGAGGACACCGGAAAGTTATTTGTTACACTGATCCAGCATACTTGATTAGAACCAAAAAGATTAAGATTCTAAGCCCAACTCCACCATTTATTACCTGTGTGGCCTTGCACAAATAATTTAACCTCCACAGTCCTAAATTTCCTTAATTTAGAGCCAGCTTAGTAATGCAGTAAATAGAATGCTGCACTTGGAATCAAGAAGAACTGAGTTCAAATTCAGCCTGAGACACTTACTACCTGTATGACCTTGGGCAAGTCACTTCACCTCTGCTTGCTTCAATTTCCTCAACTGTAAAATGGGAGTAATAATAGCACCTACTTCCAGGAATTTTTATGAACATCAAATGAGATAATATTTATAAATTTAGCATAATTGTTAGCATATAGGAAGTGCTTAATAAAATGCTTATTCCTCCTATCTGTAAAATGAGGAATTGGTCCAGATTACCTCCGGGGTTCTTTATAGTTCTTAGTATATGATCCCATTTACAAAAGATATGAGATTCAATTTAAAATAAGTTCCAAAATACAAATTCATAGCAGTGAAACCATTGTAGAACAAAAACAAAAGCAAAAATAAAACAAGATAAGAATCAGGTTCTGTTCCCTGCTTAATTATCATCTAAATATGGCTTACTTCTTTACAGGCACACTGGATTAACGAAAAAAACATATTTTCAGAAAAAAATGTTGTGATTGAGAAGAATTTGAGGGAAAAATTAAGGATGTATTTGTGGAAAGGTGAAAATATTCTGATTATATGAATAACAAGTATGTGCCATTATATTTCCTATGTGGTATTAATATCACAGTATCATCTCTGTAGGGCTCAGTATTCCTCAAATCTTTAGTCTGGTTCAAACCCAATATTTTTCATATGAGGAAACAGACACATTTGCCCCAATTCCAAAGCATAAGTGCCTACTTATCCACGGTCACACATGTAGTGTTAGAATTGGACTCAGGTACTCTGTTTTGAAATACAATTAATAGTATAGAATATAGGAATATCTCATTTTTGGATTTTTTTTCTGTATGTATGTATGTCTGTATATTTTCAGGGAAGATTATTTTAAGTGTTGCTGTATAGAAAAAAAGCAGTCAGGGACCAAGTAAAATCACACACACACACACACACACACACACACACACACACACCAAAAAAGTCAGTTAAGCTTTTTATGGAAAAGTAAAAGGTCAGCAAAATAAAAGAAAGATGGGGGCGGGGAGGCAAAGTGTGCTAATGATATCCAAAGGGGCTTCAAAAGAATAAGTAAGGATCTTATAAAGATATCAGAGAGAAAAAATACTACTAATTAATGAGCAGAAGGTAATGAAATCCACAAAGACTTCAAATGACTGAGATTTTGACCTGCTTTTAAAAATTATCTTTATCAAAAAATCATCTTAGTTCTCTTTCCACCTTTCTCAACAACAACAGCAACAGCAATAAACTCTATATTAAAGACAAATAAAGTTTGAATGGGCAGCATATAAAGAAGACTTTGTAAAATACAATGAGGGATTAAGGGTATCCTGAATTGATTTGACTGTTGCGGATTCTAGGAGATTTCCAAAATGATTAGCAGATTTGTACTGTATTTTTCAGACCTAATGACCACACTCACTAGAACTAGTGATTTTGCTAACTCAATTAAGAAAATAACTTTGTCAATTTTCACCTGCAGTGTGAAAGGTAAAAATAGAAAATCTCACAGAAAACAATAATGTCAGAGAAAGAAACAAAGGAATGAATGAATGAATGAATGAAGGAAGGAAGGAAAGAAGGGAAAAGTAGGAAAGAAGGAAGGGCTGCAGTGAGGAAGAATGGGAGAGAGGGAGTGAGGAAGGAAGAGAATGAGAGAGAAAGAGGAAGGAAGGGAGAGAGGAAAGGAGGAAGGGTAGAATAAATAAGGGAAAGGAAGAGAAGAAGTGAGACAGGGAGGAAAAGTGGGAAGAATGAAGGGAAGAAAGGCAGGAGGAAGGAAAGGTGGAAAAGAGAGAGGGAGGAAGAGAAGAATAGATGGATGGAAGGAGGAAGGAAGACAGGAAGAAGAAAGGGAAGGATGAAGGCAGGAGGGGAGGGAGAAAAGGAAGAAGGAATAGAGGGGAAAAGGAAGAGAAAAAAGGAGGAAGGAAAGAAAGGATGGAGAGAGGGAGAAAGGAAAGAAGGAGGGAAGCAGAGAGGGAAGGAAGGAAGGAAGGAAGGAAGGAAGGAAGGAAGGAAGGAAGGAAGGAAGGATGAAGGTACTATCATTAGGTAAAATAAAGGAACAAATCTTTAGATAAATATTAGAAGACATCTACAGGATAAATGAATTATGAAAAGCAAGCAGTCGAGTTTTACAAAGAACAAATCATGCCAGGCAAATTTAATTGCTTTTTTCCCCCTTTTTGGATAGAGTCATGAGATTAATAGATGAAAGCAGTAGTAGATGTAGCATATCTTGTAGCACTGGATACCATGGCTTATGAAATTTTACTCAAAGAATTAGTTTAAATTAGCTCAGATATGAACAGTCTTACACAGATGAAAAATTGGTTGAAGTACCACATGAAAGGGCTAATGATAAATGACTTTTTTCTGTTTGGGAGGAGGTTTCTAGATGGGTGCTGCCAGGGTTAGTGTTAGGTCCAGTTCTTCTAAACATCTTCATTAATGATCTGAAAGGGGAAGTAAACAGCATGCTAATTAAAGTCACAGATGGCATTAAGATGGGAAATGTTGCAAACATCAGTAGGGCTTGAGAAGCAATAATGAGCCCTAAAGAGGTTTGAAATTGGTCAAAACTCAACTTTAATTCAAATCTAACTTGGAAAAAAATGCAGCTGGGGGAAAATACTGAACCTCACAAAATACCAGGCAGAAATAGACCTGGAAACGATAATACTAATAAATATGAACCAAAAAAATCTAGATTTATTTGTGACACAACTAGGTGAAATGTTTTGAGGAGGTTTTATAGTACACTTCCATCTCAGAGCAAGGAACTAAGATCCAGTGTGTGACTTTAGCAAGATCTACAGGGCATATTAAATTTTGTACCACTGATCTTGTTATGGGAAACATGTTAACAAATTATGGAAGATTCAAAGAAGAAAAAAACAGAAGTGTTATGTTTTTAAAGAGCTATATGTATTAGATTAAGTAGAACATTAAGAAGTAGTTGAAGAAAGGAGGAGATGGTAGATGAGGAGCTAATGTCCTTTATTAACAGTTGGACAATAAATAAGTAGTCACATAATAACTGGAAGTTATCTATAATGCAGACTAATGATCATGGAAATCCTCAAATAGAGAGAAGAATTAGCCAAAACACCAAGAAATATTGACAAGAAAATCAATCAAAATGAAGAAAAATATTTTAAGAACTAAAATGATGTGAAGTGATAAGAACATTTCTAAAAAGTTTCAATATAAGCTAGACAAATTATGAAAATATTTAGAAAAAATGAATGATAACGGGAGGAGGAGAGCCAAGGTGGTGGCGAAAAGGCAGCAACTCACCTGAACTCTCTCTCAAAGCCCTCTGAATACCTTTAAATAATGCCATGACATAATTCCTGGAGCAGCAGAACCCACAAAAGAATGAGGTAAAATAATTTACCAGCCAAAGACAACTTAGAACATTGGCAGGAAAGGTCTGTTGCACTGGAGTGAAAATGAAGTACAGTCCAGCACAGGTTGAGTCAGCACAGACTGAGTGAGCCCCAGCAAACCAGGAGTAGGCCTTGTGACTGACTGAATCTTCAGTGGCAGTAGCTACTTCCTGAGCTCTCAGTCAATGAATGGAAAGGGTGTTGAAGAACTGATCTCAAGGAGATTACAGGGGTCTCTTTGCTGGCACTGGGGGATGTACGCTATTGCTTTGATGATAATCAGATCTGGATCACAGTCCTAGGTGGCAATCCCAGGGCAAGACAGGAAAACTTGCAGGTGGCAGTGGATCAGAGACCCTCATCACAATTCCAGGGCAGAAAATAATGCTTATGGTCATTCACAGATAAAAGAACAGACTAGGAGAGTAGCAAACACACATCTCCTTAAATCACACCACGTTGGAAGAATTGAAAATGTAGTTTCTCAGAAGTATCCCTGAAAACAGCAGCACAAAATCCCTGAAGTTTGGGACAATGCACCCACCATCGTGTAAGCAGAGCCCCACTTTAGGAAAGGGTTAAAAGTCAAGAAATAGATGAAAAAATGAGCAAAAAACAGAAAAAATTCTGATCGCAGAAAGTCACTATGGTGAGAAGGAAGAGCTAAACTCACTCTCAAAAATAAGAATGTCAAAGCTCCAATATCTAAAACCTCCAAGAAAAATATGAATTGGTCTCAGGGCATGGAAAGACTTAAAAAGAATTTTGAAAATCAAGTAAGAGAGGTAGAGGAAAAATTGGGAAGAGAAATGAGATTGATGTAGGAAAATTATGAAAAAATTCAGCATCTTGGTAAAGGAGACACACAAAAAATAAGAAAGAAAATAACACCATAAAAAAATGGAATAGGCCAAATAGTAAAAGAAGTACAAAAAGGCAATGAGGAGAAGAATGCCCTGAAAAGCAGAATCAGCCATTGGAAAAAGAAGCAAGAAATTCACTACGGAAAAAAAAGTCTCCTTAAAAAGTGGAATTGGCTAAATGTAACAGGAGGTACAATCATATACCAAAATAAAGTCAAAATGGGTTGACAATTTAGATATAAAGGCTGATACTATAAGCAATATGGGAGAGTAAGGGATAGTTTTCCTGTCAGATTTATGGAGAAGGGAAGAATTTATTACCAAATAAGAGATAGACAGCATTATGAAATGCAAAATGATTACATAAATTGAAAAGTTTTTGTACAAACAAAGCCAATGCAACCAAGATTAGGAGGGAAGCAGAAAATTGGGAAAGAATTTTTACAACCAGTGTCTCTGAAAAAAGGCCTCATTTCTAAAATATACAGAAAACTGAGTAAAATTTATAAGAATACAAGTCATTCCCCAATTGAGAAATGGTAAAAGGATATGAACAGGCAGTTTTCAGAGGAAGAAATTAAAGATATCTATAGTCATATGAAAAAATGATCTAAATCGCTATTGATCAGAGAAATGGAGATCAAAATCAGTGTTAGGTACCACAGTTGTCAGATTGGTTAATATGACAAGACAGAAAAGTTATAAATTCTGGAGAATATGTGGGAAAATTGGAACACTAATGCATTTTTGATGGAGTTGTGAACTGATCCAACCACTGGGGAGGGCAAGTTGCAACTATACACAAAGGGCTATAAAAAAGTGCATAGTCTTTGACCTAACAATCCCACTTCTAGGGCTGTATCCCAGAGATCATACAAATTGGAAAAGACCCATATGTACCACAATATTTATAGCAGCTCTTTTTGTGGTGGCAAAGAACTGGAAATCAAGGGGATGCCCATCAATTGGTGAATGGCTGAACAAGTTGTGCTATATGAATGCAATGGAATGCTATCATGCTATAAGAAATGAGGAGCAGACAGACTTCATAATAACCTGGAAAGACTTATATAAAATGATGCTGAGTGAGGCGAGCAGAACAGGAGAACATTGTGTGCAATTACAGACACATTGTGAGATGAATAACTTTGATAGATTGGGCTCTTCTTATCAATGCAAGTAAGACAAGTCCAGAAGACTCACAATGGAAAAAGCTATCCACATACAAGAAAAGAATTAGGTAGTCTGAATGCAGATTGAAGCAAACTGTTTGTGCTCTCTCTCTCTCTCTCTCTCTCTCTCTCTCTCTCTCTCTCTCTCATTTTGTTTCTTCTTTCTCATGGTTCATTACATTGGTGATAATTCTTCTTTATAACATGACTGCAACAACAATATTGCTAGCAGCTGCTGTGGGGACATAAGACCAATAACACCAGCACACAGAAGGGCTGCTACCACAAGTCCTTTGATCTGCTTTTCTAAGGAAAGCGACTTTAAGGGGTTTACAATCTCACTTTAATCAAACATACATATATCATTCATTTAGTTCACGGAGAAAAGTCAGCACTCTGAACTTCAGAAAAATACAAACAGAAATTACAAACAGAGAAAATATAAACAGAACAAATAATACAAATCAACAGACTGGCTTCTAGCTGTCTGACCAAAGCTATACACACATAATTACCAGAGAGAGAAGCACCAACATCTGGGTTTGCAAAGCTGGGATTGGGGGAGGCTCCTAAATGGCTACCCAGAGTCTCCACAGCAACACTCCTCCAGTGAATGAATCCCAAACAAAATGCTAACCTCAGAGTATAAATACCCTTCTTCAGGGTCTGAAGGCTTCACACCTCTCCAGGGCTCCACACCTTTCTAGGACTCTACACTTTTCCAGGGCTTCACACCTCTCCTGACCTAATTAACAAAAGGGTGTGGGCCTTCTTAGAAAGAAAGGCAAGGATCAATCAAAGGCAGGTGGTTGCCTTAGTGCTAAGAAGCACTCCAAAAGAAAAAAAGTGGTCAAAAGTCCCACTTTGCTTACCCTTACAATGACTAATGTGAAAATATGTTTAATGTGAAGGAATATGTGGAACCTATATTGGATTGCATGCCTTTTTCAGTTGGGGGGAGTATAATAGTAATTAAGGTGGGACTTTTTGCTGTTGACCTTTAATGATTCTCACCTTTGTTTGAATGGGGGAGTTCACGTGGGATGTTTTTGTATTTGCCAGCACTGAGACAATCGGGGGTCATTGATTTCTATCTGATGCAATATTGGGGGTGGGGAAATTTTCCATGCCCAGCCTGGGTGAGGTCTGGGCCCTCGGGGCCCTGAACAGGATATATAAGCATAGAGGTTAGCATTCTCTCTTGGAGCTCTGAGCCACAGCAGGAGTGGCTCATGACTCTGGATCAGCAGTTGTAATGAGCTCCCCGGCTAAACACTCAGATGTTGATAACTATGAATTGTATTTAGTCTGTAATTCAGGGTGCTGTTTTTTTTCCCCTGAACTCAGTAAATGATATTTATGCTGGATTAAAGTGAGATTGTTAACCCCTTAACGTTGATTTCCTTAGTAAAGCAGATGAAAAGGACCTGGGCTTACAGCGTTCTGTGAGCTCGTTGTTGTTGGCTTTACACCCCCACAGCAACTGCTAGCTGGATTGTTCATACAGGAAGGTCGGAGGAGAGGAAAGAGAGAGAAAATTTGGAACCCAAAACTTGTGGAACTGAATGTTTCAAACTAAAAATAAATTCATTTATTTATTTATTTATTTATCTATTCATCTATTTATTCATTCATTTATTTATTTATTTATTTGTTTGTTTGTTTGTTTATTTATTTATTTATTTATTTTGCATCCTTACTTACTTTAGATATGTACAAGTTAAATCACACAGCATGAGATGGAAATTGGGCAGGAAAGAAAAGATGGAGAGTTATGATGAATGAGGAGATTAGGCTTGATATGGCCTTCCTGCTTCCTTCAATCCCATCTCCCTGTGCATAATAATGTGCTCAGTGCAGCCCACAGCTCCCTCAGAGCAAACACAGAACTATGCCAAACTTCCCCTCATCCTTATTCAGGGCTTAGGACACAGATGTAAGCCAGCTTCTGCCTCTGTCTCTACCAAGCCCAGGGCTCCCACCAGCAGCTTCTTGATAGGCATTGGAGGTGAATATGAGTGCATCAATTTATCCAGGCGATGATGATAAATGAGGCCTTCGGAGTTCAGGTAAAAAGTAGAAAGGCATCATACATCTGGTAAAGCTCTTCCTTATATCAGCAGTAGAACCACAAGAAGAGGAGTTGGGTAGGTAAACCCACAAGCCATCAATGTGCCTGTGGCATCCAGTCTTCAGTGTGTTGGTTCAGGACCTCTAGCTGCAGCTGAGCAAAATAATTTCAGGCCAAGAGTTGGCAGAGGTTCAGTGATAGAATGTACCACATGTGGCCTTTGGTTCAAATGTTCAGGATCTCATTGATGAATTTCACATCAGATTAGTAGAGGTTGTAATCATGGGAGCGAAAAAAAACAGTTTGGAAAACTCCTGCCTTAGTTTCTCATGCATGACAGCTAGATGTTCCTCCATGCTGGGGTTCCCTGATGGAGTGGCAGGAGTGGGGTGAGGATTTCCAGGTGCCTGGAATGGGATAAGAGCCCCATGGAGGGGGCAAGGCAATTCTTCAAAGAGGCTTCTAAGTCCGTCTAGGCAGTCCCCATACAGTCCTGGCCCTGGTCCATCCTCCCCCTTCCCAGAAGGAAGACTCACCCAGGGTGATATGAAGAACTGGGCTGGCTGAAGCAGCTGTTGGGGAACTCGGGGAAAGGGAGTGAGAGAGGAGGGAGCTAGAGATATGGCCACACTGAGGCAGGAGTGACCATTGGTGAGGTAAGCCACAACTGTAGGAATGGTGGGGTCTGAGGAGGTTTTTGGTCCTGAAGCCTGGCCTTGTAGATGCAAAGTCTAGGGGCCAGTCCTTGGGTTCGCTGGTACAAGATTTTAAGGAGTGAAGAGGGTGTCTTCTGAATTTGGCATCCAGTATCCTCTGCACAGGAGTGAGCTCACCCCAAAGCCATCTTTGTGAAAGGGGAAAATAAATAAATTTAAAAGAAAAAGAGAAAAGGAGGCACAAAAGGTTACTGAAAAAATAATTCTTTAAAAATTAGAAAGGAGAAAGCCGGCCGGGAAATCCATGTGGGAGACAGGCTGGAAGAAAGCTGGGCTCCCAAAACTGGCGGAGATCCCCAGGCCTCCCAACACAGGACGGCAGTCTGTGGAAGTGACGAGAGGCAGCGCAATGCCGCCAAACACTGACTCCTGAGGCTTGCAGCCCAAAGTCATGAAACGCGGCTTCCTGAACTTCCGGGAGACATAATGGACAAGTAAACGGCTCTAATCCCTCTCCCCCTCACCCAGAGAATTCCTTGGGGGAGAAAAAAAGAACGCTGGAATAGAGGAGAAAGAAGTGGGGCTTCAGTGGTTAAATAGTAGAAGTTCATTAGTCCCAGAGGGGCAGAGCTGGCAGGGGTCAATACCAGGAGCCCAGACGTAACCTTGCTCCCCCAGGAGAAGTGCCAGACATCAGCTCAAACAACAAGCAGCTGAGACCATTGCTGAAGAGCAACAGTGCTGGAGAGCACCCATAGGGAGTGAGACATCAGGGAGCCAGACCCCTCCCCCACACCTCAGGAAACTGAAGGCTATAGTTCTGGACTCACAATCCCCAGAATAAGACAGCTGGGACAGAGAGCCCTGAGCCCCAAAGGCAGAAATTTGTTGTAAAACCAGGAAAAGGCAAACCAATATGAAGAAGAACACAAAAAAAAACACCCAGGACCATAGATTCTTTTTATGGAGACAGGCAGGATCAAAATACAAATATGGAAAAGGACAGCAATGACACTGTTGATACATCTGATGCCTCGAAAGGTTATGTGAACTGGTCTCCAGTCCAAAAAGCACTGCTGGAAGAGCTAAAAGAGGATTTTAAAAACCAAATTAGGGAGGCAAAAGAAAACATGGAAAAAATGGTAAAGTCCCTAAAGAATAAGATTGGTGAAATGGCCATGGAGATTCAGAATCTAAATAGAGAAAATGACACCCTGAGAGGCAAAATCAACCAACTGGAAAAGGAGACTCAAAAGCTAAAAGAATAACACTAACTCATTAAAAATTAGACTTGAGCAAGTGGAAGCTAATGAATCTATGAGGAACCAAGAAGGAGTAAAACAAAATGTAACGAATGAAAAAATAGAGAAAAATGTAAAATATCTGATTGGGAAAACAACTGACCTGGAAAATAGATCCAGGAGAGACAATTTAAGAGTTATTGGTCTACCGGAAATCCACGATGAAAAAAAGAGCCGTGACAGTATCTCCGAAGAAATTATCAAAGACAACTGCCCAGAGGTCCTAGAACCAGAGGGCAAAATAGTCATTGAAAGAATTCACCGATCACCCCCTGAAAGAGATCCCAAACTGAAAACACCAAGAAATATCATAGCCAAATTTCAGAACTATAAACTCAAGGAGAAAATACTGCAAGCAGCCAAAAAGAAGCAATTCAAATATCGTGGAACTACAGTCAGGATCACGCAGGATCTCTCAGCTTCCACAATAAAAGACAGGAGAAATTGGAATATGAGCTTCCAAAGGGCAAAGGAGCTGGGACTACAACCAAGGATCAAGTAACCAGCAAAACTAAGCATAATTTTTCAGGCAAGGAGATGGACATTCAATGAAATAAGGGAATTCCAGCCCTTCCTGATGAAAAGGCCAGAACTCAATGGAAAATTTGATCTCCAAATACAAAACTCAAGAGAGGCATAAAAAGGTAACGAGGGGGGAAAACCCCCATAAACCTTATTAACCAATAAGGGTAGGTTGTTTGCATCTTCATGTGGGATTATATCATCTTATGTATGTTTTATATATATATATATATATATATATATATATATATATACACACTTATATGTCAGTCTTGAGAATGGTACAGTTATTATGACAATTGAAAGGGATACATATAGATTGTGAATGCCTATATAAATTAACTGATGTAAAGAAACATAAGTAAGAGATGTAAAGGGAGGGCTATGGGAGAAGAGGTAAGGAGGCAGTAGAAAAGGGTAAATTAAACGAAATGAAGAGGCACAAAAACATATTATATTAGAGGGAAAGAATGGAGGGAGAAGAGCAGTACTTGAGCTTCCTTGTCATCTGATCTGGCTCAAGAAGGGAATAACATACCCTGATAAGTTTAGAAATCTAACTTGATCTATGGGAAGTAGGAGGGGAAGGGGGGGAAAGGAAGGGGGGTGGTCAGAAGGGAGGGGAGAATTAGCAAGTGGGAAACAGTAAGATAAAGGAGGGGAATAAAGAGGGAGGGTAAACTGAGGAAGGTGGTGGTCAAAAGCAAAACTATATTGAGGAGGAGAAGGGGAAAGGGAGCATAAAAGAATAAATAAGGGGAAATAGGATGGAGAAAAAGACACAGATAGAAATCACAACTCTGAACGTGAAGGGGATGAACTCTCTCTTAAAACAGAAGTGGATAGCAGAATGGATTAAAAACCATAATCCTACCATATGCTGTTTACAAGAAACACATTTGAAACAGGGGGATACACACAGGGTAAAGGTAAAAGGCTGGAGTAAAATATATTTCGCCTCAGCTAAAGTAAAAAAAGCAGGTGCAGCAATCCTAATCTCAGACAAAGCAAAAGTAAAGATAGATTTAATTAAAAGAGATAAGGAAGGACATTATATCCTACTAAAAGGCACCATAAACAATGAAGCAATATCATTGTTTAACATCTATGCACCAAGTGGTAAGGCATACAAATTCTTAGAGGAGAGGTTAAGGGAGTTACAGGAAGAAATAGACAGCAAAACTATAATGTTGGGAGACTTCAAACTCCCCCTTTGGGAACTTGGTAAATCTAACCTCAAAATAAATAAGAAAAAAGTTAAGGAAGTAAACAGAACTTTAGAAAAGGCAGATATGATAGACCTCTGGAGAAAACTGAATGGGGATAAAAAGGAATATACTTTTTTCTCAGCGGTGCATGGCACATACTCAAAAATTGACCATGTACTAGGGCATAAAAATCTCGCAATCCAGTGCAGAAAGGCAGATATAGTCAAAGCACACTTTTCAGATCATGATGCAATAAGAATTATTTGTAACAAAGAACCATGGAAAAATAAGCTAAAAATTAATTGGAAACTAAATAATCTAATTCTAAAGAATGAGTGGGTCAAAGAACAAATAAGAGAAATAATTAATAATTTCATTCAAGAGAATGTCAATAATGAAACAACATACCAAAAGTTATGGGATGCAGCTAAAGCAGTTCTTAGGGGAAGTTTTATATCCCTAAATGCTTACGTGAATAAAATAGGGAAAACGGAGATCAATGATCTGGGCATACAGATGAAAAAGCTAGAAAAAGAGCAAATTGAAAATCCCCAATTAAATACTAAATTAGAAATACTGAAAATCAAAGGAGAGATTAATATTATTGAAGCCAAGAAAACTATTGAATTAATAAATAAAACAAAGAGCTGGCTTTATGAAAAAAACCAATAAAATTGACAAACCTTTGGTCAATTTGATTAAAAAAAAGAAAGAAGAAAATCAAATTACCAGTATCAAAAATGAAAAGTGTGAGGTCACCTCTAATGAAGAGGAAATCAAAACAATAATAAGGAATTATTTTTCCCAATTGTATGCCCATAAATTTGACAACCTTAGAGATATGGATGAATATCTACAAAAACATAAACTGCCCAGGTTAACAGAAAAGGAAGTAAATTTTCTAAATAACCCCATCTCAGAAAAAGAAATTGAGCATGCCATCAATGAACTCCCTAGGAAAAAATTTCCAGGGCCATATGGTTTTACATGTGAGTTTTATCAAACATTAAAAGAACAACTAAATCCAATATCTTGCAGACTATTTGGGAAAATAGGTGAAGAAGGAGTCCTACCAAATTCTTTTTATGACACAAATATGGTACTAATACCCAAACCAGGTAGAGTCAAAACAGAGAAAGAAAATTATAGACCAATTTCTCTAATGAATATTGATGCAAAAATTTTAAATAAAATATTAGCAAAAAGATTGCAGCAACTCATCATGAGAATAATACACTATGAACAGGTAGGATTTATTCCAGGAATGCAAGGCTGGTTCAATATTAGGAAAACTATTAGCATAATTGACCATATCAACAACAAAACTAGCAAAAACCATATGATCATCTCAATAGACGCAGAAAAAAGCCTTTGACAAAGTACAAGACCCATTCCTATCAAAAACACTGGAGAAAGCATAAGAATAAATGGAACCTTCCTTAAAATTATAAATAGCATCTACCTAAAACCATCAACAAGCATTATTTGTAATGGGGATAAACTAGATGCATTCCCAATAAGATCAGGGGTGAAACAAGGATGTCCATTATCACCTCTACTATTCAATTTGGTACTAGAAACGTTAGCTGTAGCAACAAGAGAAGAAAAAGAAATTGAAGGAATTAGAAAAGGAAAAGAAGAAACTAAATTATTACTTAGAGAATCCTAGAGAATCAAGTAAAAAACTACTTGAAATAATAAACAACTTTAGCAAAGTTGCAGGATATAAAATAAACCCACATAAATCCTCAGCATTCCTATACATTACTTACAAAGCCCAACAGCAAGAGATAGAAAGGGAAATTCCACTCAAAGTTACTGTAGACACTATAAAATATTTGAGAGTCTATTTGCTAAGAGAAACCCAGGGCCTATATGAACATAAATATGAAACACTTTTCACGCAAATAAAGGCAGATCTAAATAAATGGAGAAATATCAGTTGCTCATGGTTAGGCCGAGCTAATATAATAAAAATGATAATTTTGCCTAAATTAATCTATCTATTCAGTGCCATACCAATCGAACTACCAAAAAATTATTTTACTGAGCTGGACAAAATTGTAGCAAAATTCATCTGGAAAAACAAGAGGTCTAGAATATCTAGAGTATTAATGAAAAGAAATGCTAGAGAAGGTGGCCTAGCCATACCAGATATTAAACTGTACTACAGAGCAGCAGTCATCAAAACTACCTGGTACTGGCTAAGAAACAGAGGTGTGCATCAGTGGAATAGGATAGGAATACAAGATGGAGAAGTCAACAACTATAGCAATCTACTCTTTGATAAACCCAAAGAGGCCAGCTTCTGGGCTAATAATTCACTATTTCACAAAAACTGTTGGGAAAATTGGAAAATGGTAGGGCAGAAACTGGGCATAGACCAATACCTTACACCATATACCAAAATAAAGTCAAAATGGGTTCATGATTTAGGAGGAAAGGCTGATACTATAAGTAATTTGGGAGCACAAGAATAGTTTACTTATCAGATTTATGGAAAAGAAAAGAATTCATGACCCAACAAGAGTTAGAGAGTATTACAAAATGCAAAATGGATAATTTTGATTATGTCAAATTGAAAGGTTTTTGTACAAAAAAAGCCAATGCAACAAAAATTAGGAGGGAAGCAGAAAATTGGGAGAAAATCTTTACAACTAGTATCTCTGAAAAAGGCCTCATTTCTAAAATACACAGGGAACTGAGCCAAATATATAGGAATACAAGCCATTCCCCAATTGAGAAATGGTCAAAGGATATGAATAGGCAGTTTTCAGAGGAAGAAATTAAAGCTATCTATAGGCAAATGAAAAAATGCTCTAAATCACTACTGATTAAAGTAATGCAAATCAAAACAACTCTTAGATACCACATCTGTCCTGTCAGATTGGCTAAAATAACAAAACAGAAAAATGATAAATGCTGGAGAGGATGTGGAAAAATTGGAACATTGTTACGTTTCTGGTGGAGTTGTGAGCTGATTCAGCCATTTTGGAGAGTAATTTGGAACTATGCCCAAAGGGCCACAGGAATGTTCATACCCTTTGACCCAGCATTACCACTTCTAGGGTTGTATCCCAAAGAAATCACACAAGCGGGAAAAGGACCCATATGTACAAGGATATTTATAGCAGCTCTTTTTGTGGTAGCCAAGAATTGGAAATTAAAGGGATGCCCATCAATTGGGGAATGGCTGAACAAGCTGTGGTATATGAAAGTAATGGAATGCTATTGTGCCATAAGAAATGGGGATGATACGGACTTCGTAACAACCTGGAAAGACCTACACAACATAATGCTGAGTGAGCGGAGCAGAGCCAGGAGAACATTGTACACAATCACAGATACGTGGATTCCGTGAGGACCAACCCTGACAAACTTCACTCTTCTCAGCAACACAAGGTGCAAGGACAACTCCAAAAGACTCACGATGGAGAATGCTATCTACATCCAGAGATAGAACTATGAAGTATGAATGCAGATTGAGGCACACTTCATGCTCGCCTTTTTTCTTCTCTTTTGTTTTTGTTTTTGGGTTTTTTTTTTGGTTCTGTTTCTTCTTTCTCATGATTCATTCCATTGGTCATAATTCTTCTCCACAACTTGACTAGTGTACAAATTAATTCAATGCTAAGTTATATGTGGTAGGTATATGAGATTCCATGCCATCTTGGGGAGGGAGGTGGGAGGAAGGGAAGAAAATCTGGAACTCAAAATTATGTAGAACCTTGTGTTGTAAACTAAAAATAGAAATTAAAAAAAATTAGAAAGGAACAAATGCAAGCTGATGACTTTATGAGAAATCAAGACATTAAAAAATAATAAAACAAAATCAAAGAAAGAAAAACAAGTACAAGACAGTGTAAAATATCTCACTGGAAAAACAAATAACCTGGGAAATAGATTGAGGCGAGATAATTAAAAAATTATTGGACTACCTGAAAGCCATGATAAAAAAAGCCTAGACCTCATCTTTCAAGAAATTATCAAGGAATATTACTCTGATATTCTAGAACCAGAGGGTAAAATAGAAATTGAAAGAATCCACCAATCCTTCTTAAAAAAGATCCCAAAAGGAAAACTCCTAAGAGTATTGTAGCCAAATTCCAGAGTTCCCAGGTGAAGGAGAAAATATTGCAAGCAGCCAGAAAAAAAACAATTCAAGTATTGTGGAGCCACAAGCAGCATAACACAAGATTTAGCAGCTTGTAAATAGAGAATCAGAGGGCTTGAAATATGATATTCTGGAGGGCAAAGGAGCTAGTATTACAACCAAAAATCACCTATGCAGCAAAACTGAATATAATCCATGAGGGGACCACAAAGCCACCATAAAGCTCTGCCACACCAGCACTCCTCCCCCAAGAACCACTAATGAGATCCAAGCAGGGCAAAGCAAAAGAACCTTGCCTCTGAGACAGCAAAGCACTCCTTGCACTCCTGCTCTGATTAACCTCTTGGTTCCCCCCACTGTGTGGGCCAGGGGCTCAGGAAGCAGCTGCTGCTGGAGCTCTGAAAGAAGCCGCCAGGGCTTCCTGCTGCTGCTGCTGAGCTACTTCCACCCTAGGCCTGGGGCTGGACCACACACTTCTCTCACCCAGATCCAGCAGTTTTCCCACTGAGCTGCTCTGTTGTCTTTGGCAGTGGTGGCTTGAGAAGTCTGGTAACTGCCACAGCTCAGTGATACAGGACACTGAGGCCTGCTCCACCCGTTCTACTCCTGGCCTGGTCTGTCCTGGCATGGCCCATGCTGGGCTTCGCTCTCCCAGCACAGTGTGATAGACCCTTCTCAGTGACCATCCAGGCTGTCTCAGGCTGGAGACTTGTTTCCCTCTGTTATTTCTTGGGTTCTGTAGGTCTAGAATTTGTTTAGAGACATTGTTTACAAGTATTTGGAGGGGTTTTGGGGGAGAGCTTAAGCAAGTCCCTGTCTTCAAGCAGCCATCTTGGATACCCCCCTACTTTTCTTTAAAGTAAAATGCCCAATTGAGTGTGCATATTATTCCCTGCTTAGTCCAAATCTGATGAGGGCAAGGTTCACTCATTCCCTCTCAACTCTCCCCCTTCCCCTCCAATGTAAAAACTTTTCCTTGCCTCTTTTATGTGAGATAATTTACCCCATTTTGCCTCTCCCTTTCTCCTTCTCTCAATATATTCCTGGTTTACCTCTTAATTTTATTTTTTAGATATCATCCCTTCATATTCAACTTATCCTGTGTCCCCACCCCCCTCTATATATCTATAGATATATATCTACACACGGATATATATTGATATAGATACACACACACACACACACACACACATATATATGTATATATATGTGTGTGTATATATATATATGTATATGTATGTGTGTGTGTGTGTGTATATATATACATACATATATATGTATATATGTTCCCTCTAGCTACCCTAATACTTAAAAGGTTCTCCTGAGTTACAAATATTACAAATATTATCTTTCGATGTAGAGGTATAAACAGTTCAACTTTAATAAGTCCTTTGTGATTTCTTTTTCCCTTTTACCTTTTCATACTTCTTTTGAGTCTTGTATTTGAAAGTCAAATTTTATACTCAGCTCTGGTGTATTCATCAAGAATGTTTGCAAGTCAATGAAAAATTTCATTGAATGTCCATTTTTTTCCATGAAGGATTATATGCTGGGTATGTGATTGTTGGTTTTAATCATAGCTCCTTTCACCTCTCGAACATAATATTCCAAGCCCTCCAATCCCTTCATATAGAGGCTGCTAGATCTTGTATGATCTTGTTTGTGTTTCCACAATGCTTAAATTGCTTCTTTCTTGCTGCTTGCAATGTTTTCTCTTTTCCTGGGAACTCTGGAATTTGGCTAAAATATTACTAGGAGTTTTCCTTTTGGAATCTCTTTCAGGAGGTGATCGATGTATTCTTTCCATTTCTGTATAACTCTCTGGTTCTCGAATCTCAGGGCAGTTTTCCTTGATAATTTTTTGAAAGGTGATGTCTAAGCTCTTTTTTGATCATGGCTTTCAGGTAGTCCAATAATTTTTAAATTATCTATCCTGGAACTATTTTTCTGGCTAGTGGTTTTCCAATGAAATATTTTACATTGTCTTCTATATTTTCATTCTTTTGGTTCTTTTTTATAATTTCTTGATTTCTCATAAAATCATTAGCTTTCATTTACTCCATTATAATTTTAAAGGAATTATTTTCTTCAGTGAGCTTTCAGACCTCCTTTAGCATTTGGCCAGTTTTGCTTTTCAAGGCATTCTTCTCCTCGTTGGCTTTTTGGACCCCTTTTGCCCTTTGGGTTAGTCTATTTTTGAAAGTGTTATTTTCTTCAGTAATTTTTTGGGTCTGCTTTAGTAAGCTGTTGAGTCATTTTCATTATTTTTTTTGCACCGCTCTCATTTCTCTTCAGTATTTTTCCTCTACTTCTCTTATTTGATTTTCAATATCCTTTTTGAGCTCTTCCTTGGCCTGAGACCAATTCATATTTTTCTTGGCCACTTTGAATGTAGGAGCTTTGACTCTGTTGCCTTCTTCTTGTTGTATGCTTTTATCTTCCTTGTCACCAAAGCAAGATTCTATAGTCTGATTTTTTTATGCTGTTTGCTCATTTTCCCAACCAATTACTTAACTTTTGAGCTCTTTATCAAAGTAGGACTCTAATTCCAGAGTGGAGAGTGCTCTGATCCAAGTTTCAGGGGTTTTGAGCAGCTGTTGTCAGAGATACTTTTAGGCATGGTATGATCAAAGGGGAAGCATTCACTCCTCTCCTGGCCTGTGCGCTGGTCTGTGAGTGACCATAAGTACTCTTTTCTGCCTTGGGACTGTGAGGAGGATTTCCTCTCCCCAGCTGCCACAAGCTCTGTTATGCCAGCACTCTTCTTCAACCCAGGACTGCCACCCAGGACTGCAACCCAGATCCAAGCAAGGCAAAGCAAGAGGATCCTGCCTCAGTGACAGCAAAGACATCCTTGCAGTCCCTCTCTGATCAGCGGCTTGATCCCACTGCTATCTGTGGGCCTGTAGCTCCATAAATAGCCTCTGTAGCTGCTGCCACTGTCCCACCCTGGGGCTGGGGCCATACCATGATCTTCTGTTACCCAAGTCCAGCAGAGTTTCCCCACTGGCCTTCTACTTTGTCTTTGGTGTTTGTGGTTTGAGAAGTCTGGAATCCACCACAGGTGCCAGTGATTCAGTGCCCTGAAACTTGCTCCAGTCAGTCTGCTATGGTGTGGCCTATGCTGGACTATGCTCTGCTCCCAACATGGTATGATAGACCCTTCCTATCAGCCTTCCCAGTTGTCTTGGGCTGAAGATTTGTTTCAACTCTGTCATTTTGTGGGTTCTGTAGTTGTAGAATATGTTTAGAGTAATTTTTATAGGTATTTGGAGGGCTTTGGGAAAGAGCCCAAATAAGTCCCTGATTTTACTCCACTATCTTGGCTCTGCTCCCCTCAAAATACTTGTTGGGTTCTTCCATGGACTGTGACCAATTTGTATTATTCTTGGAGGCTTTTGGTGTAGGATCTTTGACTTTGTTGTCTCCTGGTCGTATGTTGTTGATCTTCTTTGTCACCAAAGTAAGATTCTGTAGTTTGAGGGGTTTTTTTATGCTATTTCCTCATTTTCCCAGGCAACTGCTTGACTTTCTAGCTCTTTGTTAAGGTAGAATTCTGCTTCCAGTGTGGAGACTGTATTGTCCCAAACTTCAGGGGTTTTGTGCAGCTGTTTTCAGAGATGTTCCTAGGGTCCTATAAATTTTAAGTTCTTCAAAGATGGTGTGATCAAAGGAGAGGTGTTTAATCCTTTCATGGCCTGTGCTCTGGTCTTTGAATGACCACAAGCACTCTTTTCTTCCTTGCAACTGTGAGGAGGATTCCCTCTCCATAGTTGCCTCAAACTCTGTGTAACAGTAAGCACCCTGGCATACCCAGGATGGCCTTATATTAGGAAGGCAGAATTTATGATTTCAAAGAGAATCTCATATGTGCCTAAAAGGTCCGGAACCGCAAGATATAAGGAATTCTCTAGGCAGAAGGCAGGAGAACTAAAGCATGTATTTACACTCCACAACAACAAGCCCACAAACCAGCGTCCCCATTTTGATATTTTCATCAAAAGCTTCCAGGCCCAATAAGTCCGCCTTACAAGGGTAATCAGGAGGCCACAGAGAAGCGAGATGGTATAAGGCAAAATCGTATACATGCTTCCCCTCTACGGTAAGAAGATTACCCACTAGCCTCTAGTCAGCTCTGCTACCGGCAGCTCAGCTTCAGCTGTAGGTGTCTCTGGCTCCAACCGTAAAAGGAAAGGAGGATCTTCAAGCTGTCCTCTCCCCTCTTATAGAGTTTTTGACATCATCAAGCGCAGCCTGAATGACCAGGGCTGATTGGTTCTTGACTTGGCCCTTCCCCCTAGCGTAGACCACGTTAACACCCTTCCCCTCAGCCAGCCCCACGACTCATCACACAGGAAGCTCTGGTCCTGCCCCGGAAGAGCAAGCCCCAGCGTCCAGGGAAGCTCAACGAGGCAAGCTGAGTCATTCAAAGAAAACAAAGTCCATTCTGGCCACAGGCCTGCTGGCAGAGGTTCCTAAAGGAAAGGCAACTTTAAGAAAGTCAAAAATGTTACTTTAATCACAGCTAGAAGGCATCACAACTCTTATGATTCAATGCCTAAGTTGCTCAGTACTAAAAGGTGTGAAAGCCTTCTTACAAACAAGTCTCCTAGTAAGCGAAGATCCCCCTAAGCAAGCTCCTCCTTAGGCAAGTTCCTCCCCCAATTGTCTCTATATATCACAGCTGCAAAGGAGTTCAAAGTAGCAAACATAGACCTACTAATGGACAGGAAATATCTTTTTTTTGCAATTTTTAAAATTTAATTTATTTAATATATTTAGTTTTCAGCACTAATTTTTACAAGAGTTTGAATTACAAATTTTTTCCCCATTTCTACCCTCTCCCCCAATCGAAGATGGCATATATTCTGGTTGCCCAGTTCCCCAGTCAGCCTTCCCTCCTGTCACCCCACTCCCCTCCCATCCCCTTTTCCCTTCTTCTCTTGTAGGGCAAGGTACATTTCTACAACCCATTGCCTGTGTATCTTATTTCCTAGTTGCATCCAATAACTTTTTTTTTGTTTTTGAACATCTGTTTTTAAATTTTGAGTTCCAAATTCTCTCCCCTCTTCTCTCCCCACCCACCCTCCCTAAGATGGCAAGCAATTCAACACAGGCCACATGTGTATCATTATGTAAAACCCTTCCACAATACTCATGTTGTGAAAGACTATGTTTTGCTCCTTCCTAACCTATCCCTCTTTATTGAATTTTCTCCCTTGACCCTGTCCATTTTTGAAAGTGTTTGTTTTTGATTACTTCCTCCCCATCTGCCCTCCCTTCTATCATCCCCCATTTTTTATCTTCTTCCTCCCTCATTCCTGTGGGGTAAGATACCGAATTGAGTATGTATGGTATTCCTTCCTCAGGTCAAATCCAATGAGAGCAAGATTTACTCATTCCCCCTCACCTGCCCCCTCTTCCCTTCCTACAGAACCACTTTTTCTCACCACTTTTATGTGAGATAATTTACCCCATTCTATCTCTCCCTTTCTCCCTCTCTCAATATATTCCTCTCTCATCCCTTAATTTGTTTTTATTATTTTAGATATCATTTCTTCATATTCAACTCACCCTGTGCCCTCTGATTATACAAATATATATATATATATACCTACATATATACATACACACAAACACACACACACACATATATACATACATACACACATGTATATATGTATATATATATATATATATATATATATGCATATTCCTCTCAGCTACTCTAATACTGAGGTCTCATGAATCATACACATCATCTTTCCATGTAGAAATGTAAACAAAACAGTTCAGCTTTAGTAAGTCACTTGTGATTTCTCTTTCTTGTTTACCTTTTCATGCTTCTCTTGATTCTTGTGTTTGAAAGTCAAATTTTCTAGTCAGCTCTGGTCTTTTCCCTGAGAAAGCTTGAAAGTCCTCTATTTTATTGAAAATCCATATTTTACCTTGGAGCATGATACTCAGTTTTGTTGGGTAGGTGATTCTTGGTTTTAATCCTAGCTCCATTGACCTCCGGAATATCATATTCCAAGCCCTTTGATCCCTTTATGTAGAAGCTGCTTGATCTTGTATTATCCTGATTATTTTTCCACAATACTCAAGTTGTTTCTTTCTGGCTGCTTGCAGCATTTTCTCCTTGACCTGGGGGCTCTGGAATTTGGTGACAATATTCCTAGGAGTTTTCTTTTTGGGATCTTTTTGAGGAGGTGATGTGTGGATTCTTTCAATTTCTATTTTACCCTTTGGTTCTAGAATATCAGGGCAGTTCTCCTTGATAATTTTGTGAAAGATGATAAAATTAATATATATTAATGCAAATAAAATTATAGCTCTTTTTTTGATCATGGCTTTCAAGTAGTCCAATAATTTCTAAATTATCTCTCCTGGATATATTTTCAAGGTCAGTGGTTTTTCCAATGAGATATTTCACATTGTCTTCCACTTTTTCATACCTTTGGTTCTGTTTTATAATATCTTGATTTCTCATAAAGTCAGTAGCTTCCACTTGCTCCAATCTCATTTTTAAGGTAGTATTTCCTTCAGTGGTCTTTTGGCCCTCCTTTTCCATATGGCTAATTCTGCCTTTCAAGGCATTCTTCTCCTCATTGGCTTTTTGGAGCTCTTTTGCCATTTGAGTTAGTCTATTTTTAAGGTGTTGTTTTCTTCTTTATTTTTTTTCAGTATTTTTTTGGTTCTCCTTTAGGAAGTCATTGACTTGTTTTTTCATGGTTTTGTTGCATCCTTCTCATTTCTCTTCCCAATTTTTCCTCTACTTCTCTAACTTGCTTTTCCAAATCCTTTTTGAGCTCTTCCATGGCCTGAGACCAGTTCATGTTTTTCTTGGAGGCTTTTGCTGTAGGCTCTCTGACTTTGTTGACTTCTTTACGCTGTATGTTTTGGTCTTCTTTATCACCAAAGAAAGATTCCAAAGTCTGAGTCTGAATCTGTGTCTGTTTTCACTGCATGGCCATGTTCCCAGCCAACTTACTTGACTTGAGTTTTTTGTGGAGGTATGACTGCTTGTAGAGTGCAGAGTACTTTGTTCCAAGCTTGAGGGGATGCACTGTTGTTTTCAGAGCTATTTCTATACAACCAGCTCTGCCACACCAGAAGTCCTCCTTCCCCAAGAACCACTAACCTGGCCTGACTCAGTTCTTAAGCAGGCTCTGTACTCCTGCTCTGATCTGCCACTTATGTCCCCCCACCAGGTGGGCCTGTGGCCAGAAGCAACTGCAGCTGTAGTTCTGTAGCTGCACCACCCCCGCTGCCTCCGGGCTGGTGGCAGAACCACAAACTTTCACTCTGTCCCCAGGAGCTTTTCCCACTAACCTACTGTGTTGTCTTTAGTGTTTGTGGGTTGAGAAGTCTGGTAACTGCCATAGCTCACTGATTCAGGGTGCTAGGGCCTGTTCTGCCCGGCTCCTGGTCTAGTTGGTCCTGTTGTCACCCACGTTGTACTCCGCTCCCCTTCTGCTCCCAGCTCTGTGTGAGATAGACCTCACCCAGCGACCATCCAGACTGTCCTGGGCTGGATCCCTGCTTCCTTCTGCTATTTTGTGGGTTCTGCAGTTCTAGAATTTGTTCAGAGCCATTTTTATAGGTTTTTGGAGGGACCTGTTGGGGTCCCTGCTTTCCAGCTGCCATCTTGGCTCTGCCCCCAGGAAATATCTTTCTATTCCATTAACATTATACTCTGGCATGCCAGTTCTCCTCCTTAATCTAGGACCACTACCTAGGACTGTGACCTAGATCCAAGCAGGGTAGCAAAAGCATCCTGCCTCAGTGCCAGCAAAGATATCCCTGCAATCCTCCTCTGATAAGCCACTCAATCCCCACACTGTCCGGGGGCTGAAAGTTCCAGAAGCAGCAGCAGCTGCTGATGCTGCTGTAACCACCACCACCCCAGCCTCTGCTGCCCCAGACTGGAGCTGAACTGTGCTCCTCTCTCATCCAGGTCCCACAGACCTTTCCCACTGACCTTCTACATTGTCTTTGGCATTTGTGGGTTGAGAAGTCTGGAAATCTCCTCAGCTGCCAGTGATTCAGTCCCCTGTGGCCTTGCTTAAACCTCATCTATTCTGAAGCAGCTCACACTGGACTGTGCTCCTCTTTTAGCCTTGTACTATAGATCATTCCTGTTGACATTCCAGGTTGTCTTTGCCTGGAAATTGGTTTCACTCTGTCATTTTGTGTGTTCTGCAGCTTTAGAATTAGTTTAGAGTCATATTTTACAGGTATTTGGAGGGGTTTGGGGAAGAGCTCAAGCAAGTCCCTGCTTTTACTCCATCATCTTGGCAAGGAATTATTTTCTTCAGTGAGCTTCTGGACATCTTTTTCCATTTGTACAATTTTCCTTTTTAGGACATTCTTCTCCTCATTGGCTTTTTGGACCTCTTTTGCCATTTTGTCCAGTGTCTTTTTTATGTGTTTTTTTTTCCTTCTGTAATTTTTTTGTGTCTCCTTTACCAAGTTGTTGATTCATTTTTTCATGATTTTCTTGCATCATTCTTATTTTTATTTTCTTTATCTTTTCCTCTACTTCTCTTACTTAATTTTTAAGATCTTTTTTGAGCTCTTACTTGGCCTGAGGCTAATTCATATTTTTTTGGAAGCTTTGGATGTAGGAGCTTTAATTTTGTTGTCTCCTGAATATGTGTTTTGATCTTCCCTGTTACCAAGTTACCAAGTTACCAAGTTACCAAGTTTCTATAGTAAGGGTTTTTTTTTGTTTGTTTGCTCATTTTCCCAGCCTATTACTTGACTTTTTAACTCTTTGTTCTAGTTTGGAGGGTGAACTGTCCCAAGTTTCAGGGGTTTTGTGCAGCTGTTTTCAGAGATACTTGTAGGGATCTCTAAGTTTTCAGTTTTTCCAAGGTGGTATGATCTAAAGAGAGGTGTTTACTCCTTTCCTCACCTGTGCTCTGCTCTCTGAGTGACCACAAACAGTCTTTTCTGTCCTGTAACTGTGAGGAGGGTCTCCTCTCCACTGTAGCCACAAGCTCTGGTGTGCTAGTATCCATTCTCACACCTGGACCAAGTATTGGCAAAGAAACAGAGTCCTGCCTCAGTAATACCAAAGAGACCCCTGTAATTTCTTTCTGCTGAGAAGTCTGAAAACTGCCGCTGCTGCTAGTGATTCAGTTGCCCTGAGGCCTGCTCCAGATTTTCTGGGGCCTGGTTTATGTTGGAGTGCCTGTATTCCTCTCTGATCCTGATGTAACAGACCTTTCCTGTATGCCTTCCATGTTGTCTTAAGCTGGAAAGTTATTTCACTCTGGCTTTTTGTAGCTTCTGCTGCTCTAGAATTTGTTTAGAGTCATTTTCAATAGTATTTGGAGGGGTTTGAGGGACAGCTCAGGTGAGTTCCTACATTTACTCTGCCATCTTGGCTCCCCGCCCCACCCCTCCAAGTTTGTGTATTTATAATAGATAAAATGACTTAGTCACTCAAAGTCATTCTTAAACTAAAATGCTTCTGTTCATTTTGCTGTTCATTATTTCATGCACATCTATTTATGTTTTTCTAACATCATTGGGCTCCTCATTTTTTTATAAACAGAGATTTTTTATTTCGTCTCAGAGGCAAAAGAAAGAAAATGAAGCTACTTTCTTTCATTATAGTATGTACATATAAAAGAGAAAAGTACTGAGGGTATAATGGATTGATTCTCTTAAGTTTAATACCAAATTTATTACATGCAACTGTCATCTGTTTTCATGGGAGAAGGATAGAGGATCCTTCTCAGTTAAAGTATGTGAAATTGAACTCTGATCTACAGATATGGAACTTGAATCGTTGTCTACCATTAATTATACCAATCGTGGAAATTATAAGTTAATCTTGAAGAGCAGATGAATACATGTCAGGCAGGGTAGGTGTTTTTGAACATTGAAAAGAAGACAATAGGTAGTCATGTACTTTACCATTGGGATGTAACATGCTGTGCTAGAAAGAACACTGTTTGAAGTCAGAGAAACCTGGCATGAATTCTGCATCCACTACATACTGTCTTTGTGACACTTCGGGCACATCACTTAGTCATTCTGTGCCTCACCTTCCTTATCTATAAAATGAGAGAGAGGGTTCAGATTAGATGGCTTCTAAAGACACTTCTAACTCTAAATTTAATATCTTATTTAAAATTCACTTATGTTTAGAATTAAATATTGTGTAAAATCTTATACTTCTACTCCTACTTTTACCCTGAGTAGAAATTATAATATTAAGGAGGCTGAGACAGGCGGCTTTCTTGAGTTCAGGAATTCCAAGCTATACTGGGATAAATATATTAATGCTAAGCTCCAAAAAAGGGTAGTGTCAGAGCAATCAAATCTACTGAGCCTGATAGAATGAGAATGAATGTACTTCCTTGATGATATGGAAGGATCCAATGTTTTAAAAAATAAGAAGGAGGGGCAGAGCCAAGATGGTGGAGTAGAAGCTGGGACCTGCTTGAGCTCTCCCCGCAAACCCATCAAAAGACCTGTAAAAATGACTCTAAACAAGTTCTAGAGCGGCAGAAGTGACAAAATGACAGAGTGAACAGACTTCCAGCCTAAGACTATCTGGAAGGCAGATAGAAAGGACCTATCACCCAGTGCTGAGAGCAGAGCACAGCCCAGTGTGGTCTGCACTGGCAGAGATGGGACTGGAGCAGACCTCAGGGCATTGAATTATGGGCAGCTGTGGAGATTTCCATACTTCTTAACATACAAACACCAAAGATAGCTTTGGAGGTCAGTGAGAAAGGTCTTTCACCTGGGTGAGAGAGGAGCATGGTCTGGCCCCAACCCCAGCCCCAGCCCCAGGGTTGGGACAACCACTGCCACAGTGGCAGCTGCTTCTGGGGCTCTCAGCCTACAGATGGTGGAGAATTGAGCATCTGATCTAGGTAGCAGTTCTGGGTGGTGGTCCTAGGACAAGGAGGAGGGCTGGTGTAGCAGAGCTTGTTGTAGCTGTGAAGAGGGAATTCTTCTTACAGTTCCAAGGCAGAAAAGAGTGCTTGTGTTTGCTCACAGATCAGAGAACAGGCCAAGAGGTGAGTAACACCTCTCCTTTGTTCATACCACTTTGGAAGAAGTGAACATTTACAGGTCCCTGTAAATGTTTCTTAAAATAGCTGCGGAAAAACTGCTGAGGCAGTGCACCCTCCACTTAGCAAAGAGCTCAAAAGTCAAGAAATGGGCTAAGAAATGAGAAAACAGCAAAAAATAAGACTATAGAAGGTTACTTTTTGGGTGAAAAGGTATTTTCTTACATTCTTGGTGATGAGGAAGTGCAAAGCATATACCCACAGGAAGATAACAAAGTAAAAGTTCCTACATCAAAAGCCTCAGAGAAAAATTGGAAGTGGTCCCAGTCCATATGAAAGCTCAAAAAGGATTCTGAAGATCAAGTTAAAGAAGTAGAGGAAAAATTGGAAAATACATGAGAGCAATGCAAGAAAATCATGGAAAATGAGTCAACAGCATGCTAAAGGAGACCCAAAAACTGCTGAAGAAAATAACACCTTTAAAAATAGATGAACCCAAATGTCAAGAGGTCAAAAAAGCCAATGAGGAGAAGAGTGCCTTAAAAAGTAGAATTGGCCAAATGGAAAAAAGGTCCAAAAACTCACTGAAGATAATAATTCCTTAAAAATTAGAATGGAGGAAATGGAAACTGATGACTTTATGAGAATTCTAGAAATTGTAAAACAAAACCAAAAGGCTGAAAAAATAGAAGACAATGTGAAATATTTTATTGGAAAAACAACTAATCTGGAAAATAGATTCCTGAGATATAATGTAAAAATTATTGGACTACCTGATAATAATGATCAAAAAAAGAGCCTAGACATCATCTTTCAAGATATTATCAGGGAAAACAGCTCTGATATTCTAGAATGAGTGGGTAAGATAGAAATTGAAAAGATTCATCAATTATCTCTTGAAAGAGATTGTGAAAGAAAAACTCCTAGGAACATTTTAGCCAAATTTCAAAATTCCCAGGTCAAGGAGAAAATATTGCGAGCAGCCAGAAAGAAATAATCCAAGTATTGTAGAAACACAACCAGGGACTTCTGGGGGCAGAGCCAAGATGGCAACTGGAAAGCAGGGACTAGCGTGAGCTCCCGGCTGAGTCCCTCCAAAAACCTATAAAAAATGGCTCTGAACCAATTCTAGAACTGTAGAACCCTCAAAACGGCAGAGGGAAGCAGGGCTCCCGCCCAGGACACCCTGGATGGTCTCTGGGTGAGGTCTATCCCACATGGAGCTGGGAGCTGGGAGCTGGGAGTGGAGCAGAGCCCAGCTTGAGCGGGAGGACCAATCAGACCAGGAGCTGGGCAGAGCGGGTCCTAGCGCTCTGAATCAGTGAGCTGCGGCAGTTACCAGACTTCTCAACCCACAAACACCAAAGACATTGGAGAAGGTTAGTGGGAAAAGCTGCGGGAGTGGAAGGAGTTTGGTTCGCCACCACCCCTGGGGCAGCAGAGGTGGGGCACCTACAGCTGCTGTTGCTTCTGGCCCCAGGTTCACTTGGTGGGAGGAATTAAGTGGTGGATCAGAGCAGGAGTGCACACCCTGCTGAAGATCTAAGCCCAGTCCGGTTTGGGGGTTCTTGGGGAAGGAGGAGTGCTGGTGTTACAGAGCTGGCGCATCCCCCCCAAACGTGGAACATAGAACTCTTTAGTCTACAAGGGGTCATACCCCGCTGAAAAACTCAAGAGTCAAGTTAGTTGGTTGGGAATATGGCCAGGCAGCGAAAACACAGCCAGATTCAGTCTCAGACTTTGGATTCTTTCTTGGTGACAAAGAAGACCAAAACATACAGCCTAAAGAAGTCAACAAAGTGCAAGAGCCTACACCAAAATCCTCCAAGAAAAACATGAACTGGTCCCAGGCCATGGAAGAGCTCAAAAAGGAGTTGGAAAAGCAAGTTAGAGAAGTAGAGGAAAAATTGGGAAGAGAAATGAGAAGGATGCAACAAAACCATGAAAAACAAGTCAATGACTTGCTAAAGGAGACCCAAAGAAATACTGAAAAATACACTGAAGAAAACAACACCTTAAAAATAGACTAACTCAAATGGCAAAAGAGCTCCAAAAAGCCAATGAGGAGAAGAATGCCTTGAAAGGCAGAATTAGCCAAATGGAAAAGGAGGTCCTAAAGACCACTGAAGAAAATACTACCTTAGAAATGAGATTGGAGCAAGTGGGAGCTAGTGACTTTATGAGAAATCAAGATATTATAAAACAGAACCAAAGGAATGGAAAAATGGAAGATAATGTGAAATATCTTATTGGAAAAACCACTGACCTGGAACACAGATCCAGGAGAGATAATTTAAAAATTATTGAACTACTTGAAAGCCATGAGCAAAAAAAGAGCCTAGATATCATCTTTCAAGAAATTATCAAGGAGAACTGCCCTGATATTCTAGATCCTCAGGGCAAAATAGAAATTGAAAGAATCCATCGATCACCTCCTCGAATAGATCCCAAAAAGAAAACTCCTAGGAATATTGTCACCAAATTCCAGAGCTTCCAGATCAAGGAGAAAATACTGCAAGCAGCCAGAAAGTAACAATTTGAGTATTGTGGAAATGCAATCAGAATAACCCAAGATCTGGCAGCTTCTACATTAAGAGATCAAAGGGCTTGGAATGTGATATTCCGGAGGTCAATGGAGCTAGGATTAAAACCTAGAGTCACCTACCCAGCAAAATTGAGTATCATGCTCCAAGGCAAAATATGGATTTTCAATAAAATATATATATATATATATGTATATATGTGTGTGTGTGTGTGTATGTGTGTGTGTGTTTGTGTGTGTGTGCATGTATTTGTGTGTGTATGTGTGTATATGTATGTATGTATGTATATATGTATATATACACACATATGCACATATATATACATGCATATACATATATACACACATATATCTATATGTTTATGTGTATGTATGTGTGTATGTATGTGTATATGTGTGTGTGTGTGTGTCTATAGACAGAGGGCACAGGGTGAGCTGAACATGAAAGGATGACAGTGAAAAAATAAAATTAATTGTTGAGCGGAATATAGTAGGAGAAATATAAAGGGCGAGGTAGAATGTAGCAAATCATTTCACATAAAAGTGGCAAGAAAGAGCTATTACAATGGACGGGAAGTGGGGAGAGGTGAGAGGGAATAAATAAACCTTAGTCTCATCATATTTGGCTTAAGAAGGGAATAACATAGACTCAATTGGGTATGGAAGTCTATCTTACCCTACAGGAAAGCAGAGATAAAGGGGATAAGAGAGTAGACATAACAGAACGGACAGCAGATTGGGGGAAGCAAACAGTTTTGTGTAGAGGCAGGTCAAAGGAGAGAATAGAACAGAACAGAACAGAACAAAACAGAATAGTATAGAATAGAATAGAATAGGATGGGATAGGATAGGATAGAATAGAATAGAATAGAATAGAATAGAATAGAATAGAATAGAATAGAATAGAATAGAATAGAATAGAATAGAATAGAATAAATGGAAGGTGGGACAGGATAGAGGGAAATATACTGAGTCTTTCACAACATGACTGTTATGGAAGTGTTTTGCATGACTACACATGTATAACCTATATCGAATTGCTTACTTTCTCAATGAGGGTAGGTGGGTGGGGAAGGAGGAAGGGAGAGAATGTGGAACACAAAGCTTTAAAAATGAATGTTAAAAATTGTTTTTACATGCAACTGGGAAATATGATATACAAGCAACGGGGTATAGAAATCTATCTTGCCCTAGAGGGAAAAAGAACAGGAGGGGATAAGAGAAGGAGGGACTACTGATTGAAGGAAAGGGTAATCAGAATGCATGGTGTCCTGGGGTGTGGGGAGGGGAGAGATGCAGAGAAAATTTGGAATTTAAAATCTTGTGGAAGTGAATATTGAACAATGAAAATAAAATTTTTTAAAAGAATAGAAATGGAAGGAAGACTACTAACTGGAAAAATATATAATAAAAAGGAATATAAAACCAAGTAACATGAACTTTTCTGGGTTTGGAGTTGAAGAGAACCTCTCTTTTTCTCTTCTGTTTTTGGTGGACAATTATTTTATATAAGCTATTAGTGTCTGACCTGTATTAGAACCATCTGAGCTTATGTTGGTCTGATCAGCCAAAGTTGGACAAGCTGTACCTTGACCCTAACATAATGATATCATTTTGGTCCTCTTTTGAGAACTGACAAAAACCACCAGCCAATTGTTCAAAGTAGGTATTTATTTTGTGTGTGTATGTATGTATATGTATATATGTATGTAAGTGTATGAGGTTCAAATTAATCCTATCCTATTTTTCTTCTTTGTCTCTGCTATGTCTTTATGGGGAATCAGACAAAAATAATATATCACATAGATGAAAAGATATTTCCAATTTCTTTTATACTAATATAAGTTAACACATATTTATGAAAAATCTACTACATCCAAGAAATTATTAGAGATGGAACTGAAAATTATCATTTCAAAATGATAATTTACTTGGAAATGCCAGACAGTTTACACTATTTAACAACAACAAAATCCTAAGTGATAAATCAAGGCAACTATTTCATTTGCCAGAAAAAAAGAAATTAACAAAAAAGCCCATTTTTAGGGTAGGAAACTCCAATACACATTGATGAGAGAGATAAGTCCTAGAGAATTGATTTTGTCACATAAATATTAAATTGCTTGTTCATAGTTTAATATCCAGAAAGTGTAAGAAGTATATGAACCCAGATAATCTGAAACAAAACCTAAAATTCTAGCCTCTAGATAATGCTATCATTATGGGTACATTTTTTCCCACCAAGTTCTACCAATTTATGCATGTTCTGAACTCCCAATGTGGAAATTCCCAGTACAAGTATATGTTAGCAACTTTTAACTTAGAGCCTTGGCTCCTGGAACATTGTGGAAGTGATCTTCCTGTGGGAAGACATTGAATAACTGCCAGATGCTGGTCTTAACCCTGGTCTTCTGGACTCAAAAGTTGTCCTGCATCTATTGCATCACTCATATAAGTAGAAGTGTGTATGTGTGTGTGTATGTGTATATATATGTATATATATATATATGTATATATATGTATATATATATGTATACACATACACACATATGTATATATATGTATATATATATATATATGTATGTATACACACATATACACATGTATATATTGCCTAGGATTCAATGGATTATTATAGAAGTGTAAAATATGCTAAGAATAAATTAAAATAAAAAATTTAGAAGGGAATAGAAACAGTAACAAGATGCTCAGATAGCATGGTACACTATGAAGAACAATGACTTTGCAGTCAAAGGACCAGTAGTATTTAAATCTTGGTTTTGATAATTGCCACCAGGGTAATTGTTTTTATTTTTTCCTTTTTATTGGAAACTTAATTATCCTCAAACACAAATATATCACTCTACAAAGAAGACCAAAGGTTATATTAAGAGGACAGCATTGATGCTATACCCACATCTGAAACCTCAAAAGGGAATGTGAACAGGTCTCAAGCCTAAAAAGCATTCATGGAAAAGCTCAAGGAGAATTTAAAAATCAAATTAGAGAGGCAAAAGAAAAAAATGGGAAAAATTAATTGACGAGAACAAATCTTTAAAAAGTAAAATTGGCAGAATGATTAAGGAGGTTCAAAATCTAATTGGAGAGAATGACTCCTTGAAAAGTAAAATTAACCAAATGGAAAAGGAGGTTCACAAGCTAAATGACAAAAACAATTTTTAAAAAACTAGAATTGGGCAAGTAGAGGCTAATGACTCTAGGGACATCAAGAATCAGTCAAAAAAAAAACCTAAAGAATGAAAAAAATAGAAGAAAATGTGAAATATCTATTTGGAAAAACAACTGACCTAGAAAAAGAGATCCAGGAGGGATAACCTAAGTATTGTTGGTCTACCTGAAAGCCATGATGAAAAAAAGAGCCTGGACATTATCTTCCAAGAAATCATCAAGGAACGCTTCCCAAGGTACTGGAACCAGAGGGTAAAATAGCCATTGAAGGAATCCACTGATCACCCCTGAAAGAGAGACCTAATTGAAAATTCCAAGGAATATATTAGTCGAATTCCAGAATTGTTAGGTCAAGGAGAAAATAATGCAAACAGCCAGAAAAAAAAACAATTTGAATACTGTGGGACTAGAGTCAGGATCATGGAGTATCTTGGAGCTTACACATAAAAAGACTGGAGGAACTGGAATATGATATTCTAAAGGCAAAGGAGCTTGGACTACACCTAAGGATCAACTACCCAGCAAAATTTAGCATATTTTTCAGGCAAGGAGATGGACATTCAATGAAATAAGGGAATTCCAGACTTTCCTGATGAAAAGGCCAGAGCTCAATGGAAAATTAGTCTTCAAATACAAAACCCAAGGGAGTCATGAAAAGGTAAATGGGAAAAAAAAACTTGTTATTCAATAAGGGCAAATGGTTTATATCCTTATATATAATTACATTGTTTTATATATGTTGTATATAACATATATACATATATGTGTGTGTGTATTATATATATATATATATGTGTGTGTGTGTGTGTATTATATATATATATATATATATATATATATATATATATATATATATAATACACACACACACACAGAGGGCACAGGGTGAGTTGAATATGAAGGGATGATATCTAAAAAAAATAAAGTCTAATTAAGGGATGAGAGAAGAATATATTGAGAGAGGGGGAAAGGTAGAGATAGAATGGGGCATATTGTCTTGTGTAAATGTGGCAAGAAAAAGCAGTTCTGTAGGAAGGGAAGAGGGGGCAGGTGAGGGGGAATGAGTGAATATTGCTCTCATTGGATTTGACCTGAGGAGGGACTAACATACACACTCAATTGGGTATCTTACTCCACAGGAAAGAAGGAGGAAGGAGATAAAAAAGGGGGTTGATAGAAGGGATGGTAAATAGGGGGAGCAGGTAATCAAAAGTAACACTTTCAAAAAGGGACAGGCCAAGGGAGAAAACTGAACAAAGGGGGATAGTATAGGAAGGAGCAAAATATAGTTAGTCTTTCACAACATGAGTATTGTGGAAGGGTTTTGCATAATGATATACATGCAGCCTATGTTGAATTGTTGCCTTCTTTGGGAGGGTGGGTGGGGAGGGAAGAGGGTAGAGTTTGGAACTCAAATTTGAAAAGCACATGTTCAAAAAAAAGTTTTTGCGTGCAACTAAGAAATCAGATATACAGGCAATGGGGCATAGAAATCAATCTTGCCCTACAAGAAAATAAGGGAAAAGGGGATGGGGGGGGGAGCGGGGTGACAGACGGGAGGGCTGACTGGGGAATGAGGCAATCAGAATATATGCCATCTTGGAGTGGGGGGGCATGGAAATGGGGAGAAAAGTTGCAATTCAAACTCTTGTGAAAATCAATGCTGCAAACTAAAAATATTAAACAAATAATAATTTTTAAGAAAATTAAAGAAAAGGCACCACAGACAAAAGAGTAACATCATTATTTAACACATATGCCCCAAGTGGTATAGCATACAAATTCTTAAAGGAGAAGTTAAGGGAGTTACAGGAAGTAATAGACAGCAAAAATTTACTAGCAGGGGACTTCCCCTTTCTGAACCTGATAGATCTAACCTCAAAATAAACAAGAAAGAAGTTAAGGAGGTGAATAGAATTTTAGAAAAGGCAGATATGATACACCTGTGGAGAAAACTGAATGGTGATAGAAAGGAATATAGCTTTTTCTCATTGCTGTATGGCATATACTCAAAAACTGACCATGGACTAGGGCATAAAAACCTCACAGTACTATGCAGAATGGCAAAAATAGTCAATGAATCCTTTTCAGATCATGATGCAATAAAAATTATTTCTAATAAAGGATCATGGAAAGATAAACTAAAAATTAATTGGAAATTAACTAATCTAATCCTAAAGAATGAGTGGGTCAAAGAACAAATCATAGAAACAATTAATAACTTCATTCAAGATAATGACAATAATGAGACAACATGGAAAAACTTATGGGATGTAGCAAAAGCAGTTCTCAGGGGAAGTTTTATATCTCTAAATGCTTGCATGAATAAAATAGAGAAAATAGAGATAAATGAATTGAGCATGCAACTGAAAAAGCTAGAAAAAAAAACAAATTAAAAATCCCCAATTAAATACCAAATTACAAATACTGAAAATGAAAGGAGAGATTAGTAAAATTGAAATCAAGGAAATTATTGAACTAATAAATAAAACTAAGAGCTGGTTTTATGAAAAAAAAACAATAAAATTGATAAACTTTTGGTCAATTTGATCAAAAAAAGAAAGAAGAAAACCAAATTGCCAGTATCAAAAATGAAAAGGATTTATACATGTCCAGTGAAGAATAAGTTAAAACAATCATTAGGAATTATTTTAGCCAATTGTATGCCCATAAATTTGACAATCTTAGGGAAATGGACAAATTGTCACAAAAATATAAGTTGCCCAGGCTAACAGAAGAGAAAACAAAATACCTAAATAACCCATCTCAGAAACAGAAATTGGGCAAGCCATCAATGAACTCCCTAGGAAAAAAAAATCTCCACGCCAGATGGATTTATGAGCAAATTCTATTAAACATTTAAGCAACAATTAATTCCCATACTTTGTAGACTATTTGGGAAAAAGAAATTGAAGGAATTAGAATAGGCAAAGTTATCACTCTTTGCAGATGATATGATGATTTACTTAGAGAATCCCAGAGAATCAAGTAAAAAATCTACATGAAACAATTAGAAACTTTGGCAAAATTGTAGGATATACAATAAACACACATAAATCCTTGGCATTCCCACATGTTTTTAGCAAAGTCCAACAGCAAGAGATAGAAAGAGAAATACCATTTAAAGTCATTGTAGACACTATAAAATATTTGGAAGTTTACCTGCCAAGAGAAACCCAGGATCTATATGAACACAATTACAAAACACTTTTCACACAAATAAGGTCAATCTAAATAATTGGAAAAATGTCAGTTGCTTGTGGTTAGGCCAAGCTAATATAATAAAAATGACAATTTTGCCTAAATTAATTTACTTCTTCAGTGGCATACCAATCAAACTACCAAAAAATTATTTTACCAAGCTGTATAAAATAATAATGAAATTCATCTGTGTAATAACAATGCTTCTGACAGCTGCTGTGGGGGTGTAAGACCAACAACACCAGCACACAGAAGGGCTGCTAGCACAAGTTCTTTGATCTGCTTTTCTAAGGATAGCCACTTTAAGGGGTTTACAATCTCACTTTAATCAAACATACATATATAATTCATTTAGTTCGGGGGGAAAAGCCAGCCTCCTGAACTTCAGAGGAAATACAAACAAATTACAAACATTCATTATATAAATAGAGCAAATAACACAAAACAGTCTATCCAGAGCAATACATAGTTACCAGAGAAGCACCAACATCTGGGTTTTTACAAAGCCAGGGGGCTCCTTAATGATGGCTACCCAGAGTCTCCTCTGGTCAAATCACACAACACTCTTCCAGTAAGTGATAGCCTCAAACAAAATGCTAACCTCTGAGTTTATATACCCTTCTTAGGGCCCAAAGGCTTCACACCTAATCAGCAAAAAGGGCTACACCAGATATTAAACCCTATTATAAAGTGGCAGTCATCAAAACTACTTGGTACTTGCTAAGAAACAGAGTGGTGGATCAGTGGAATAGATTAGGTACACAAGACAGAGTGGTTAATGTCTATAGCATTCTACTCTTTGATAAATCCAAAGAATCCAGCTTCTGGGTTAAGAATTCACTTCATTGCAAAACATATTGGGAAAATTGGAAAACAGGATGGCAGAAACTGGGCATAGACTAATATCTTATACCATATACCAAAACAAAGTCAAAATGGCTTCATGATTTAGTAATAAAGTTTGCTACCATAAGCAATTTGGGAGAGCAAAGAATAGTTTATCTGTCAGATTTATGGGAAAGGGAAGAATTCATGACCCAACAAGAAACACAAAGCACTACAAAATGCAAAATAGATAATTTTGATTATGTTAAATTGAAAAGTTTTTGTACAGACAAAGCCAATGCAACAAAGATCAGGAGGGAAGAAGAAAACTGGTAAAGAATCTTTACAACCAGTGTCTCTGATAAAGGCCTCATATCTAAAATATACAGGGAACTGAGTTAAATTTATAGGAATACAAGTCATTCCCCAGTTGAGAAATGGTCAAAGGATAGGAAGAGGCAGTTTTCAGAGGAAGAAATTAAAGATATCTATAGTCATATGAAAAAAATGTTCTAAATCGCTATTAATTAGGGAAGTGCAAATCAAAACAACTCTTAGGTACCACATCTCTCCTGTCAGATTGGCTAACATGACAAAACAGGAAAATGTAAATGTAGTAGAGGATATGGGAAAATTGGAACATTGTTACATTGTTGGTGGAGTTGTGAACTGATCCAGCCATTCTGAAGAGCAATTTGGAGCTATGCTCAAAGGGCTATAAAAATGTGCATATCCTTTGGCCCAGCAATACCACCCCTACGGCTGTACCTCAAAGAGATCACACAAGTAGGAAACGGACCAGTATGTACAAAAATATTTATAGTAGCTCTTTTTGTGGTGGTAAAGAATTGGAAATCAAGGGGATGCCCATCAATTGGGGAATGGCTAAACAAGTTGCGGTATATGAATGTAATGGAATACTATTGTGCTATAAAAATGAGGAGCAGATAGACTTCATTATAACCCGGAGAAAGACTCATATGAACTGATGATGAGTGGGGTTGGGGGGCAGAACCAGGAGATCATTATACATGATTACAGACACATGGAATCTGTAAGGACTAAATTTGATAGACTTGCCTCTTCTCATCTATTGAAGGTTCAAAGACAGCTCCAAAAGACTCATGATGGAAAAAGCTTTGCACATCAAAAAAAAAAAATTATGCAGTCTGAATGCAGATTGAGGCAAATAATTTGCTCTCTTTTTCTTTTTCCTACTTTTTTGGTTTCATTTCTTCTTTCTCATGATTCATTCCATTGGTTATAATTCTTCTCTACAGCTGGACTATTATGTAAATAAGTTCAATGTGAAGGTATATGTAGAACATACATTGGATTACTTGCCATCTTGGTGGGGGAGGGGGGACAGGGAGGGAGAGAAAATTTGGAACCCAAAAACATATGGAACTGAGTGTTGTAAACTGAAAATAAAACTATAAATTTATAATTAAAAAAATAAACTGATGAGCTTGAAACTTGAACCTTTAGTTCTTCAGTTATTTCAGATTTTAAGTGCCATAGAAGAAGGAGGGATTGGGTCTTCCCACTTTTTCACCAAAGAATGACATTATGAACTTCAGAAGATTGGAAATCTTGGTCTTCCCAATAGGGTTATGAGTGGTGGCCAATGGCAGTGTCTGCCTTGGAACCCAAAACAATGTAGACAAACTGGGGAAAGGAAGCCTTAAGACTCCAAATATTATAATTCATTGTACCCCAGAATGGAGGAATATACTGAAGGGAAATTTAATAAGAACTCCACAAAGGGGGTAAAAACTCACAATAATTAAGAGTTGTGAATTATTCCTTTTTTTATATGCTCTAGTTTTGTGTCCACTTTCCCCTGGGCTCAGCAAGGCTCAGCAAATGGTTATATGGGAGAGGATGTTCCAGAATTTTTGAAGGATTGATTTTGTACTACATTTTCTTATTATTCCTAGTTATAAAACACATAACTAAAAACAAATGTGTTTTGTTTAGTTAGCTGGTAAGTATATGCAAGACGGGGGCACATGAACAACAAGTACTTTACCTTCACACCTCAGGATTACCCCAAGAATCCTGTTGAGTGAAGTATTAAGACACTCTCTGGGACTCAACCTGATAGAAAGAGTAGAAATTGAAAGGATAAGCCCAGAGGGACTGCTAAATACATAATACATACATACATAAATATGCACATATATATATATACATGCTATATCTATACACATATATGTGAATATGAAATAATAAAATGGTAACAAAATTTCTTTGTTAATTTTTTGCTCTCTATATTTTTTCCTCTTTTATATTTTGGGGGAAGAAGTATACGTAATCTTGGGCAAATCATTTAATTGGTATGGGCTTCAAAAAAGGGGGTTGGAACATGACGACCTTTGTGGTATCTTTCCACTCTCATTCTCTAGTCCTATCACCTGAACAAGTTCTGTATGCTATAGAAACATGGGAGAGGGAAAATTAGAAACATCCATAGTGTTTGGGACAACAGATGAGTAGTATTTTCCTCACTCTATTCTTTCTACTCTGTTGTTAATGGAATTAGAATTCAGAAAGATTTTAAAAGCAACAAAACCTTCTGATCTTTGGCAATATATTTGAAATTTAAAATGACAATGTCACATCCCATTTATCTTTTACACATACAGCATCATTCTCAGTCCTAAATTCTAAAATGAGAAATGTCTCCAGGATTCGTTCACTTTTAATTTGTGACTTGGATCCAATTGGGTGCTGGTGAGAGAGGGAAATACAAATTCAAATGTAGCCAATGCATTTCTTAAGTATAATATTTAATGATATTATGTTGAAAATTAATTTCATTGTTGTGGAAAGATTTTTCCTAACCTATATTTCTATTTCTTGCATTAAGATTACCCCTTCCTTGAGGCAGATATTGTTCAGATTCACACAAAGGTATTGTATTTACAATGTACAGAATACATTTCATGCAGGAAAATTAAGGGTTTGGTTCTAAGGATCAAAATATGACTTGTATTTTTTCTACCCACTCATTCTTTATCAGTCTATACAAAACAGAGCTGCACATCTACTATAAAGTGTGGAGATGTTCATCTTGTTTTTACCAAAGGAGATCTTGATCTTTCCTTTAGTTTGTCCACATCTCTTATAAGAATGCCAGCAGGGGCTTTACTGTTTCTAGACTAATGGCAGAGGAAATAGAAATATTACAGCTGCTGCTCTGCATGTGGTAGTCATTTTGAAATACTGCATTTTGGATTCTCACATTGAGCTTTCTTTGCAATCCCCACTGTATCGAACAATACGAATATCTGCAGGGTTGTATTAACTTTCCAAAAAAAATCAGTACAGCCAATTTTAGTGCAGATAAAGGAAATGGCTTGAATCTGATGCTTTTTCCCCCCTTATTTTGCCAAGATGTGTGGAATACATCTCTCTTACTTTTATTAGCATGTTGAGAGCTTTTCTCTTCCCCTGAAGCTAACCCTTCACAGATTTCCCCAAAGTTTTCCATTTTTTAACTGTCATGATATAGGAGGCTCTTCCAGCTCTATTCCTTCAGTAAGCAACACTGTTGGCACTCTTGGTAGATTCATTCGATATGGAAAACAAATTGCAGAGAAAAACAGATCTATTTCTAAAAAGATACTTTTTGAACAATCATCTAAAACACGACATTTCTCAGTTTATGGAAACTTCTCAATTTATGTTTTTTTCAATCTTGGCATTGGAAAACTAATTGTTTAGAACAGCAATGCCTTACTTATACATTTATTAACTGAATTGTCTCTGTGCATGCGTTATATAACAAAAGATTTATGTTTATTATGCCAATTGTTTTAATCACTTCTTTTAAAATCACTAATTATAAGATGGCATTCTAACATCTTAATTGTAATTCTGCTTTATTTCAAATGGCCTGTTTCTTAATGGAATGATTTATCTACAAAGAAAAGTCCAATGAGATGGATAAAACTGTTTTGTCAAGGGGTGGGGGAAAGAAGACACAGAGTTTTGAGAGAGACTATTCTTTTTCCCTAGATTGAATTACTTTTATTTTCTAATACTTTCAGTATATACAAGAGACCAAAAAGAAAAATCTATTTTAAAGTGGACATAAACTTATTATAAAATTATTCAGATTCTAATAATATAGTTCCAAAACACAACAAAATATCTTATTAGAATCATTACAGTACAAAATTCTAAAATAATATTGATTTTTACAAACATACACATCACCTTTAGCAATCAATTTTATCTTTAAAAAAGATAATGAAAGTACTGTCTTGAAAACCACTAACGTAAACTCACTCATTACAACTACAATTTTCTTTCTATTGAAATGAAGTCACTGTAGTGCCATCTGAGATTTCTAGCTTTATGTAAGAGAATGTAAAGAATAACATTTTAGTAGTCATTGAAAATATTCCCATCTTATTTTATATTTGAAGTAAAAGTCCTTAATGGTATTGTTTAAATATCTAGTGGATGAATGATGTAAGTTTATTTTAAATGTGCCTCATGCATCATTCCTTGACCAACAGACTTCAACCACTTCTTAAAAGCTAATAATCATGAAATGCCAATATTGTCCCATACTTGTGTTAATGATTTCATCACTTTGAATTCTGAATTTTATATTTTTGATTGGGGAAGAAACACTTAATTTAATTCCAATCATATGTAGATATTTATTCTATCTATGCTATATCTAGAATTGTGTTTCATACACCAGATTCCATAAAATATATGAAGAACTTCCTATATTCTTGCTTGCTCTTGGTGAATTTCTATGTTCTTTGTGGAGAGTCTCATATACTTTGTGATATA